>NC_086323.1:173948865-174277547 GCF_036172605.1 Pelobates fuscus
TGCGTATGTGTGCCTGTCAAGAGAGTGCGTATGTGTGCCTGTCAAGAGTTTGGGTGTGTGCATGCTAGCCTGTTGTCAGCGTGGGTGTGTATGTGAGCCTGTAAGAGTGTGTGCACATTTAGGTACCTGCCCCCTTCGATCGCATGAGGAAGGGTTTTTTTACTCACCTTTTTTCCCCAATTTTTCCATGCCGTGACAGTTTTGCCATGGCTGGTACCACCTCTATGGCTGAGATTATCAATCTTTATGATCTCAGCTAAGCCAATTCTTTCCCTTAGGAAAGCATTGAGAGAATTTTGTTAATGCGCAGCAAATGTACCAATCCGCATCTCCTCATAGAGATGCATTAAATTAATGAATCTCTATGAGGAACATTCAGCGCCTCCATAACCGAGGTGTTACTAAGCAGCAATGTAAACACTGCCTTTTGACAGAAAAGGCAGTGTTTACACTGAGAAGCCTGCAGGGACAGGCTATAGACACCAGAACAACTACATCAAGCTGTAGTGGTTTTGATAACCAAAGTGTCCCTTTAAATATTGCATTTTCTCGTTGAAAATGACTGGCTCCTAGATTCCAAACAAATTTGTCAAGCCCTGCTTAAAAGGGACACTTCTGTCGCCAGAACAACTACAGCTTAATGTTGTTGTTCTGGTGAGTATAATCATTCCCTGAGTATAATCATTCCCTGCAGGCATTTTCATGAAAAGGCAGTGTTTACATTGCCCCTAGTGACACCTCCAAGTGGCCTCTCATATGGCCACTGGAGGTGCTTCCTGGCTCAGTGCTGCACAGTAAGCAGCACTGCTGTTCAGAATCTCCACGCTCTGCATGGGGACGCTGAATTGTCCTTATAGAGATGCATTTGATCCAATGCATCTCTACGATGCGGTGCTGATTGGTCAAAACGGCGTTTGGCCCCGTCCCCTTGCCGATTTTAGCCAATCCAATGCGGCAGACCAGTGCGGCACTGGAAAGAAGGTGAGTTTTATTAACTTTTAAGGGGGGGGGGGGGGGGGTAACTCCTAACTGGTGGGTTTAACCCTATAGGGTCAGGAATACACGTTTGTGTTCCTGACCCTATAGTGATTCTTTAATACATTTTTAGATTTTTTTTTTTTTTATTCTTTTTTGCTTCTGCATGGTACTCAAAAAAACACTAATATTTAAGAAATGAGCCATGTTTGTATCCTGTGCGTACTAGCATTACAGGACGTCTGGCTTTAGCAAAAAAAAAATATAGATTTGAAGGAAATGTGCTAGAATTTACCTAGACCAGACCAACTCATTTGAAACAGTTATATTGTAGTAAAAATGCCAACACATAATATGTGCAATATGCCATCAGGATAAGGGGCATAAAAAGACTCCATTATGTAATGTAAGAATTGTAGCTGTATTATTGACAATGCCACATTCACTATTTTGCTTTTGACAAATAAAATGGCCTATTTTTTACCTGTTGCCGCTCTACAGGAGACAATGACGGTGTCAGGCCAGTGGTTCGAGACACATCCATGCTGTTTTTCGTGAGGGCCAACGGTTGATCCATGCTGAGGGCTGGGATTGAGGCATACAAATGACTTGCATGTAAACTCATAGTTGGTGCAGCAGCCCGTTCTATCGGGCTCCGACTTCTCTCTCTAGGTTCTTTACGATAATCCCCATTAAGGCCCTTGGGTCTAAACAAATAAAGGGAAATTAAAAAAGCAAAAACCAAAAAGTATTCATAGAAATAGAATGGACAAACAAATGGGTTTCTCATCTAGAAATACATACATTAGTTTGAAGGTTTTAAAAATTAAAGAATGTTTTGATGACATTTACATAAACAAAATAAAAAGAGTAGTATTAGCCTGTCTTGTAAAAAGACAAAAAAACAACAAAAACAACAACTTTATCCTTTTTGTTGCTCCAAACTGATCCAGTGCTGTCCAGTTAAAGTACACTCATATGTATTTTAGCCCTATGAGAGCCTATAGCAGGCACAGGCAACCTTCGACACTCCAGATGTTTTGGACTACACCGCCCATAATCCTTTGCCAGCATTATGAGTGTAAGAGCATTATGGGGGATGTAGTCCACAGCATCTGGAGTGCCGAAGGTTGCCTATCGCATTACGCAAGGTCTTCATTGCTTTGCTATTTTTTACACGTCAATCAGAATGTTAACGAGGAATGCTAAAGATATGTATGTGTGTGTGGGGAGGGGTTCATGCTGACCATTACACTTTTGTTGTTGGGGAGATTAAGCCTTTCTTTATTGGCAGCAAAATCCATATGTACCCAGGCATTTTACAATTATAAACAGGTTATGCTAGCAGGCTGAACTTAGCATGGCCAACAGGATGTAAACACACTGTGCGTTCAGATTGATGTCATACCCAACACGTCCTGGATTCAATATGAAAGCATCCTAGGTTTGGAAAGTGCAGTAATTTGCAAATGTCCTGAACATTTATCATAGGAAAACAATTTAACCAGGCACGAATGCCAGTACCCACAACACAAGCATACACACACACAGGACATGTAATAAAGCACATTATTCAGCTAGTTTGAGTAGCACAAACACAAAAAGTCCTACTGCCCTGTTTTTTTTTTTGTTTTTTTTTCTTTGGCTATGCAAATGTGTAGCAGCTCTAAATAGTGCACATATGCAATAACCAACCAGAATGCTCAAAACAAACCCCGGTGAGCTCTATTCACATAGATCGTAACCCTGCAGATACCTCACAGCAAACTATATTTGTTTTCTATACACATGCATAGCGAACTGATGATCCCTTTTGAGGCCACCATCTCTAATTTTGAGCCTTAGCCATTTGTGAAAATTGTCAGATTTTTCGCAAATTATAACAACTCCTCATATACGTAAAGCCTAGACGCTATAGGGAACATACAGTATGCACTCTGCCTGAGCATGGTGAAAAAAAATTCAGTTTGTCCAAATTGATTCAATTCAGACAAACTGAATCTTTTTCTCCATTTTGGTTTGAACAAATAGAATTTCGCCCATTTGGCATTTTAGTTTGTCTGAATTTCGTCATTGAGAGTTGGGTGTTTTAAAACAAACCAACAACCCCACTCCCAGAAGCTTCAAGTGTGTGTGGGAGGGGGAGGTATTAAAACAAACCTAGGGAGAGGAGTGGACATGCTACGGTCCACAACCCCACCACCCTATCCATGGGCTTTGTTTATGTGTAAGGGGTTATCAATGACATAAGTGGGGGTTGACATGTTATTGTCCAACCCACCTCCAAAAGTGGACAAATAAGTGGGGATTGTTACAGTTCAAGTCACAAAAAAAACCCAAAACAACGGTTTGTCCATTGGTCATTTCAGACTTCGGAATTTCATTCAAATCGTCAACTGCCTAAAATTCAGACGACGCACAAAAAATCCTTGCAGAGCAGGTGCATCTGTAACACATACAAGATCAATACTGGCTAGGTACGAGGCATCATGACAATTTGTATAGCATCAATTAGTATTAGCTTGCATATAGCAAAAATATTTTTGGGGAATACAACTTAAAACTTGAAGTAAAATATTCTAAGTACAATATCTTCACAGCAACTGACTACACTATTATATTGGGATGTTTGCGGATATTTCGTTTCTATTAAATGTAAATCTATTTAAAGAAGATTTGGCAAATAGTTACCATCAATGGTTTGACATTTTTTTATTTAATATATTTTTAATTACCTCCTAAATAATTACCTGCCTAAATAATCTGTAGAGTTACAGGTTAGTAACATTGCCGGAAACCTTTTCACACTCTGGAATTACATACTCCACCTAAAACAGCAACCAGTCCACACCAACCTGACATTTTTCATATCTGCAGCCACATATCACCATGTATGTTGGCCAGTGACCGTAATCAGACAACAGTAACACTTATCCTTAGAAGTGACTATTTGAACTCTACCTCAAAACGAGGAAAGAACTGCTCAATGGAACATGAATGTAACAAATTATCACCGCACATTGAGAAAGGATCCGGCCAATGTGACATTAATAGCCATATCTATAAGTGGCCGCGCTTTAGGTCCATCCTACGACAAATGATGACAGCTACTGACCAATGTCTTCAGGTCAGTAGACCGGACACTTTCTTCAACCCAACCACAAACCAAGACAGAAACACATGTCAGAGAAACTGGTTCTATTTCTGGTTTCAGTTAAAGGGAAAATAAGTGTAAATATGCCCAAATGTCAAGTACACACTGGTGACCTATTTCAGAGCCAGAAGAGCTGGCGTGTCCTCATTTACGAGGTTCACGAGGACTATAATAAGCAAAACATGATGGAAAGTCGTTAACAGTGAAATATGCCCCTGATGTTTCCTCCAATGATTTGTCCATATAAACATGAAACAAAACCTGAACAAGAGAATATACAGAACCAGTCAGCACTTGAGCAAAAAGAGGGCAGCGTCAGAGCCTGACTAACCATGTTGTGGCAGGATTTGCACATCCTATGCCCCCCCTCACGAATATCTGATATTTGAACTTCTGAAATGTGGGCTACAAACAAGCCCAGGTACCATCTTAGCATTCAGCCCAAGACATCTTTTCATATTCTGCTCCTCTCAAACAGAATAAAGCTTTCCTCTATTTGCAGTCTCATGCTATAAATCAACTGCAGCTGAAATTATGAAGTTGCCATCTGGATAAAGAAAAGAGAAAAAAAAAAGTATAATAATAAAATAGGGTAAGGGAATGAAATGAAAGGGTTTTTAATATACGAACCTCACTTTAATCATCGCCAAAGAGCATGAAGACAGCCCAACGTCCTCCCACAACACAAGAGAAGCCTTGGGCCTCACAAATTTGGCAAGCTTTCCGCTCTACAAAAAAAAAAAAAAAAAAAAAAAGGCTGGCAAGCACCATGTCAAAATAAAAGTCCCCTTGGACGCTCCCTGAGAAAAGAAGGGCAATTCGAACAATTGGTGTGAGGAGGTGAGAGGCGTAAAGGATTAAACAGCCCTCAGGCCCAGCATTGCAATCAAATACGTCTAATACAAATACAGCAGAGTAAAAAAAATAAATCTGCAGTTACTGCAGAATATTCTATATTTATGAAGTGTGAACAAAATCCATGTTATTGTACCAGATAGAGGGCAATGTATAAAGATAGCCACTCATTAAAGTAAAATAAAATTAACAAAAATGCAAATATGCATGAGGGGCTGACAGAGCTTGTACTCAACTTTATTATACAAAAACACAACAGGTAGTGAGGGTCCGTTGCAGGACAATGGTAATCTCTGCCAAAAACTTCCCTCTTACGCAGCCCCTAACCTGCAGTGTTCAGCGAGGCAGATTAGTACCAAGCTCACTAGAACTCATTCCAAAAGCTTCCCGAGAACCAGTGTGTATAGCAACTGTGTCCACAACAGCCCTTGTCCCAAGGGGAAAACCTTCTAGTAAACGTAACATCTGACAAACCTCAGGAAACATCTGGGAAAACTGCTAAAACTCTGCTTTCTGGCCCGCTTTGATTAAAGCCTGAACACAAGATATCCCATCCCACGTTTTACGTATTATTGCGTAGAAAAATTAATCAGTCCCAGAATGTGCCAACACATTGGTAACAAGGTTAAGCATATCAGGAGACCCCCAACCCCAGTCTCTTCCCCCCCCCCCCCCTTACTTACAATGGTTTTCTCTCTGTAATCACGACGCATGAACACTGACATTCTATTTTAACCTGTAAAGCTACCAGATCATATTATATACATGAGATTTAAAAGGTTCACAGGGGTCTCTGGAAACTAAGCTAGCCAGCGGTCTAGGCATGGGCATATGTAATGCATGTATGATTAGTCTACTTATCAACTAAACCCCAACCCTGCTAGTGAATCTAGCCATCAACTGGTCCAGGCAAATCAGCAATATTACCAAGAAGGCTGGTTTAGTTACCAGCTACATATCATTTGGCATTTCTGCTCTATGTTCCGAGAGAGGAGGGGGGACTCTTAATTGGGAAATGCAGCTTTGCTGGGAACTGGCTGATGTCAGCTCTTAAGAGTCAAGCTTTCTGTGAGGATAAGAAGGCCTTTGTTTTCAGCTGAACTGTGAAAATGAGAAAAATGGCTCCAGTCTCACAAACAAGAAAACCACACAACTGCAGGTCAGACCTCAGACCTTTATTTAAAGCTACAAACATCTCACAGGCACTTATCTTCTGTCAAAACTGCCAGAAGGAAGTTAGACCAGAGAATGACAGTGAAAGAGAGAACATTCTAAATAAGATATATAGATACACAGCAATACAGAGCAACAATCATGGAAGGGGAATCTGGTATCTCTTTGAGCAGATTCATCTCTGGGGTTTCTTAGTCTCAGGTGTTGGTAGTAGTAAGATTCTCCCAACTCAATTATGATATAGATTTTAGGATTAAAGTATTTTGCTAATAAGAATGAGAAACAAACATTTTAAAGGAATTGCTAACCTTCTCCACATTTTGAAACAATTGGATTTAATTTCAGCATCCAAAAATAAGTGTAGAAAGACTTATTGAATAACTATTTTTTTTAGTGAAATTGCATATATATTATATATAAAATGTGTGGTACTGTATCTTCAAATATGTATATATCTCTTTCAACTAATACACCCACTATTGATAGTATGTATTTTTACCAACAGAAAACTGCATGGAGAACATATTTGCCACAATAGCACCCCTCCCTCCCTTTCCCCTGCTCTATAAATACACATTTTATTTGGTTCCTACACCATTGCTTAGTCTGCTTTATTTACTGAGCCATCTCGTAAATCTTATATTGAGGGAAGAATGTGTGTTAAAGTCAAGCTCATTATTTTTGTGATAGCTGTGGGGCAAACAACTCACTGTAATGTAATTCGCTGAGAGCACTATGCAAGTTCAGGCCTGACTGGCTTACACCAAGTGAAATCTAACTGTGTGCTGAAGCAGTTTACAGAGCAAATCCCACAAACACCGTTTTGAGACACTAATTCCATAGTGACCAAGCCTCTGCAAGATCCCCCACCCCCCATATTATAATACTCAGTAAGTCCCTGTAACCCTGGAGTCTGATAAGCACTGCTACAAATCGCTCACAGTACAACCAGCAACACTCACAGGCAGCCTTGCAGAGAAGGATTGAGATCCCAAATAGCCCTAGAAAGCCACCTATGGTCTCTGCTTAATCCTTTGAGCCCTTGCAACAGTAACTCACCATGCAGCATTAAGCACTGTAGGGTCAGGAACACAAACATGTATTCACGACCCTATAGGGTTAAAACCACCATCTAGCCACCCTGAGCCCCTCATGTTTCCCTAAATATAGAAAGCTGCTTGCTTATCCCAGTTTCCTTTTGACCTGCCCACTGACTGCTGACATCGGCAGAAGTGGTAGCCTGATCCAATCACAGTGCTTCCCCATAGGATTAGCGGAGACTGTGAAGGAGGCAGATCAGGGGTAGAGCCAGCACAATTCAAACACAGCCCTGGCCAATCAGCATCTCCTCATAGAGATTAATTGAATCAATGAATCTCTATGAGGAAAGTTCAGTGTCTGCATGCAGAGGGAGGAGATACTGAATGTTTGGATGCATTTTAGGCAGCCATGACCCAGGAAGGATCTCTAACAGCCATCTGAGGAGTGGCCAGTGAAGTTATCACTAGGCTGTAATGTAAACACTGTATTTTCTCTCAAAAGACAGTGTTTACAGCAAAAAGCCTGAAGGTAATGATTCTACTCACCAGAACAAATTCAATAAGCCGTAGTTGTTCTGGTGACTGGGTGTTTAGGTAGCAGGTGCACTAAAAAGAATAAAAAATTTTTTTTAAATCCATGAGACAAACCTTCCTACTGCAGGCTTGAGTACTAAAGTTGCGTTTGAGACCATCACATATCACAGTGTAGTCGTGTTCTAGATTGCTTTACATTAAACAGGTCAAAAACATGTTCTTGCCAAACAAAATACAAAGCAACAGAACCAAGAGAGTGGCAAAAGAGTGCCATACGTAAACAAGGTTAATTACAATAATACAGAATAACAGTTCTCGGGCAGTACAAGCTCAGCTTTTGGTTTTCTACATAAGCAGAACCCTCTCCTGTGCATGGGTTTATGTACTTTAGTTTTCAAGTACAGGACGTACTTAAAAAAATAAAAATAAATAAAGAGTAATCTGAACGTACCTTTTCTGGTTACATACTTTGTTATTATTATTATTTAGCACTCCTTGTTAAATGGGCTGGTTTCTGGTATGCAGAAGCTGCAAAGCCTGGTAAGTTGCAGCAAAATGAGGAACTACAAAAAGTATCTATTTTTGCACAGATTTTATTATATGTAGTGTATAAAAAAGGGAGGAGTTGACTAGCCTGTAGGGTTCATTGTTAGTCCATGCTCACATATACTCAGTCCCCCTCTGCCCCCTTAAATGTCAGCTCATTCAAATACTGCACCACTATTAACCCACTTCAGCTCTAAAAGCATCTACAATACTTCCCATCGATAAAATGTTGGGTAACTCCTGCAAACAGTTTCATAGTCTGCAAATCTAGCTCAGTAGGCACTGCATTCAAATGACCACTGAAACGTTAAGTCAATACACATGCACCTCCAACTCATTGCAAACCTAGCTCACTCTTTGTAATGCTTACATTCCTGCAATGCTAACTCAGCACACAACTTCCACAGGCTATGAAACACAAAGTAAACCCCTGCGATAGCAGCTCGGCTTCTGTGACCCAAACACGAATGCATAAAAAAAAAAAACCTGAATCCAACATAATGGAACGTCAGTTACAAATAAATTAATTGTCTAAATATCCAATGAAAAATCACACACACAAAGAATATTAATTTCACACATACGTCAATCTTCAGACGGAGATAGGGTATGGAGACGGGTTTAGTGTTTATATGGCTGTGGATTATTTTTCATAAAACACGAACATATTCTACATTTTCCAAGTGTTCGTATGGCTGAATTCACAACGGTTTTGCGGTTTCACACGGTATACAAAGGGTTAACTTTTACGTAAATATTAAAGAATATCATTTTAAAGTACAAAGTATAATATAAATATTTACTAAACAGCATGTTTATGAAAGTAAAACCTTATAAACTTATAATCCAGTCGGGGTGGTTGCTATAAGTTTATGACACATAATTTTCCATCTAATGGTACACTTCAAGGTAACAGTGTTCTGCAGGCCACAATTACCTTTATACAGTGACTGGTTCTCTGTTGTAGTGTGGAGTATAGTCTGCATATAGTTACTCATTAACCACTTAATGACATACTGGATTCACATTTGCATAGTGAACTCCGTTCTCCAAGTACAAGGTCCAACGCCACAAGCAAAAGGCTTCTACTGAAAATAAATGTACTCTATACTAAACCTCACATCAGAGGGATGAGTGCGGAAGAGTAATAAAAAATATCAGGAAACTTATTTGAGTTTAAATGTTTTTATTTGGGTTTCGGTTTATTTTTTTGCACACGAAACTGCAACATTGTATGGTTGTACATGGGGAAGGGGAAAACGGCAGCTATACAAGGTGCTTGTAGACAATATAGCGCCCTATCATTTGCGGATGGGCACTTGATTGCGGTCTATTGTGTTTTGAGTAATGCAACCATAAATTTGAATATAAAAAAAAGTAAAAATAAAAATTACTTATAGTTTTTTTGGAAGATAGATATACATGACAGTACTACTTGTTGCTATTGATTGTACGGAGATACAACTGCTTTAAAATGGCAGTTAATATACCCGCTATGTACAGCCAGGCGCTGTGTGAATCAATAAACCTATATATAAACACTTGGAGGACCTCCTCATACTAACAGGGCAAACGTCCATGACAGATTAACCCCCATCTGCTTTACTTACCCTCCCCCACTGTTCCAATTCCCAACTTTCTATTGTGAACACTGTGTACAAACACCAACAGTTATGCAAAAAGCGTACAATACAAACAGTTCTTGTATTGTTTGATACCTGTTGTGCTGACTTGGCTGACATCCCCATATTGCAGGCACAGACTGACTGAGCCGTGATTTATCATGGAATGAAAAAAGCTTTCCCTGTCTTGTGACTGATCAGAGCAGGAAGAATACTGGGAATGCAGAGAGCAGCCAGGATCTCAGACTACACAGAGCACTTCTCACTTATCAAAAGACACCCTTAGATCACTTCCTTCACTGAGGAATGACAGGCATTCCCACGTTCTGTTGCATGCCAACACGCAGAGCAGCTCGCCATTTGTCTTGCATTGTTTGGTTTTTAGGTTTGCTGCATTACATTAGCAGATCTCTTGTATGGTCTGAGGAGGGGGGAACAAATGTGACAACTGTCACGTCTTCATGCGTCAGACCAGCAGCTGTGCCAATCCGTGCCCAAACCCCCACTAATCTTACTAGAGTGGGAAGTGTTACTCTCCAAAAAGCAAGTGCAACAGTTAACTACTAAAAGACACTAACAACTGGAACAACAGAAAGTCCACAAAAACTGGCCAATTTTATTTTATACTTGCTTACTTAAGTTTACATGGGCCTCAATTTAATTTGTTTGGATCAACATCAGAAATGATCACAATCGGTTACATTTTTATTTAATAATTTCAAATTATTTATTGAAAGCTATTTGAATCTCTGTAGATAAATTATAGTTTAAATAATTATAAATTATAATATATTCTAGTAGTATTATTTAAAATAAAAAAAATAAAAATTCCCTAACAGACTCGATCATTTCTGATGCGGATGGATTTAAACAAACTAAAATCGAGGCCCTAGTGTTAACCAATTAAACTGATACTTTATGGACCACCTTACAGTAGAATGTACAAGACAACATGTCTAATGTGGAATGTGTAGAATCTGCATGCCTTAGGCCAATTCACTAAACTCTAAAATTGTAGCATATTAAAATATATATTGTAAAAAAGTTAAGCTACGATAGACAAGCTACGACTATAGCGCAATTGGCAAATTTTTCACAATAACAACTTTTGGCAATTTGGCTTCCAATTTACTATAATTTAGAGTTTAGTAACTAAACTAGTGTTTAGAATGTGCCAAATGAAATGCAGGAGGCCAAGTGTGCACAATGTAAAAGGTTAATAAGCCTAACTTGCAGTGTGATACTGGACCAGAGGTAGAGTGTGTAGAATGTGATGCCTAATAAGTTCGACACAGCTAGTAGAGAGTGTCTAATGTAAATCAGTGTATAGAATGTCAAGTATTAGGGGCTGCCAAATTCACGTTTTTACAGACACACCATGTAATGCTCTGCATTATGAACAATTGCTATGCTCCTTGGGGATTAATAACTTAATTTCTGACAGCAGTTGAATACACTATATTATGGTTATGATTTATATAATGCCAACATATTTTACAATTTAGAATTATAGATGACAATGCTTTTCTTGTTCTGGCCATCAATACATGAAGGTGGTGTGTGTCCAGGAAATCTTCAACAGTGGACCTGGCAACCTTATCCAGAAAAGAAGGTGCTTGGCATACTTGGTAGCATGTGCAGGATAGGCCCGTGGCAAAGTGTATAAAATGTATTTGACTTGAGGCAATGGTAGAATGTACTGTATAGTGTTTAGACTTATCTAAACATACATACATTTTTTTTTAAATAAGTTTATTTATTTTTTAAAGGCTCTGCTAGAACAAATTTGGATATAAAAAATTGAGATTTATCAAGGCAAAAAACAAGAAGCATTCACTGTGGAAACCAAAAGACTATCTCAATTTTTAGCACTTTGCACCCAAAATAGCACAAAATGTTATAACGAAGGATACGAAAGGAACATTGAGCCACATACACAAGAAACTTACAGATGTGAAGGAAACATTCGACTCATTTTTGCAACGTGGTCATGATCACAGTCTAATTCGTCATCTCCTTGGTCCATACTAAACCTTCGCTTGTTTGGGCTGATAGGTGGAGGTCCTGTCCGATGGTTGGTCAAGGAGGAGGACATTGGTAGCGGTTGCATTCGAGGTTCATTACGCAATGCTGCTTCCCCTAAGAAGGAGAAAAAAAAAAAAAAGACAGATAGATATAAGTACACATATACATACATACAATTCCTAACTTGGAGAGAAACCTATGTTGCCATTTCCAGACATATCTACTCAAGGCAAGCTATAAAGTGCTCTTCCCAGTTTTCAGTGGAAGAATGGATGCACTACAGTAAGGGAACTATTTAAAAACAGAAATGTTCATATACATTGAACATTTATTTGAAACCATCTGATAATCCATTGATACTTTTCAAATGGTGAGGTCATTCTAACAATCACAGAGTGAAAACAGGTCTGCTGAAAGGGCAGTCCAACTAAAAACAGTGTTATTTGAAAGTCCCTGGTAAAAATTAAAATAAATAAATTAAAAAAATTAAAAATACAGCTTACGTGCAACAATCCCACACCAAAGTACTCCCTACAGCCCCTTCACAAGTGATGTCACACCCCTTCTCTGCAGGGCAGGCTTAGGGGAGGTGGCCACGCCACCATTAGTCCTCTGCCCTAAGTGCAAACAGACTCTTTATGTACAGAATTAACATTAGCTACATTAACATTAGCTAATGACAACAGGAGGTGGAGTTATATCCCCAGCAGCAACGTCCATTCACTAAAATAACACTACAAAGACACTCCAAGCAAAGCCTCTTCCTCCAGTGAGGTCACCCCCTTCACTGCAAGGGTAGGGTGGCTTGTCATGGTGAAGTGGTCATTGTACTTTGAGTAACCCTTTAAAAGTAGAATCTAATGGGTAACCTTTAAGAAACAATGCTTAGTGCCCCTCCAATTGGGTGTCAGCAGTGATTTCTAGCAAACAGAATCTATGTATCATACACTGAACACTCCAAATGTCCAGTTTTTAAAACTAGCCCAGGTATAGTTGTTACACAACTCAACAGTGCTCATGTTCTTGACCCCCAAAAATTCAATGTCCATCCTGATTGGAAGAAGCAATCAACAGAATAAGTACACTTAGATGGATACACAGCAAGACATGAAAAAACATCAAAAGGGCATCACACATAGGAAAAGACCAGTTACATTGGTATTTTCTTTAAAATGTTAATTGATTAAAAAAATAAAAATAATTAAAAAGGAAAAAAAAATGCAATAATGTTAGATTCAAAGAACTTCTCTAAATGTGCAATACCCTTGTCAATTAACAGCTTAGTAAACAAAATACTCCGCAAAGAGCAAACGTACAAAATACATAAGCTAGCTAGGGGTAATATTTTAGGAATCCTTGTAACTTCTTTCTTCATTTTAATAGTGTGTACATACTTTGGTCTGGCACAAACATGAGAAACATGAGTCATTTTTACGGTTAAAATGCTGCTCTGTTCGGAGGCATCCTATTTTTACTAGAATGTAAATGTGAGTAATGAGGAAGTAAGATGCATGCGTAGACATGCTGAGAATCCACAGACTTCACAATACGTAATTAATGTTCTCATGTTTTTTTTCTCCTTTTCTGAAAGTTCAGAATACTAAATTATGAGAATTGGTTTTGTTTTTGTTTTTTGTGAACATCTGCGTGTTATCTTGTTGGAGCTGCAAGTGTATACTCAATGTTTTATAGGCAAGACCTATTAAGAATGGAAATAAAAATAAAAAAAAATCTGCCATGTAAAATAGTGAACTTGTCATTACAGTAGTGCACAATGGAATTTTTCAAACGTACTTTAATGGAAAATTGTCAGGATCGGGACAGGGATCCAACACGCAGAGTACAAAGAGTGGAAAGGTACGTATACCGGGCCTTAGAATGGCCGGACTAACGTACCGAGAGTAAAGAATAGTCAGAGACAAGCCGAGGTCGAGGGAACGAGAAGACAGATAAGCGAGAGACAAGCCGGGTCAAGGGATAACAGAGAAGCAGGGTAATACAACGAGCCGAGTCAAAACCAATAGAGCAAACTAGAATACCAGAGCACTGAGTGACTAGACAAGCTAGAACCACGACAGGGCAATGAGCTGAAGTAAGGAGTAAGCTTAAATACCCTGGCTCTGGATGGAAATCACGCCTCTGACAAGTACCGATTGGATATCGGACACTTGAGTGACAGATTGCTCGTGATAGCGTCATGACGTCACGTATTGAGCGTCCTGCTAGAAAAGGACGTGGATTCCTCGCGGCCGGTGTTTAAGTGACTGGATGAACCGCGAGGAACGGGGCAAACAGCTCGCCTGGACGGATAAACCACCAAGTCTCTACCTCCCTTAGAGGTAGAGGCCTCAGGTACCCTGACAGTACCCCCCCTCTCAGATACGCCCACCGGGCGGAATGAACCGGGGCGAGATGGGAAGCGGAGGTGAAATGCTCTGCGAAGGCGAGAAGCATGGACGTCCTCCTGAGGTACCCAACTCCTCTCCTCAGGACCATATCCCCTCCAGTTGACCAGATATTGCAATTTTCCCCTTGAAATTCTGGAGTCAATGATGGAGCTGACCTCGTACTCCTCCCGACCCTCCACCTGAACAGGACGAGGCGAGGAGACCTTAGAGGAGAATTTGTTGCAAATGAGGGGTTTCAACAAGGAGACATGAAAAGAGTTAGGAATGCGTAAGGCAGGTGGCAGAGCAAGGCGATACGCAACCGGATTGATACGAGTGAGAACCCTGTAAGGGCCTATGTAGCGAGGAGCAAATTTCATAGATGGAACTTTTAGGCGAATATTCTTGGTACTCAACCATACCCTATCCCCAGGAACAAAAACAGGAGCCGCTCTTCTATGTTTGTCAGCGTGTTTCTTGAACAGCGAGGAACTATGTAATAGAATTTGCCGAGTCTGATCCCATAATTTCTTCAGGTTGGCGACATGATCATCAACCGACGGTATCCCCTGAGAAGAGGAAACCGAAGGAAAAATCGAAGGATGAAAGCCATAGTTCATGAAGAAAGGGCTAGAGCGAGTTGAATCGCAAACAAGGTTATTGTGTGCGAACTCCGCCCAAGGAATCAGACCGACCCAATCGTCCTGGTGTTCGGAAACAAAGCAACGCAGATACTGTTCGATCTTTTGATTAGTACGTTCAGCAGCTCCGTTAGACTGAGGGTGATAGGCAGAGGAGAAGTTCAATTTGATGCCCATTTGAGAACAAAAGGATCTCCAGAAACGTGAGACAAATTGAGAACCTCTATCAGAAACAATCTCTGAAGGAATCCCATGTAGGCGAAAAACCTCTCTCGCAAAAATCTCCGCCAATTCAGGAGAAGTCGGAAGTTTAGGTAATGGCACGAAATGGGCCATCTTAGTAAATCTATCCACCACCGTGAGAATAACAGTCTGTCTCTTGGAAGCAGGCAAATCAACGATAAAGTCTATGGACAAACAGGACCAAGGTTTCTCAGGAATGTCCAAGGGGTGTAAGAGGCCACATGGAGATGCATGAGGTAGTTTAGTCTTGGCACAAGTCTCACAAGCTGCGACGAACTCCTCAATATCTTTTCGAAGTGAAGGCCACCAGAAATCCTTGGATATCAGAGAGTAAGTCTTGCGAATACCAGGATGACCAGCTATTTTACTTTCATGAAAACATTGTAAGAGCTCCAGTTGAAGTTCAGGAGGAACAAAGTTTCTTCCCTCAGGAGTGTTTCCGGGAGCTAGATGTTGTGACTTCAAGATCTGGTCAAGTAGCGGAGAATGAATTTTGAGACTGGTATTAGCAATAATATTGCATTTGGGTACAATGGAGGACAAAAGTGGTTCAACTGAAGCAGAGGGTTCATATTGGCGAGATAGCGCATCGGCTTTAGAATTCTTTGACCCAGGTCTGTAAGTCAGAACGTAATTGAAATGGGTAAGAAACAACGACCAACGAGCCTGCCTGGAGGACAGACGCTTGGCCTCTCCGATATAGGACAAGTTTTTGTGGTCTGTCAGAATGGTAACAGGATGTAATGTACCTTCCAATAAATGTCTCCATTCTTTCAAAGCCTTGATAACCGCTAGTAATTCTCTGTCACCAATGTCATACCTGCTTTCAGTACCGGTCAATTTTTTAGAGAAAAATCCACATGGATGTAATGGTTTATCAACACCCAACCTTTGAGATAGAACAGCACCTAGACCAGTCTCTGATGCGTCTACCTCAAGCAAAAAAGGCAGAGAAGTGTCAGGGTGAACTAAAATTGGAGCGGAAGCGAAAAGCTCCTTGAGAGTCTTGAACGCAAGGAGAGCTTCAGTAGTCCAATTCTTAGTATCAGCCCCCTGTTTGGTCATGTTAGTGATAGGTGCAATAATGGAAGAATAGCCCTTAATAAAGCGCCTATAATAATTGGAAAAACCAATAAATCTCTGTATGGCTTTAAGACCTGTTGGTAAAGGCCACTCTAGAATGGATTGGAGCTTATCCGGATCCATCTTAAATCCCTCCCCAGAGATCACATAGCCGAGAAAGGTTACCTGGGTTTGATCAAAGCTACATTTCTCCAACTTGCAGTACAAGCCATGCTGGAGAAGTTTGTGCAAAACCCTCCTGACTTGCTTGTGATGAATCTCAATCTCACTAGAATGAATGAGTATATCATCTAGGTATACAATGACGCACTCTTGCTGAAATTCCCTAAGAACCTCATTTATCAGATCCTGGAACACAGCTGGCGCATTGCATAACCCAAAAGGCATAACAGTATATTCATAGTGACCATATCGAGTATTGAATGCCGTCATCCACTCATGTCCCTGCTGGATTCTCACCAAGTTATATGCCCCTCTGAGGTCTAACTTGGTGAAAATTGTAGAGCCCTTCAAACGATCGAAGAGTTCGGTGATCAAGGGAATCGGGTAGGCATTTTTAATGGTTATCTTATTCAAGCCTCGATAATCAATACAAGGTCTCAAAGAACCATCTTTCTTTTTAACAAAAAAAAATCCAGCCCCGGCAGGGGAGGAGGACCTCCTGATGAATCCCTTGTCTAAATTCTCGTGAATATATTCCTCTAGGACTGAGTTCTCCTTTATAGATAATGGGTATACATGACCTCTGGGAGGCATGGTACCAGGGAGTAGGTTAATTTTGCAATCAAAGGACCTGTGTGGGGGTAAGGTATCGGCTTTCTTTTTGTCAAATACTGCCTTTAAATCTAGATACTGAGGCGGAATTTGTGTCTCTGTAGGATTGTCAGAGGTATTCGATGTATTAGTTAATCCAAGAGGTAAGACCTTCCGCAAGCATTTTTCTTGACAATTCTCTCCCCACGAAACTATCTCCCCTGATTCCCAATTAATAATAGGGTTGTGTCTCCTCAGCCAGGAGTACCCCAGGACTATGGGAATAGACGGAGAAGAAATGAGCATTAAGGATATATCCTCTTTATGCAGGATGCCAACAGTCAAGTTAATCGGTATGGTCTCATGGAAAATAACAGGCTCAAGTAACGGTCTACCATCGATGGCCTCGACAGCCAGAGGTGTCTCTTTTAACTGGGATGGAATAGCATGCTTGGCAGCAAAACCCTGATCTATAAAGCTCTCAGCAGCTCCAGAATCGATTAGTGCCATAGTCTTAACTACTCCCTTCTCCCATTTTAAAGAAACGGGTAACACAAGCCTGAGCTCCTTGTAGTTGTGAATAGAGGACAAAGTAGAAACACCCAAGGCCTGTCCTCTAGAGGAACTTAGGTGCGAGCGTTTCCCGAACGATTGGGACAATTTAGGCGTAAATGACCCCTGACTCCACAATACATACATAAACCCTCCCTTCTCCTGTACTGTCTCTCCCTTTCAGTGAGATGAGTACTGCCTATCTGCATAGGTTCAGGAATACGTAAGTCTTCGAACTCAGAGATTTGAAAGGTAGGCGCTAGTTTAAAGGAGGGTCTACGGGTCCTATCTCGAGTGTTCTGCCTCTCTCTTAAGCGTTCATCAATACGAGATATAAAAGAAATTAAATCCTCCAAATTTTCAGGGAGTTCTCTAGTAGCGACCTCGTCAAGAATTACATCTGATAACCCATTCAGAAACACATCTATATAAGCCTGTTCGTTCCACTTAACTTCTGCCGCCAAGGATCTGAACTCTAGTGCATAATCCACAAGTGTTCGATTGTCCTGTTTAAGGCGCAACATTAATCTAGCTGCATTGACCTTTCTGCCAGGAGGGTCAAAAGTTCTTCTAAACGCAGCTACAAAGGCATTATAATTATAGACTAGTGGATTATCATTCTCCCATAAAGGATTGGCCCATCTCAAAGCTTTTTCAATGAGTAGAGTAATAATAAATCCAACCTTTGCTCTATCTGTAGGATAAGAGCGGGGTTGTAATTCGAAATGGATGCTAATCTGGTTTAGAAAGCCACGACACTTCTCCGGTGACCCGCCATAACGTACTGGTGGGGTAATACGGGAAGAAGCACCTACAGTGGCTACCTCTAGACCTGAGACTGCAGGAGAGATAGAAGGAGTACGTGTCTCCTCAGGTGGATTACTAGCACGAGACAAAAGTGCCTGTAGTGCCAAAGCCATCTGATCCATCCTATGTTCCATGGCGTCAAACCTGGGATCCGAAGAACCAAGCTGACTGTTTGTACCTGCAGGATCCATTGGCCCTGTCGTAATGTCAGGATCGGGACAGGGATCCAACACGCAGAGTACAAAGAGTGGAAAGGTACGTATACCGGGCCTTAGAATGGCCGGACTAACGTACCGAGAGTAAAGAATAGTCAGAGACAAGCCGAGGTCGAGGGAACGAGAAGACAGATAAGCGAGAGACAAGCCGGGTCAAGGGATAACAGAGAAGCAGGGTAATACAACGAGCCGAGTCAAAACCAATAGAGCAAACTAGAATACCAGAGCACTGAGTGACTAGACAAGCTAGAACCACGACAGGGCAATGAGCTGAAGTAAGGAGTAAGCTTAAATACCCTGGCTCTGGATGGAAATCACGCCTCTGACAAGTACCGATTGGATATCGGACACTTGAGTGACAGATTGCTCGTGATAGCGTCATGACGTCACGTATTGAGCGTCCTGCTAGAAAAGGACGTGGATTCCTCGCGGCCGGTGTTTAAGTGACTGGATGAACCGCGAGGAACGGGGCAAACAGCTCGCCTGGACGGATAAACCACCAAGTCTCTACCTCCCTTAGAGGTAGAGGCCTCAGGTACCCTGACAAAAATAAAGTTTGTTTCATAAAGCTGTAGTCGTTCTGGTGATATTGGGGGGGGCCTGTCTGACAATCAAAAAAACCAAAACCAAATATGAACGCTAACTTTGGCCAGAGTTTGTCACCAAGAGTCTACTAAAGTCTCAAAGTCAACATTGGCCCAACAAACCAATCTGACAAATTTCAACATGTAAAAACGAAAATGGTCAAGCTTTTTATTTGACCCTGTAACTTTCCTGTACATGGGGGGCATTGTTGTACTTGTAGGACATCACAGCATACAAATATGTGTTTTATTGCAAAAAAAAAAGTCAAAAGCATGACGTTCTGACATTCACAGTTAGTTCAAATGCCATGCATTCATTTCTCATTAAATTATATTTTATACATAAATATTTAAACAAAATCGCACATGGAATAATTTTTGTTCATCAGGCGATTCATTAATTAGTCCATTCTTCTACTGTATCGTTCAGAGATTTGAAATTTGAATGAATGGACAAATTAGCAGATTTTCATCCAAACTGTGTTTCTTCCAAAAATGAATTCCCAAGTCTAGTGGTCATTATGGCTGCTCTTGCAATTCTATCCAACTACCTTTTGTTATCGTATTTCCCCCCAGCCGTCACCAGAGTACAGCGCTGACCAACATCAGCTGGCTGAAGTGCCAGAACCTGAAGAGGAGTGGATGGAGGAGGACTGTGGTGCCTGGTTCAGGTAAGTAAATCTCACCTTATCATACCCCCATCGCAACAAGACCACCAGCGGCTAAGTAATCTTCGAGTGTCTTTGCAAATTATGCAGAGACCCCAGACTGTGACAGATCGGCTTTAAATTCAACATAGCCAAGAATCTCCACCACCACCACCCATGCACTCTAGACAGTAACTTCTGTTTTTTTACATCAATGTAAAATAATAACCATCAGATGTCGGGGGGGAGGGCTTATGCATTTCACTGTTAACCCAGTTTATTTCTGAAATGTTAGCTTTATACTGCACCCCTAACCAACTGACCCTGCTTGGTGACACTTCCAGAAGAAAGGGCCACCTTCGCCTCTACCAACATGATGGATTCTCAAAGCACATTAACGTCTGAACTGACTGACATCAATCACTTTGGTCCCATATGCTTCTGGCAAAGGAGATGCAAGATATGCTCAACACAGGAATAATCAATGAATCTACAGTGAGCTGCCTGAAGGAGTTTAAGGTTTACACTTGTCTATTGTCATTTTATTCTCAGATTCCATGTTGTGCCGTCAACATAGCCTGCAATGCAGAGGTATTTAGATTAGTGATCATATATAGGAAATTGGCTACCAATTCGGCACAATACAGAGGAGGCACAACCTTAGCAAGAAAATGAATTTATTAGAGCAGTTTATCTGCCAACATAAGAATTATAAAAAAAAAAAAAAACAAAAAAAAAAACAGCTGGTTAATGAATACACTCCATAGATTAACCCGCTACTAATCCAACTTTGCACCTTAGACCCCTTTGTGCTCCAGCCCATTCTGACTATGTAATGCTGAACTCTCCCAGACAGAGAAAGAACAACAAAAAAACAGAACAATGAGGTAATCCATGCACTGTTTGGTTTCAAAGCTTACAATGCACCAGAATGTTTGTATCGCAAGAGAAAATATGCACTCAGACAGCAGTAAAGGAATGCTGTAACCATTCCAGATTTCCAGGAATGAAAGTCATATAAAACTTACACTACAAAGGCACTAAAATCCACGGTAACAAATCATCCAATGTGTAATAATTAAAGGCAAAGTGTGATATCGTAGAGTGGGGGAGCCCGTAAACCTCAAAACATACTTATTCAATATCTAGACACGGTACGATATGAACAGTCTATAATTGGTCTGATGTTTAGTAAATAATACGATTACTACTATTTGTCAAAAAAAAATTACCTTTTATTCCAGTCTGCTGCTGCTGGCTCTGCCCCTGATTTATGCACATAGATAGGGGAAAATCTGCTAAATATAAATACAATAAAGGAACATAGCGTTTAACTGTGTGGGGACTGGCACTGATTTAAAGTTACAATTGGTCACTCACAGATTTGCAGAATTAAAAGAGCCTTGAGTGGTATCTTTCAGTGTCCAATCTGTTGTCCCTCCTCACATGTTCCTCTCAGAGCAGAATGTATGTATCTCAAAATAAAAAGATATATACACAAATGTAGTACACTTCCAGAGTTGAAATAAAAAAGTATTTAATGACTTACATATAGGTAAAAAACAAACGGCTTGTCACCATGCACGTCCTACGCGTTTCGTCCTAGATATGGACTTCCTCAGGGACTTGGTGCAGTAAAGTGCAAAAACGAAATAGCAGCATAGATGCTGCTATTTCGTTTTTGCACTTTACTGCACCAAGTCCCTGAGGAAGTCCATATCTAGGACGAAACGCGTAGGACGTGCATGGTGACAAGCCGTTTGTTTTTTACCTATATGTAAGTCATTAAATACTTTTTTATTTCAACTCTGGAAGTGTACTACATTTGTGTATATATCTTTTTATTTTGAGATACATACATTCTGCTCTGAGAGGAACATGTGAGGAGGGACAACAGATTGGACACTGAAAGATACCACTCAAGGCTCTTTTAATTCTGCAAATCTGTGAGTGACCAATTGTAACTTTAAATCAGTGCCAGTCCCCACACAGTTAAACGCTATGTTCCTTTATTGTATTTATATTTAGCAGATTTTCCCCTATCTATGTGCATATATCTATTGAAGACAAGAGGAAGTCTTCGGGGAGTTACCAGGATACTTCACCTGAAACATTAAGGGAAGTCCTGGTTTGCTTTGAATCACATATTCATAATTTGCTTCACTGGCTTGTGTTCACATATATTGTTGTTTTTGTCTGCCCCTGATTTGCCTGGTTGGTTGACATCATCAGAAGTGTTTGTCTGAGCCAACACAATACTTTCCTATAGGAAAGCATTGGATTGGCTGATACCGTGAAGGAGGCATATCAGGGACAGAGCCAGCTCAAGCCAAACACAGCCCTGGCCAATCAGCATCTACTCAGAGATAAACTGAATCAATGCATGGTAGTGCTTCACACACTGCCCCAGAAAGCACCTCTAATAGCAATATAAAGAGTTGTCAGTGGAGGTATCCCTAAACTGTAACTCAAACACTGCCTTTTCTCTGAAAATACAGTGTTTACTGCAAAAGCCTGCAGGGAATGTACTCACCAGAACAAATTCAATAAACTGAAGCTGCTCTGGTGACTATAGTGTCCTTTTAAATTTGAGATTCCTATTGAGGATCATATTTGTGAAGGACGCATTTGCAGTTAACTGTGTCATATCACAGAGACAGTAAAAAAAATTTTAAATTTTATATACAGTTCATAACTGTTGTATTCACAGCACCATGTATTCATTTTCTCTCCATAGTGTTCCAAAACCATCTTTTTACAATCTAGATTGGGAAATTGAATAAAACCATTTGCCTTTTACACAGAGATAACAAGGTGTGCTAGTTTCCTGTGACTATTTCTCTTTTGAGAGATATGACTTGGCCACCATTAACCACATCCTGTATAATACACACATGTCCAACATGTTTATATTCCTAGTCAGCAGGACACACATACAAAGAAAAACCAAAAAACACTTGGAACATGCCACAACACATCCACACACATCACAGAATGACAACAGTAAAAATAAAAAGTATTGAATGCCTTGCACAACCAGTTGGGACTTGACAATAAAGATTTAGAGCATGTGCGTGCAAATAACCAGCAATACTAAAAATATAAAGAACAGGGTGCAATGATAAAAGATGGTTTACATTGATGGCTAGTAACACCTCTAGTGGCAGTCACTCAGACTACCACTAAAGTTGCTTCTAAGTCCAGTGCTGCACAGAGATGCTGAACACTCCCCATAGGGATGCATTAACTCAATGCGTCTCTATGAATAGATGATGATTGGCACAGCACGGCATTTTGCCATCCATGCGCTGCAGCCTCCTAATGATTTCCTATGGGAATGCATTGCATTGGCTGATATTTGAAAATTATGATTAGGCAGGGCCAGCCATGGCGAGGGAGAAAAGCCAGCCAGGTAGGGCCAGCCACGGCGAGGGAGAAAAGGTAAACAAAATAACATTTCCACTGATATCTGAGGGTGCCCGAGTACCTAAACAGTTACTTCAGGACTAAAGTGTCAAAAATGCATGTTTGCATTCCAGGCACTATAGTGTTCCTTTAACAAAGAACATACTTGTGACCTTAAGTCAGCTGAGGCCAACAGACTAGGTAATGTAAAAATTTAAATATAAAAAAAAAAAAAAAAAAATATTGTATTTAACAATTTAGCAACTTAAGATGTGGACTACATCTCCTGTAATGCTTTTACAATCAGACGTAGTCGGTAGTCCACATTTCAAGCGCCTACCCCATCGATTTAATAGGAGAAGTACTGTATCAGATGCTGTCTGATTGACAGCCAGGGCTATATTACAGCAATAATTATGAAAGTGCGAATTACTATTGAAAATCTGTATTATTATGAATTGAAAAAGAAAGAAAATGGCACACAGAAATGGTTAAAAATAAACTGGGTATTCCCATTTTTGGTGTATACCCATGATTTCAATCCAGGTCAATCCAATAATATTTCAGACAGATGGCCATGTAACCCCATAAAGCATTTCTGCAACCTGAAACGCTTTTAGGGGACTGAAATATTCCTTTAAAAACACTGCCCAAGATTTACTAAAGAAAAACGCTATGAAGTGCTACATTCAAACCCCCTGCTCCCAAATAAATCATTAAGAGATCAAGGTGTCTGTTCTTTTCAGATGTTTGACCCTTTTCAAATCAGTTCTGTCACCTATGTGAGGGACTAACTGCAAAATGGAAAAACATCACAAAGTCAATGAGATCAAATGGATTTATGGTCATTTACAACATGATCAAAGCTCCAAGTCTGATTCTCCTCCTTTAACTTCAAAAGGAAGAGCCGAGCCAAGTTTATGAGACTACAACAGGATCTTCTAAGCTACGGTAATCACCAATGGCTCACACTTCATTTCATTTGAGCCTTTGATGCAAAAACAAAAAAATAGTTACAACTGGGTGCAGTATTACATATACACACACACACACATATATAGTACATATACACAGACAAGCACACATATTAAAGTATTCAACAAGAAGAGAAACATTTGCCTTTCACTAGTTTTTAAGTACATCCTGGGACGTATCTGTAACCTTTTTTGTCTGTTATACATCCCCACAGTATAATTGCAATTTTATAGCACCAGCTTATTATGAAGAACTTTACAGATAATATTATCTATCCATATTTATGTAGAGATTGATCTATATTAATTTTTTAAATATTCTACCAGGAAGGATACATTGAGATTTCTCTCGTTTTTAAGTAAGGGATGGACGGACGGACACCCCAGCTCCCCCCCAAAGTGTTTTCAAAAAATGTTTTTCCTTAGAATCTCTATAAAGAGAATTTAGAAGGAAAGGGGTCTATTGGCATGTGGTCTCTAGTTGTAAATAGCACTCATAGGTGAAACATACCAAGCAATTTGGGACAAACCTATCCCCGGTTTATATTCCATTAAGTGTTGGATTTCCTATTTAGAATTTAATCTCCTTGATAATCCACAAGCGGTTGTCTTGCCACAACCATGTTACTCATATTGCTACAGCAAATAAGTCAACTGTGGCCTCATCTCACATTGAATAGTATACTCAATGAGTCAGTCACCCTCTGGGTACACTCCACTAATTGAGGAATACATACTAAACAGTGAATTTTATTTACATCCGACTTACAGTTTAATATTTAGAGAATACAGCCTGTCAATAGTCAGTCAATTTAGTAATTAAACACGCCATTAAATCGCAGTTTAACTACACAACAACATGTGTTATTTTTAGCACCGAACTATTTAAAGTTTAAGGTAAACGGACAACTCTTTAATTTAAAACATTAGATAAAACATTTATTTTTTCATGTAATACTGTGTTTTCTTGTAAATTTACATTTTAGATATAGCACAGGACATTACAGTCCAGTCCAGTCAATGCACAGCCAGGACTAGTGATTCCTCTATGCGGTTTTAAAGTAGGAGGATGGAGGCAAGATCTTTTATTTTTATTTTTCACACCACACATTATTTGTTAAATATTAGTTGAAATCTGCAATTCTTCCAAATAAAAAATAGTATGAATTAAATAGCAGCTTTGCCGGCGATTGTCTCAGCTAAACTGGCCTGGGGCTTAGATGCCTGGACTGATGGATACAGTTTCAAAGTCAGCAAATTCCTGTCAACTTTTACATACCACTCCAAAAGCCACTGTATTGTCAGATAGAAAATGTTCCAAATTATCTTCACATATTATTTCATAAATTATAGGTCTCAACATTTCATATTACCAAAGAGTGATTCATGATACTGTGGATTTTCTGAACGTTTGGCCAACGGATAGGACTATTTCCGAACATTTTAGGCCTCATTGTGACTTACAAAGTAATGTTTTTTTTTTTTAGAATATCAAGTATTTTATTATTTACACAAACTGATTTCTAGGCACATTTACTACAGTTTAAAGTTCCATTACTACTTGGCTGATTGGTGAAAGGTTCGGACAGAAGATATAAAATATGAATAAAGGATTACACAGGTGGAAACAAAGCTGTCAAAATACTGTCAAGGTTATTCAATAAACCACATTGCCATGACTTCATAAATGATCATTAAAAATGTTTTTATATATATATATATATATATATATATATATATATATATATATATATATATATATATATAGTGCCGTAGCACCCTTTCTCCCCCAGTGTAAATTGTCACACAGTTCATATAGTACTTTGAGTGTTCCTTTCAATATGCTGTTGAATTACCAACATTTCACAGTTGAGGGAATCCTGCAAGTTCATTACAGCTTAGACAAAAATGGTAAACGTAAAGATAATTTGCAAATAAAACATGAATAATTCAGGGGATGTTTCCTTGCATGATGTGATAATCCAACACACCAGGTTTCACAAGTCTATGGCAAAAGGTCTCCAGCCAGAAATGGGACTTGGCAATGAGAATTTGCCCCCCACCTAGTCATGGGACTCGCCCTGACTGACCCTACAGTCTCTATTAAAGCAAGTGCTATGTGAAACAAACTGTGTTTGTCTCCTAAATGGTTTTCTGTGGTTCAAGACATGTTTATGAGAACTTAGAAAATACCAGATAGATCACACAACTGTAACGGTTAAATAGTTAAAAGAAAAAGGAATTATAAAAGAACAAAAAAAAAACAGAAAAAAAAAAAAAAAAACTGAATCTAAGCCTACTGGTGGATCAATAGAAAATATTTGATTAGATTATAACTATGCCTGAAAATTTTATTTCTGCTTTCTTCTAAATTAAATGAACAGAAGACGGAATGGTTAAACAAGTCACTGCAAAAACCAATCTGCCAAAACTTGACCAGTCCCAGACCGGTGGCCTGTGTATATACGTAGCCTGTGGTCATTGAAAGAACACTCCCAACAAAGCATGTCAGTTAGCTGAAGTGCCTTAAGTTTGAAGGGTTTGAAGGCTTTTTTAATATTACAAAAAGTGTAGATTTCAATAGAAATAGGCACTTTTATAAATGAAAATTAAAAAAATATCCTGGCTATCAGGCAACAGATCCTGTTACTTCCTGGTTGGAGCTTGTAAGTGGAACTAAACACAAGGGCAGCAATTGCTCAGAGCACCTGCCTTTCAAAGACTTCTCATTGAGCTGCATTGGGAAGTCTGTGATTGGACAGACACAAAGTCTGGGTTAGGGGGGAGGGGGAAGGGAGGGAGGGTTGCAAAAGCTGCAGGCGAGTTCTGTAGCTTTTGCAAGCAGTTTTTAGATATAACCACAATGAACAAAACGTAAAATTAAATGTATGAAAATATAGCGATTTTTTTTTTTTTTTTTTTTAAGCAGTGACATGTCCTATTACAAAAAATAAATAGAGTTGCTCTAAAAAGGCCAAAGGAACTGGAAGCAAGGAAAGACTCTGGAAACCGCGGCAAAAACTGAGCACTCCAACACAATTATTTAAATGTTTAAAATTAATATCGTGAAAATGATCTGTTACAATTTACTTACTCAGTCAAAGAAACATAGTGAAAATAATCTGATGCTCACTCAGTACAAAGATTCTTAGCTGTACAATTTATATATGGGTGAAGGTTACACAGTACACTATATAAACACACTAAAGTGGGAAAGATGAAAGGCTGACTTGACCCACAGTAACTTAAACCGGAGATCATGGGAGATTTACTGCAGCAGGAAAAAACTTGCTATTCTGGGGAAAAGTGCTAAATAAGGAGTGATCACCATGGAGACCAATAGAATGCCTCAATATTTAGAACTCTGCACCAAAATAGCACCAAGAATAGAAGCCATACATTAAATCACGTTCACACATCATTTAGGGAAAAGGATAACTAACCATCAAACATTATCACTTGTTACATGTAAGGTTATATACATAGGCAAAACGCATTCAACATTCAGAGACTACATCAGAGGATATCGTTCAGGTATGATGATCACCATCATACATTGGTCAAACCTAGAGCCAAACATTGTCATTTAAAGATAGACCCTCATCTACCACTACACTGAAGAGATCCGAGCTGTGATACACAAAATTTATTGGATCAGGACATGGAACACAATATCACCCAAAAGGACTAAATAAAAATATTTCAATAATAATAATAATAATAATAATAATGATAATAATAATATGTTCTCTGGAAAAAAGGTAATTTCACGTTACAATTCAAACTCCATTTTGAGATCCCACTGCAGCTCCTGGGATTTACGGCATGCGCTATGACTCACAGAATGTCAGACTGGAGAAGTGATTACTATGATCTACACCAGCCAGAGGTGAAGACCACACACTCCTACACTGGACCACCAGTGAGATTGTACACCTGTCAAGTAGACAAAAAATGACAAAAGCGGGGCTCAATTCAGCTCCATTTCCTTGGTGATGTTCTTTATACCCACAATTCTTACCTGTGGTGTCTATTTGTGCACATTTCTCTCGTGTCCTTGCATGCTCTAATCATTTGTCTGTCCCTGACCTGAACGTTCGGGCTGTTCTGGGCATGCATGAAATTTCAAATTCATTCCCACCAAAGGGACAAGGTAGGGATTGATAGCTCATCACTGGTAGACATTTTAAGATGGCAGCCATCAGTAACAAGACTCAGATGTATAATTATGAACCAGATGCACAGTTTTGATTAAATAATTATTGACGGGACTTCCGAAGAGTTTTATAGGCAGAATAAGCTTTATAAAGAAAAAGAAAAATTAAATACGGAGCATTTGTATGTCAAAGTTTAAAAGTCCCTGTGGAAATCTATTAAACTATACATTTTTAGAGTCTTTCACAGAACCCTTTATGGACTTCACTTCCTCATCCAGTCAGTTTCTCAGCTCTGCCCCAATGGAGAGATATACAGTCTATAACCTGTGGGTCAGGGTATGAATTAGAATTCATAGTTGGTTTCTGATATTCCAATCAGGATATCTAATTACTTATGATACAAAGCTTCCTCGGATGCGTTTAAATGTCTCAGCAAATAATGGTTTGCCTTTGAGCATTTGTTTTACTTTAAGTCATAATAATATATGTTTACCAATAAGTGACAAGGAAGTATTTTCTTGGTAGAACTAGGCAGGATAATCCACTTGGCTGAAATTGCTGGCACATTCTGATAGCTGAAGATGTCAAACTGTGGAACAGAGGATGATTAAGTTTAACAAACACCCTAGTCTGCCGTCATCTCTACCCAAACAGAACAAACACTCATCTTTGTTGCCAAAAAAATAAAATAAAAATTGATCTTTCTATCCACTCCATGTATCTCACATTTTGTGGGAACCAACAAGTCACAAGTCACTAGTACAAGATGAACAGAGTCACAGATGGGGTATCTGAATGAATGAGGGTAGTGAATAAAGCACAAGTATGGCCGAAATGCTCAATATGGAGCACGCATCATGTGCACCAATATTACGTCCCTGCAGATTAATCAACGTTAAGCACATAGGGAAGATTTATCAGAGTTCTTGTCTTTAAAAAAATTAAAAATGGCTGAGCATAAAAGCAGTAACACGGGTAAAAAGATCATTTGTATCCATTATATTTACATTGAGCAGATATTAAAATACATAACATTAGTGGTTATTCTGGTTAAACTAGAAAATATGTGAGTTTAGAAAATTAGAAGTACATGTAATTTGAACTGGTAACTCGAAGGAAGGAGGGTTTAAAACAGCAATGTTTTTCTTTCAGATTTTGTAAACCTTTGATGATACCTTTGATTAAACCTTTCTGCAATCTTTAGAAGTGTGTCTCTATAGCCTCTCCCCCCCCACTCAGTGACTGTTGTGAACTAGGAAAAGTTATTTATTTAATTGTTTTTAAATTGTGGGACAAAGATTCCAGTTGTATAGGAAGATGAAATGGTTACTAGTGTTCTTTTATAAACCGAGCAATGAAACTCAATTTTACAAAAGAAAAACTTCTGCAAAATTAATTAAAAACTGCCTGTACCTTGTGTTCATCAATATTAAAAAGGGTACAATATGCAGTAATTTACATCCCCTCATTTTTAAATGCATTATAGAGAGAAAGCGAGAGAGAGAGAAAAATACACACCAGGTGTGGAAAGGCCCCACCGTGACCAGGATGAGGCCCCAATGATCTGAAGCCTCTCATTTTGGTCTCCAAAAGTTTTTGCTTAACTAGAGCAGGGACTGATTATTACTCTAGTGAGTGCACTCAGTTGCTGCGAAAGATAAGGTATTAAATGAGTATGCCCTATAGTGCTTAAATATAGGTTTTAAATGAGTATGCCCTATAGTGCTTAAATTATAACTTGGCATAGCACAGGAGAACGAATTGAAGTTCCTGATTAAAAGACTGGCCAACCCCAGGAAGGCAAACCATTGGTGCTTTTAGTACTTAACAGGAAAGGGGGTAGTGCCTGCGAGAAGTAGTAGTTATGGCCCTTTGAGGGTTCCTTTAAAGCGGCTCTGTCATCTATCTAAGGTCTTTACATATTTGGTAAAGACCACTGCGTGAAAATGCTGCCTGGGGGGGGGTTTAGCGGTGGAGAGTTAGAATTATCTGTTTCTGTACCCAGCAGGCAGAATCAATTTTAATCTCCAGCTTTTGGCACCTCATCCACCAGAGTGCGATGGTTCAGCAATGATGTCTACGGAATACCCCAGAAGACCTCGGTAGCCTCCATTAATACTGACTTGCAATGAAAGACACGTCTGTGGGAAGTGACAAAACTTGACTGCAGTAGCTCTGTTGTTGTCGTCAAGATAGCGATTTACCATAAGACAAAGTAGTCCCTATTTTGTCTTATGAGATAATTTAACTGCGTTGGAATTTCAACAGTCTGAGTATTTCATAAAGATCTGATCTATTAAATGCTCAAAAATAAATAAAACGTTTCGTATGACTGAGCCACTTTAAATTAAATCTGTCATGCTCATTTTAACAGTCAGCGTAACACTTATACCAGTGGCTTTCCTCTTCCCACTGTTGCGAATGGCATATGTTCACACACTAAAACCAGTCAGACATAATGGAATTTAATCATGGCCTTGATGCTGCAGTGGAGTCTGGTTGAAACCAAGCTACTCAAATTTCTTCCAAAATGCATCTTTGGTGGATTACTATAGGCAAGATAGAATTAATCAGAAAGTGACCAAAATTTAGGCGTATGTATCAGGAACAATTTGCTCCACTTATCGTCACGTATGTCATGTATGTTTTCAAATCATGTCTTTAGACCAGTCGATTCATCAGAACAGATGGTCGCTGCCAAATATTTTTTGTTCGTGTCTTCCTATATGCAATGAAGACCACTTTCATACTAATACCAATAATAAAACTGCAGGCTTGTGTTTCGATCAATCCAACCACAATTCAAATGTTGTACAGGATCTGTTCACAATACATTTCTTAGCAGGGCTCAACATTGCAGTGAGTGAGTGAGGAGAAGGAAAGAGTGTGATACTGTGAAGGTTAAAGGAACACTACAGCATTGGAAATACAAACATATATTCCGAATGCAGGGGTAGGCAAGCTTCAGCACTCCAGGATGTTGTGGATTACACCCCCCCTGAAACTTTGCCAACGTTCTGACTTTAGGAGTATTATGTAAGATTTAGTCCACAACACCTGAAGTGCCAAAGGTTGCCTACCCATGACCAAACGTTTTAGTTGCAATCACCTCCCCCTGTGCCTTTAAGCGTTTGAAAGGTGAGATTTATTTTACTTTCAGCTCTCTGCGCTGGTCTCCATTTTGTCACTCAACCAATCCAATGCTTTCCCTTAAGTGGGCACAACGTCATGCTGTACCAATCAAATGCTGCTCCATGGGCAGCATTTGATACTGAACAGTTTGATTCTGTTCTCAATTCAGTAGCGCCACTAGTAAGACAGCCAGTAGAGAGGCGTGTTAAACCTGCAATAAAAACATTGCACTTTGTATAAAAATTTATTACATTGCAGTGTTAAAACTATCAGGGCCACTGCACCCAGACCACTTCATTGCGATGAAGTGGTCTGGGTGCCTCTAGTGGTTCTTTAACACACGTAATAGCGGAAATTAAAGCATTCAGAGGGGCACAGTGACACTCAATTACAGAAGCTTATTTGCAAGTTAGAAAGAAAACAAAAGAAAAAGAAAAAAACATGTTGCACAGTTCTATGAAAATTATTATAGTTCACTAAAGTAGTGTTCAAATATGTACCTTTCATAAAAGTACAGCTAGGGTTACAGGCTTGATTTTTACTTAACATAAGTAGAATTTAATTACCACACTATATACCCCACAACATACTTGAAAACTAGGTTAAGCTAAATTTAGTAATAACCAATCACGGATTCATGTAATGTGACCTTATATTCTAAAATATAGATTTAGCAGGATAGCAGATTTTGCAGGATAGAATTGGTTTTGACACAGCTAAGCAACATATGTTGTACAGGGTTTAGTCAAGTGTAAGAAAAAAAAACTAAGTAAAACAGAATTCTTGCCATAGTCGCACTATAGTCACCTGAACAACTTTAGCTTAATGAAGCAGTTTTGGTGTATAGAACATGCCCCTGCAGCCTCACTGCTCAATCCTCTGCCATTTAGGAGTTAAATCCCTTTGTTTATGAACCCTAGTCACACATCCCTGCATGTGACTTGCACAGCCTTCCATAAACACTTCCTGTTAAGAGGCTTCCCTCTTTAGGCTTTCTTTATTGCAAGTTCTGTTTAATTAAGATATTCTTATCCCCTGCTATGTTAATAGCTTGCTAGACCCTGCAAGAGCCTTCAGCAGAAGTGGTAGCCTGATCCAATCACAATGCTTCCCCATAGGATTGTCTGAGACTGACAAGGAGGCAGATCAGGGGCAGAGTCAGCACAATTCAAACACAGCCCTGGCCAATCAGCATCTCCTCATAGAGATGAATTGAATCAATGAATCTCTATGAGGAAAGTTCAGTGTCTGCATGCAGAGGGAGGAGACACTGAATGTTTGGATGCATTTTAGGCAAACTTTCAAAAATAATTTTATCAAAATATTAATATATAGCATATAAAAAAAATATCCATGTATCAAAAAGTAACAAAATATTGAAATATTAAAATATTGGTCAAAATATTAAGTCTTTGAAAAGCTTATCCAAAAATATTGAATAAAGGCCTTAGAGAACAAGTGTGTCCAATATTAGAAAAAACCATGAGCTTCAATCATAAGTTTTGTCATGAATTGCTGGAAACATAAGGGATTACATGTAAGAGTACTACTACTAGGGCACAATTCTTAAAATAAAATTTAAAAAGGGAGGAGCGTTCATCATGGAAATTGTGTGCTCCTGCCAATTGCTCCCGTTTTAGAACTTTTCAGTAGAATTACTCATTATACCGAACTCTAATAGTTCCCAAGAGGTAAAAAAAAAAAAAAAGACTGTGTTAGAGGGTTCTGGCCTAGATATAAAGTCATCCGGCATGCCATTACTAGGGATGGGATACTACAAAACAATACATGTAGATTCTATACACCCTAAGGGATGTTTGTTATCTAACATCGGAGAAACCAAAATAAATTGTTTTTAAAACAAAGGTACATAACCCACACATTCTCCTATTACCAGCCCTGTGCTATATTGACCTTCTTCCTCAAACCTATGTTACCAATGAATATCTACCCAGAAGTAGAAAAAAAAATCTGCAATAAACTCCTGGAAAAACAAGTCCCAGATGTTTTGGCTCAGAATACGCCCCAGATCAAATGTCTGTCATCTGACACAGAGCTCTATGACCTCCACGCTGTGATATTGCCTTTCACCTATGGGGGGAGGGGGACAGATCTGTCTATTGCGTTTACATACAGAAAGTCCAATTTATCATAAGTCGTGCATAAGGGGCGGGGTGGTATAGAAGATTGGATAATGGGATACAGCATTGTTGTGATAAATCGCTTGTTTTGGAAACATTACTTTATCTGCTGACTAAGAGCTCAGAATTGCAGGTGATCATGTGATATTTAGTAGTCGTTCCCAGTTAGGAAACATTGGCAGGCAGACTGCATTATGGCAATTTAGGAAGTTTTTAAAATCTTCAGAAATAAAATTGTTACATGGTAATGGCTACACGCCCCACGTCAAATACACAGGGATGTCCTACTTCCACACATATATGGTTTTGTGTTACTGGGCTGCTGACCAGTTGTGGGACGCCAATTAAACAATGTCAGCTATAGCTATTAATACGCATGTCCCAGTGCATTGCCACAAACAGAACATACAGCTAGACTACATTTGGCTACTTTAAGTTGAATTCTATAAATGTAGCCAACATTATAGTCAAATGTTTCTCAGATTATCAACTTGTTTCTGATAAAGAAACATACAAATGATTAGGAAAGTAGTAAGATATATTATAAATCACAGAATAAATACAGGATGAATCTGTCAAGACTTATTTCTGACTGTACAAGAATACAGACTTCAAACCCCCTCACCCCCTCCAAAAAAAAAAAAAAAAAAAAAGGATTAAAACTACTCTGGTACTTATTGAAAAAATGTAAGCCCAATTAATACATACTTAGTTTGACACTTAATGAAGCATGAACTTTCAACACTACCACTTTATTGCACCTATATTTTTGTAAAATGAACAAAAAGTTTATGCCACATAAAAAATGCAGCATCTTGATTTTTCTTAGTCTATACATATGATTTAGAATTAAACTGTATGATATTCTTTACATGGTTTGTAAATAAAGGAAAGTGCTTATCAATGCAAGTCATATTGGACTAGTTAATATTAAAAGACCCAGCCAAATCTAAGGAAATAATACTGCCTGGGGTCAGAGCTGTGCATAACAGAGGTGTGAGGAGGGGGAAGGGGGGGCAATGAGAGGAATGCACTAGGTAAGCAGTAATTCCTCTGCTCTGCAATGTTTACATGTGTGGAATGTACAGCCTGGCAGAATGTTCCAGAAAGGCGGGAAGGGAAACCACTAGACAGAGCATTCTTTTCAGCATAATGCATTCCGCTGTTCAATCTTATCTGTTTAACTACACGTTCAACTAGTACTAAGAACAGTGCTAAAAATATTTTTTTAGCCAGTTAAGTTAGAGTCTAACAATCTTGCATTTACACTGCACCGCGCTACGTACAGAATAGAGAAACTGACAATTATGGGTATATAACATGTAATAAAATAACCAGCGACTAAACAAAGTGAAAGATGAAGGCTTGCCATTATTCGTACAGTTCAAAACACATGGCTAGAAAATTGGCTAAGGACCCAGGGCAGATTAAATTCCCAACTTGGCATAGCATTCGTTCGCTGGGAAAAAAGTGGAGTAGTAGAAAAAAAATAAATAAAAAAAAATGAGCTGCGTTTGCATATGGTCGCAGCATGAGTAGACTCTGCCAAGCTCAAAAGCTCAGCAAGTATTTTTCTCCACACTAGGCCATTGCTAGAGTCCTAAACTGCACGTACAAGGTAAATTGATTTGTTTACCCAATTGCAGGCCCAAGGGAAGGGAAGAATACAACTTGCAAAGATGTATAAAAAGCAACAATGTTAGTAAATGTAACAAACGTACAGAACCAAAACAAACATGGATTATTCAATACAGTATGAAAAAAAGGAGGCAAGTTGGGCTTTTACATTTTAACAACACATGTTGGACAGAGGTTACAGAGTACGTAAAAGTACAAAAAATATATATTAAAAAAGGGGGTTTTAAAAACACCACGGATAATAACTTTACAGTAAACTAGCTGCATAGAAAAAAACAAAAAAGTAAAATCAGCAGATTTGGTGAGAATCTCTCCTCCCCCTTCCCTTCCCTCCCCACCATCCTGAGATCTCTGCCATTGTGTTTTGTTTTCCACAAGGGAGCTGTGTGTGGGGCTGGAGCTGGACCGGAAATGAGAATGCAGACAAAAGGGCAGTTTGTGTACAGTACTGCGGGGGCTAATGCCTCAGGATGACCCAAAAAATACGCCCCCACAATTTCAAGGAAACTTTGCCAAACTCCAACATGCGTACATAGAAAAAAAATATAAAAAATATATATATATATATATATATATCAGGCTCTGTGTTAAATAATCTAAGTTTTCATTTTGCCAGTCAGATAAAAAACAAAAAACAAACAAAAAAAAAAAACTTACTAAAAATGAAAAAAAAATTAAGATGTATATACCCTCTACAGTCTGCTAGATTTTCACAGGTAAAACGTGGAAATTTCCATTCCTGGTACAGTATACACACACACACACACACATCTAACCCATAAACAGACACATACAAATAGATTTGAATTATATTAACACACAAATCTACGACTAATGTCTAGTAAAACAAAAAGAATGATAAAGAAGACCAACAGATACATGTAAAGAATATGTTGAAGTATTTGATACTTTGTTATATTTGCACATGCATAAACACCAAGAAAAATATGCATGATTATCACTTGTCACGTAATTGTGGGTTAAAAAACATTATGTTATGAAACATGTAACAAACACCAAATAAAATCCCAAACACTTATAACCAAAATATCAAATTAAAATGATAAGACACCCAATTAATAAGTCACTACATATAAAGTATATGTAGGCAAGTTCTGGATGGAATGGTTAAACACAAAGATTTCCAAAGATTTCCCAGACATGTCACGACAAGAAGGTCATGCCAAACACTTGGCCATCAAGGGGTTAAACAATCATTAACACATTACAAACATAATATAGGCTCTGAGTACAGATGAAGTTTCTAGGTCAGAGCTTTCTGGGAACACAGACACAATTCAACAATCCGTAAGCCCAGAGCCGTTATACATTACCTTCGTAACACAGAATGCCAATATTGTTATTCATCTTGTCCAGATACTGATAGTTCAACAGATCCATCTTCATAAAGAGCATTTATCAGGTTAGCAGGAAAGACCAGCTTCCTTGCTTCACCCACAGAGAAGGAGAAAGGCGGCTCAAGGCTTTCGGAGCTGCTCCTGGCTCTCCCTAAACTCAACTCAAGATAAAAAGGCCCAGCCTCCAACAACAAAAGGCACAAGAACTACATGAAAGGGATGTAAAATCCTTAATGATCACAGGACGGTTCTACGATGCCCATGAAGTTGATGGTGATTTTCCAAGTTGTGGTATTTTTTTTTTTTTCACTCTGGTAGGTAGTTTTACTCTGTTTCAGGTATGTAACAAAAATTAAGAGGGGGGGAAAAAGCCGAAAAAAGTGGGGAAGAAAAAAAAAGAAAAAAAAAAAAAAAGAAGCTATTCAGGACAAAGCCAGTAGTTCTCACAGCCCTGCTGCAAGTTAACTGCACTGACACGCAGGCTATGCTTGGTATGACTTCCTCTTCCAAGCAGTCAAAGAGAACTGAGCATGCTCAATAAAATGCCCTAGAGCTGCTCACATTACACAGAGGACTGAGCATGCTCAACGAATCCCCTGGAGTCCCTCACAATAATGGGAGAACTAGGCATGCTTACAATACATAATAGAAAGGCTGGAGGAAGCTTGCTATTTTAGGAATACTACAATCAACACTCACAACAATTGTGATTCTTTATTGTTTAACAAGATTACATGAAACAAAAAAAATGTGCAAAAAGTTGCTGTGGACGACAAAAAAATAAAATAAATAAAATGTTAAAAGTCATTCAAAAGCAGTTGAAAATTGTGATTTTGTTATAAAAGGACGTGGAATGTTGCCCTTAACCGCTCTACATTACACAGAATGACTTTGATGCCTTAATATTTAAATGTTTCAACACTAACATCTCGGGATCCGTTAATGAACGCGTCTAATGTGGTTGTAGTAGAATTAAAACTGCACATTGAATGGCAGAGTTGCCCCATGTAGAAGTTTGATCAATAGTAATAATTTGACAATATTATGCCTATTTGAATCCGTAGCAAAAAGAATGGCCTATACATTTTCTGTGCTTATTATTTCTCTGCGGCTGTATGAGGAATTTTTTTTTTTTTATTCTTTATTTTTGCTGTGCATGAATTAACATTCGCATATCAAAAATGCCACAACAGCATTCACATACAATTTACAAACTCTTATTCGTCAACTGTTGTACAGCATCCAGAGGAAATGCACAATTTTTAGGTTATTAATACAAGCTAAGTTAGAGTATAGCAATCAATTATTTATGAGGAATTTTAAGTGCTATTTATATCTACAAGTAATTTACTCATATGGTTTTAAGTGTGACTTAGATGCAACTGCAATGTCCATGAAAATCTAGTACCTTTTTTCCTTGAAAAAACGTAAGAAATATATGGATTTTCAAGGGGTTTTGCTTACATTTTCTAAAAACGTTAAAGAGACACTCCAAACACCATAAGCTCACTGTAGTAGTTATGGTGCTTGAAAGGTTCTTTTAAGTGAGATATGTATGCGTTTATTTAGCACACAGCTGCTTTGATCATTTGGATATAGACTGGGCATGTATCACTCATTTCAAGTATCATGAAGGATGTACTGGACCGTCCCAATTTTCCCTGTCATCCCAACTTTGTTAACAATGTTCTTATGCTTTTAAAGGAACACTATAGTATCAAAAATACAAACATGTATTTCAGACACTATAGTGTTAGTGTTGTAGTTTAGGTCTTTAGGCCGCCTTCTCTATACCTCTACACCATTATTTAAAAAAAAAAAAAAAAAAAAAAAAAAAAAAAGTGTTTTTAGTCCTCTTTTCTCCCACATCAAGCTTGTCTAGTAAAGTATTAGGAGATTAGAGCACATGTGTAGCAAAATGCTGCTCTCAGAGACCATCTGATAGAAATGTTTCACTCTGCTATTTCACGGAAGCGTCTCTAGTGGAAGCATTGTGAGGCTATTGCGCATGCGCAACAAAAATTATTTTTTTTGTAAATCTGTTTTTATTTAAGTTTTTTGGCTGAAGAATGTTCACATAAAGCAAGTGAGACTCGCAGGTCTGTGCTGTTGCGATATTTCATAACTGTTTACCATTTTACATCATATTTGGGTAACAAGAATAGGGCATTTCTATCCACATTATGTGTGTATTTAGGGCGGCTCTCAGTCGCTGCTCTACCCTCTACAGAAGAGAGGTAGACCCCAGCAAATCATTTGCTCATGCGCCTACTTGCATGTGGCGTCTTATGTCTCAGTGGCGGAACCCCAGCCCAGTTGAGTCTCTTCGCTGTTGGTTTCTGTGTTATAACCTGCAACCTAAAATAAAAAAATTAAAAAAGATATCTGTTAGGTCGCGGTAGGCTTTTGGAAGTGTATATGGCTTCTGTTCATGCTCTGGAAGCATAATGATTTGTGTGTGTCATTAATTTGTATATCAATTGGTGTTCACGGTTTTGTGGTCTGCGTTTTGGTGTTGTATTTGGGTCACTCTATAGGGGAGCTGAGGACCTCCCCAGGCGTTTCGCAACGAGAGGTGATTCCTATGCAATCCAAATTTTGTTTGTGTTTCTAGTGTTGCTGGGGTCATGTGTCGGCCCCCTGATTCTAGTCCCCTGCCCTCCTGGTTTTTAGGACCCCAAACAGGTTAGGTAGGTATAAGAAGGGAAGGAAAGGAAAAGAGGAGGGGGGTTAGGTGGGTACAGCGGGAGAGTATCCGGCCCCCCTCCGCGCTATGCGGGAGCCCCTCTCACCTCCGCCCCGTCTACAGAACCGGGAGTCCCCCTCCTCCGTGTGTACCGGGCAATATATAGGAACCAGGGCATCCACATGTCTGCGTGCTTAGTTCCCCTTCCATTTAAGGAGGCATAGAGCGCTTCCGCCCCCTGTATGTCCTCCACCCTCCGGATCCATTCTTTCTTGGTTGGTACCTCAGTTTTCTTCCAGTATGCCGGTATGTTGGCCGTAGCGGCGTTTAGAGTGTGGCGTAGGATGGATTTCTTGTAGAAGGATATAGGCTGTGGTGAGATATGTAATAGCGCTAGCTCCGCTGACCAGCTAGGTATGTCCCCCATGATAGTGGTCACCTCTTCTTTGGTTATTTCCCAGTATGGGACTATATCTCAGCATTCCCACCATATGTGGATCTGTGTGCCCCTCTCTGCTTGACATCTCCAACACGTGGATGGGATTGATGGAAAAATTTTGTGTCGGGATTCTGTACCAGAATGAGATTAGTTTGTAGTTCATCTCCTGGTAATATGAGCTCCTTGAGCTCTTGTGTTGCCATATTAGCGCCTTATCCCACTGCGGGGTCGTAAGTGCTCTGTCCAATTGTTCTCCCCACTGTCTCTGGAAAGTGTTTGCGTTTGTCAGGCCACCCGTGATAGAGGGCCGAAATTGCATGTTCTGGTGGGTTGCTTTTCAGACAGAGTTCTTCAAACCACGTGAGATCTCTATGTAGGCGTTCTTTGTGTGGCATAGCATTATAAAAGTGTTTTAGTTGCATGTATCTAAATAAGGTGAGATATGTCTGTGGTCCATTTTGCACAACAAAATGTTGTGCTACGCCAATCATCTCCTCAGAGCTGCATTGAATCAATGCATATTCCCCCCCCCCCCCCTTCAATTTTTCTCATCTTTTGAGGCAATAAAGAAAATGGTACAGAAGAAAGAAAGGGGAGTTATAGCAGGTAAACACACATCATACACAAGTAATGATGCTGTATTAAATGGACTCCAGAGTATTCCAGCCTTTTTTTTTTTTTTTTTTTTTAAGTCGTGCTAGTCAGACTAAACATATGCATGCTAAATGAAATACAGATAGCAAAAGCAGAATTAACAAGCAGTAATTGCCAACTGTTTTAAATTAGGCTACAGTAAATGTTGTGCATTTTGAGAGTACCGGTAATAGGATAGAAAAGTAAGGGACAGAACTACTGAAACCAAATCGTAAAGTAAGACTTGCCGCAGACAAGAATTGCAGCCTACTCAGCCAATGCCTTCAGAAGGGGAAACACTGCCTCTATAAAACTGGGGCCCAGTCAGATTGAAAAGGGGGACCTAGTGAGCGGAAGATGCTCCGTGAGGTCTGACCGCGTCCAGCAACCAGGCCCCCAGAGAGAGGCCCTGCAGTGGCGGACAATGAAGCTCTCTACCCAAAGAAAACCATGCTGGTACACTGGGTTCAGATCTTTGAGGCTTCTGCACTGGCCGAGATGACGGCCCACATCTCCACCTCAGCAATGTCTTACCATAAGGCCTCACCGTGCAGTGTCGACCAGCAGTCTGGAGCCGTGAGACCAGAGTGTGGCCCAGAGGGCCTCGAGGCGTTCGATTGAGCAGTCAGGTAAAACCATGCACTCAGGCGATCCGAACCCGATAAGTGGATCCACAAGGGAAGGGAGCGGTTTGGGCCACCCTTGAGGCTGCAGGCCCTGACGTAACAGCCATCGTAAAAGGTAGGCCTCAGTCCCCTGAGTTGCTTAGGACCTTGGTGCTGAGAAGGCCACCAGAATTCACCAGTGGAGACCGGGATATCCCTCACGGGTCCAGAGGGGTGGTGGGGGGGGAGACAAGGCATAGGGCCTTGAAACCAGGGCAGCAGATTGGCTGCCTCCCACACCTCCAGTATGTCAGCAGGCCGCAGAAGTGTCCGACACGGTCTATGCTCACAGAAACCGGGCACTAGCGGGTCTGGTAGGGTTTTGGCAGGGCGTCCTTTTAGAGTATGTACAATTTTTGCCCACATCATGCTGAAGAAGTCGATTTTTGGCTTGATTAGTCACTTTTCAGAAAGAGCTCCAGACACATGGGTCTAGCTTAGTCAGCTGTCAGGCACTGTCCCTGAATCAATACATCTTTATAGGGAATGTTCGGCAACTACGCGCACTGCATGGAGGCTCGGAATGCCAGTCTTATACACTGCACAGCACTGACACATGCCATCTCAGTCACAGACACTAGTTACACCTCTATTGTCAGTCAATCAGGCCATCTGGGTGACCGTCACTAGAGGTGTAACTAGTCTGCAACGTAAACGCTGCCTTTTCTCTAAAAAGGCAGTGTCTATAGCCTGTCTCTGCAGGCTTTTTAATGTAGACATGAGAACCACTACATTAAGCTGTAGTTGTTCTGGTGACTATTGTCCCTCTAAAGACACCAGGGAATTGTGAACATTAGACACTATCATGCTGCACTCTAAGGCCCTAGGATTCTGCAGAGTACACCCAAACAGTGCTTCTTGCATGGTCTGCCTAAGTGGGCTGCCCTGCTTGTTTGACAGGTAGCCTGGCGTGCATTCACACCAGGCTGGTCTGCCGGTGACGCGATTGCCACACTGGCCCCCAACCTTGTTAAAGTGTATGTGTAGAGGATTGTTTTGGCCAATTATTATTGCCCTTTATAATGCGTCAACAAATTCTTAACATTGTTTTTTTTTTTTTTTAATTCTTTATTTTTGTTGTGCAAAAATTTGACAGACATGCCTATTTTGTCACAATTATAGACATTTCACAAGGCGTTATACTGTGACATATAAGAGAACTGCACATTTTTATGTAACTAACAGGTTAATAATACAGGTTGTGTCAGAGAGTGGGAAGGCAGCAAGCGTAATTAAAAGTAGTGTAGACTGACATTAACTGCATCAAAGAAAGGAGAGTTATATAACATGCTTATCTATGATTAGCTCTGTAGTAGCCACTGGGTAGTTACACTTATAGAATGTAGAGATAGCTTATTTTTATACATGAATAATTCCAAGGCATGGTATTTGCTGGTTATGAACAGTAGGTAACATGCTAAATTATCTTAGGTGGCATAGAAACATATTGGCGAAGACTAAAACTGAATCAAAGTAATAAAACCAGTGAAACCGTAAAACTAATATGGAAAGGAAATACAATTAAAGCACAGTTTCCACTGGTTGTACATCTGCATTGCCTTAGAGAAATACTGCAGAGGCATATATCCTGAGCTGATTGTATTACAGGTATGACTGCTGAGGGATGAAAGTAAAAAAACAACAACAACAACAGCATGGCCTTGCATTAAGGCTTTGCATTAAGGGGGTTGGATGCCTCTGCCAGTGAATGCTTAACCAATGCCTGCTGATGGCAGACTGTCAGCCTTGGGGGACCTGAATCCACCGTTCTGCAAGTGAGAGCCCCTCCGGTCCCAGATGCCTGTGTGTTCCTGTTCTGTGCCAATTAACAATCCATCTAGTCCTGTAGCTGGATCTTGGTCTCTGGGCTTTCTCTGTGCTCTTGATCTGCGCTGCCTTATGTGGACCCTGCAAGACTGCTATATTCGAGATTATGGCCAATAATAGCCTATATTAGGTTTGTTTGTGTCAGAGCTCTCTGCATATGCGTCTGGCTAGCTCGGCTGTCGGGCCCCGCCCCCAATTCTTAACATTTTTAATAGTGTTTTTCTTTTTTTTTTTTTTACACAGGCAAAAGGTTAATGAATGAGCTTAAAATCTACAGTCCTAGCAGACTTGCACTGAAGGCTAAAACATATGATTCCACAATTTTACAATGTGTAAGCTTCGGTCCATTTATAAAAAAATAAATAAAACAATTTAAGGCAACAACATCTTTTGCATGTGAAAAGTAATAAAAAAAAAGAAGCCACAATTTAGATTTTTTTCTCGGCTTGGAAAACTATTTGAATCTAAATGCTATTTATTGTAATTTTTTTTTTTTTTTTACACAAGCCACGCTTTTGGCTATCTGATCTAAGACTGACCTGAAAGCAATATTATTGTTCACTGAGAAATCCCTTAATTGCCTAAGATTAGCCAGGCTATGCAATACAAAAAAATTCAAAGAAAACTAAAGGCACAGGACAAGACAAAAGTCAAAGATGAGAAGGGGGAGGGGTAACTTGAGGAATCAAATGAAGCACCCACCTTGACTGTGAGATTAGGTTTTACAGGTCTTTTCAAGAGCAAGCTGCAAGTAACAATCAATGTAGAACGTCAAGAAATATAAACCATAAGAGTCCATAAATCTTGCAATGACCATCAGCGGCAAAAAAAACACAAGATAAAACCTGCATTTTTTTGGTGAATATTAGAATGTTATGCAATTTGTAGGTTTGACGTACCATGAAATCTGTTTCCACAATGATTATAATAAAAAGAACAATGAAAGTGCACTGTAGTGGACACACCTGGCACTCTTCCAGAGCAATATTGTCAAACGTTTTTAGAATGGATGACTTCTTGAGTCTCCCTAGCGCTCATGCAACATCCACTATTCACCTATTAGCTGAGAGTGTTCAACCGATACGGTCAGAGAAAGGCAGTCTTTATATTGCTGCCTAGTAAAAACCTCTAGTTGCGGTCACTTAGATGACTACTAAAGTTTTGTGCAGCACCTACATTCAGGGTCTCCATGTTCTGCAAGGAGGCGCTGAACATTCCCCATAGAGATGTTTTTAAATTTATTTAATGCATCTCTATGAGGAGATGCGGATTGGTAATTGATAATCTCAGCTACGGAGGCAGGCCAACTCAGGCGAGACCGGCAAGGCGCTAAAAAAAAAAAAAAAAAAAAAAAGTAAAAACATACGGTAATTCCGTATGCAAATACTTCTAAACCCAGCAGGTTGTTTACTCCACCTAATACCCGAATTATTATGTACCCCTTTAAAAGCAGCGATCATTAATATCCTAATAGCTGCAAAACTATGTATCGCAACTCACTGGAAAAGCAATAACATTCCCTCTCTGCAAGAATTTATCAATAAAGTCAACACTATTTACTGTCACGAGAAGGAATGGGCTAAGAGAGGAGACCTGTCCAAATTCAATAAACAGTGGGAAAACTGGGATTCTATCTACAAACAATTCACTAAATTGATTTGACGCTCCTCAATATATAGAATACCCCCTGCACATGTATGTCAAATTATGGGTGGCTTCCTATCCTACTTTTCCTATCCTACTTTTCCCTTCCAGTCCAATAACACCGTGTTACTCTATACTCTTAGCACCATATCTGTCCTCTATCCCTCTCACGATCAAAGTTCGTGAAACTTCGCATTTCAATACAATCCACTGCGATTGCGATACGCTAAATCTTGGAATTAGCTCACACTCATTCATACTTTAAATGTAAGTCACTTAAACGCTTAGCATAACCTACACCAAGTTAGTCGCTCCCTAACCAATCCGCTTCAAATTACTGAGCGGACACACTACACTAGGATAACATGTACATGTACATAGCATAGTCACCCGGGCATAATATAATACAAAAGAGAGCCCTCTCTTTTAAGATTATCTAAACCCTAGAACTCAAAACCCCGCATTACTACTCCGCTACATCGGCTGTCCACAAGGCTACCACTCACGCCTCATCTCCGTTTGGGTAATAGCAATAGTAATAATAATAGTAATAATAATATTAATAATAACATAATACTATTGCGACTTCCCATACGACGTACACACCGAAAGGGTGCGTTGTCTTGGACACACTATGCTATATACTTCAACTGGTCCCCACATGCAACAGGCTACTGCATTCTCTGATGTTATCATATCTCCGCATAAGACGAAATGTATATATCATCAATTCCATGAATATGTTTAAATGCACTCTGTATAATTATGAGTAGTATGGTCATCGTCAATATACTGTATTCATGGTATGTACATACCTCATATATGCAACACTGGATTTATCTAAATGTCGCCACTACTCACTTCCGCAGGCATAGTCTAAGAATCAGTTTCTATGCGGTGCATGTTGCTGTGTTGCTGTATTTGGACCTCAACTTGTCCTTAACTTATTTGTATTTTCTCAGTATAATTGTAAAATGACACTGTCTGCTTTCCATGTGTTATGTACATACTGCATCTTCACCCGTCCCCTTCTTCCCTTCTGTACCCCACTGTCTGTTATTATGATAAATTTGTCAATAAAAACTAAACACTGAAAAAAAAAAAACATAATTCCAATACGTAAAAACAGGGGGGTAGGTGCAGCGCTTCAGTAATCCTTGACAAGGTATATGTGAAGAGAACCAGAGAAGGAATAATAGTGTAGTATTTAAAACTGTAGTGGTGATAAATAAAATAAAAGATGTGCACTCACACTTTCCTGGAGCTTCAATACAGCTCCAGTGTATCCGCCTGGGCGGAATAATCCACCGCCTATGGATCAAGTGCAGAGGCAATTCTTCAAGTTATAGATGTGGTAGGGGGTATCCTCATAAACAACAAATAAAAATCGTATATGGTGAAGTATGTAGAGCTATGAAGCAAGGGTAGGTAAAAACTATAAAATGTGCTGATGGGATGTAGACTCCCTCCCCCTGTCTTTCCAGGCAAAGTGCAGCTCTCTGTTCTGGGAGGAAGTGAAGGGAACTGTAATAACGTCCTCCCAGTGTTTAGGTCACGCAGGGGAAATGGTGAGCTGCCAACTCTGGGTCATGGGGGTGGGGAGCAGGGTCGGCTACACGGCATGGCGGCGGGGAGCAGAGCGGTCTTTACCTGGTGTCCTGCCAGGTTAGCTTGCCATTCCCATGTGCGGCCTTTCACAGGGAGGAAGTAACTGCATCTCGCTTCACTTCCTCCCGGCACACAGAGAGTTGCACAGGGATTGAGACAGGAGAAGGAGCGAACGGACTGACCATTCCCAGGCGCCAGGATGAAATATTAAGTCGCTATGGCGATGGGATTTGTCGAGCCCTACGCTAGGGTACTTCTAGCATAATCGTTACAATGCTTTTCCTTTAAACCAATTAGCAGTTGTATGTTGGTTTGAGAGATGCCTTTAATGTGAAACTATAGTGCCAGGAAAATAAACTAATTTTCCTGGCACTATAGTTTACCCCTCCATCAAGTCCCCCCCTCCACTTAAAAACACCTTATGTCACATACCTGGATCCAGGGTCGATGTCTCTTGGCGCTGGCTCATGTTCGCCTTCCTTTTTGGTGATTTTCAGGACATTTGCAGACATTAAATGGGTTCCCAGAAGAGGAATCCTTTCCTCTACAAGGCTTTATGGAATACATCTTTTTGCATCACATATTTAGTAGCAGTGAAAAAAGTAGATGCAAAATTGGGTGAAATTCCGTATTACCAATTTTTTTGCTACAACAAGTATGCAAGATATAACCAAGAGTATTTTTTTTTTTAAAGGACAAAAGGAAGGTTAATATAGTCATGCCAGGTTAAAACAAAGTGTGTAATTCATGCAAAATAATGGAGATATCGAAGAGGAGTTGTATTCTATCAGGGGAGTTTTCGGTCATGGTACAATAGTACGCCTGGTATGTGTATGCAACACCACTGGTTGAGAAAAATGAGAGTTACAGTTTAACAAATGTTTAGACAATATCTATTCATGTACTTTAGATATATGAAAAGCTATCATCTAAATCCCACCAATGTTTGTATTTATATCTTGGGTGGGGGTATTCAGATGGAGGGAATTTAATGATCTAAGGTAGAATTAATTGCCCTCCGTTGATTCCATCGGCAGCTTTCATACCAAAGCAGACATGATATGATCTGGGATAAGGGGGAATTTAGCGGTTTGCTTCATAGAAATCTCATCATGGAAGGCTGCAGCTGTCTATATGGAAAAAGTAATAAAACAGCACTTGCACAAACAGGGATTCAGCACAGAATCAGAGAAATGAGTAATATCAAGAACCTTGGCTGTCCTGCTAGGGAGATTTTTCTCACCAAGTGAATGGACCACGTAACATGCAGATTCCCTGGCAGGCAATTGCAAACCATTTCCAACATTTCACAGAAACAATTACTAACATTTTCTAAATCCAGCCAGTTACTATAATTCAGTAAAAAGGGTGGAAATATCAGCAACCTTCAAACTGGCACATGATATAGTACAAATAAGGGATGTAAAGCTGCTTTAGAACTTAAAGGGACACTAAGTACCAACACAACTTATTGAAATCATTTTGGTGTGTAGTTCATGCCCTTCCAGTGTCACTGCTTAATTCTCACACAATTAGGAGTTAAATCCCTTTATTTATGCAGCCTTAGCAACACTTCCCCTGGTTGAGACTTACACAACCTTTCCACACACTTCCTGCAAAAAGAAACCTCATTTTTAAATTTACTTTATTGTACTGGGTGTTTAATTTAGAATTTGTTATTTCCTGCTGTAATCCTGTAGGAGTTCTTATCTCCTACTAGAGCCTGCAAGAGTATTCTGTGTGTTTCTCTCTCCGGTTTCTGGTAATTAAACTTTAAACACACTGTGTTGTAAGATCAAAATTAAAAGGACCATTATAGGCACCAATACCACTTTGGATCAATGAAGTGGTTTGGGTGCCTGGCCCCCCTACCCTGGGGGAACGAACTGACCAATCCCACGCGCCAGGACGAAATATTTAGTCGCTATGGCAACCTGGAGTTTAGGATTGGTGGAGCCCTGTGCTAGGGCACTTCTAGCATAATCTTTACAGTGCTTTTCCTTTAAACCAATTAGCAGTTGTATGTTGGTTTGAGAGATGCCTTTAAAGGGAAACTCCTTTTCCTGGCACTATGGCTTTCCCTTGCATCAAGTCCCTGCAGTGTAAACATAGCCGTTTCAGAGAAACTGCTATGCTTACACTGCAAGTTAAACCAGCCTCTAGTGCCTGTCTCCCTGACAGCCACTAGAGGCCGCTTCCGTGATTTATCCTTACCGAGTCCAGCATCAAAAAAGATCCCCATAGGAAAGCATTGAGTAACCCTTTCCTGAATAATGGTTTCCTATGGGCGTGTTTGAATGCGCGCTTGCGCCTTGGAAGCTGACGTTGATGGAGGAGGAGAGGTCACCAGTGCTAAGAGAGCCCAGCGCTGGATTAGGGTAAGCAAATAAATGGTTAACCATTTATTCACTGTGGAACAGGGCCCTAGTTACCTAAACGGTGATTAGGGCTCTAAAGCGTTAAGAATACATATTTGTATTCCTAATGCTATAGTGTTCCTTTAAACCATTTTTTTCATGGACGCTGTGTGAGAACCACAGTCACGGAAGATGTGGCTTTAGCGGCATAAGCAGAAACAAACGTAAACTGCAGTGATTTTAGCAATGAGACCAAACCTGCAATATTAAACAAATGTTTTAATGCTTAGAATATGCCTTTAATATGGACTAATTTAGCCAACTTTATTAAAGCGGCACTGTCGTGGCCTCCGCCACTTCCCAAGTAGTCCCTACTTTGTCTTATGTTTTAAAGAAAACTAGAGCAGACAGGAAGAAATGCACAGATCCTGACAGAGGGAGAGAAGAGGAAGCGATTAAAGAAAGGTAAGTTTGGCATGACAATGCCGCTTTAACCACTGTCCCAAACTGCAAAAAAAAATGTAAAAACACAACAAAATGTCCCCTAGACACAAATACACTAATGGCATACGTGTAGGTCAAATGGTTATCAGGGAAGCATTGTCCTAATCAGCAGGCCCTGATAAAAGTGCCAATTCTCAAAGTGAATGGTCTATGGGGCCAATATGAAGCCTTACACTGGAACACTGCCCAATCCAGCAAGTTACACACTACAACCAGGGCAAACAGAAGAGTGGATAAGGATATGTGTTTGTTGTACATCAATAGCCCAATAGTGTATTGTTGTAAGTTGTATACATTATCCAAATGGAATGTGCTTACTACAGCTAGAAAATGTCCCAGAGGACATGCCAATGATTTGGGAAACTCAGCAGAAATTTTAAAGAAATAGAGCATGACCGACATCATTGGCAGACCAATTTAATCAATCAATCTTAAAAGCTTGGAAACAGAAAATCAAAAAGCTTTACTAAATGCTCTAAGATTGGCCATTTACAAAATACAGTTCACATGGAGTAGGATGGAACGCGTAATGTAAAAGCTTTGCATTAATGAATGGTGGAATAGCTCCCTCTGGTGTAATCTGTGCAAGAACTTCTGATTTGTTCAGATCCTTCAACTACATTATTTGCATGATCATCATTTAGAAAGCGCACATATATTTCCCACAGCACTGTACAATTGGTGGATGAGACAAATATAAACTCAACAGCACAGGTCTACCCAATGTTAATATCAATTTGTAGGTTTACAAAAGCACCAACAAATTTTGCTACAATGAGCAGAAACAACTTACCACGAACGGTCAGCAAAATGTTGCTCTTTATTCCTGCATGTTGCAAGGAAAACTTATGTCCATGGACATTTTCATTGCCTTGCCAATTAGATTGTTAGATTGTCAAACGCAGAGAGCATTGCTCCTAAAAGTGATGTTACCTGCCAGATGTTCCCTTGCATTTAACAGGCTGCAGACCGTTTCACCAAACACACCACATCTTTGGTTATCAATAAGATCCAAGAAAATATAAAGCGTCAGCAGTGGTGTACTTAACTGCTGGAACGTTAAGAGTCTGACTTAATGATATTGATAATCTGGAACACTAAAGTTTGTCTTTCTATCAAAATATAACAAAAATTTTTTTTTAAAAATGTATCACATTTTAAGACCAGAAAAAGAAGGGAAGGAGGGGGGGGGGGGGGGGGACTAAACACACACACACACACACAAAAAATATACTATTTGCCAGCATAGTGAGTCAGGCACTCAAAGTAACATAACAGCAAAAACTCTTCGCTCCAGGCTCAGTGCCTGCTGCAACTGAGCTTTTTTGTCTGGAGAAAAAAAAAAAAATGGACCCAGGTTTTGCCAATCACTGCGCAAAGACTGATTCATTAAGCGGTGAACAGGCTGTATGTGAACTGAGTGCCACCATGAAATGTCTTATCAGTTTACAGACAAGGTCCACTAATTCTAAGTGATGACTAATTGTTCCTGTAAGACAATCTTATTCCATCAAATCCTGCTGGAGAGGTGTTTAAAAGGCTACGAGCAGGCCCCCTAGACCAGGATGAGAGGTTCCTCATTAAGGAGGAAGAGGACTGCCTGCTAGTGATTCTTGGTGGGCCAAAGAGAACACAGCATTAGGAACTTTAAAAATATATGTTTTATGGATTTTATTTTTAGTATGCATACCCTTTAATAATTACTTTATAATGAAGTAATATTTATTTTGTTGCAATGCTCCCTAGCACACGCTAGAAGTGCCACCTAGGGGGTTTACAAACCAACACCAGCGCACGCGCTGCAGTTGCTATGGTTAGGATAACCCTCTAGCATGTAAACTCATCGAACAGGATCCTAACCTCTCTTTTTCTGTGTGTCCAACTTGTCTGCTCACAAATACTCATTTGTTAGTCCTCTCATTGCACGGCGCTGTGGAATTTGTTGCCGCTTTATTATTAATAAACAACAACAAAAACAACAACGAAAGAAGGACCTCCTGCGTGAGGTCTTTTCTGCTCTCCATGGTATTCAGCTTCTCCCAAGGCATTGACTGGGAGCTGGAAGAGAAGCCTAATTGTTGTTCACGTATTCAATTATTTTAGAAATAAATTGAATAAAGCGCAGTTTTGCTTTCTCAACATGAAACAAGGCTTGTATCTTCCGCAGATCAATCTACCAAAATAAAATAAAACTAAAGCAATACAATTTGAATCATTTAATAGTAATGAAAAAAAAAGAAAAAAAAAAAAAACAACAACAAATCAAACCACTTAAAAAAAAAAAAAATGAAAGCAAAAGAGAGCTGGACAAAATGCCAGAAGTTGTTGAATTTTCCTATGGTATGTCAATGCATGTTTTCACTGCTCCTCCAAGTGGGGATAATTGGTATGACACAAATTCTTGAAATATTTCCCAAACTGTCAGAGTGGCCTGAAGTAGACTCCAAAGAATCTATTTCACGTGTTTATAATCATACAATGGAAAATAGGATATAATTCAGGAAGTCATGTGGGACAAGGAGTCTGATCCCAGGCAGAAAACACAAAGTCCATAGACTGTAACTCTACCTACGCGTTTTCAAACATTATAAACACATTTTCAGAGTAATATTTCCAATACATTTTTAACTGTTAAAGAACAATCCAAGCACCATACCCACTGCAGCACAATGTCGTGATTATGCTGCCCTGGCAGCCCACACAATTGTAAAGAGTCAAACCATTTTAGAACAGTTTGAATAAAGAGCTAGAAATTCTCTTCACTGTGGCAAGATAATTCTCAAAACCATTTTGACTTTGACCTTACACTAAAGGGAGGCAGTCCTGACACCATAAATACTACTCAGCGCTGTGGCAGGCGAGCTAGGCCTTTATTTATGTATTATTTATAAATATTTTACCAGGAAGGAGACCTTGAGATTTCTCTCGTTTTAAGTGTGTCCTGGGTCCTCAAAACATTGCATTGATACAATAGGGTATAATAAAATACAAGGGGGCGGGGCCTGACTGCAGAACTGAGAGGATGCTAGCCTCAGCAGCTCCTACAACAAACAACGAATAAAGCAGCTTCCAACAGTTAAAACCAAGATTAAACGTGACAAAATAGTCACTAAAGGTGCGGTGATACCGAGAGGAGCAATTTGATACCACCATAGTCAATCTACGAGTATAATCCGCTTGGCAAAGGTCGAAGGCCTACCCACATGGCAGGCGCGGGAGGGACGTCCGCTTTCCCGGCGCCACACAAAGCCTACTCTGCAAACCTGGGTCTCCGTTCCCCCCCCCCCCCCCCCCCTCTGGACCGGTGGGGGTTATCCCGGTCTACCTCCACACAGAGAGCATTCACCTCCGAGACACTACAAGGCACAACTTGAACCGTGAAGCACAAGACCGAGCCAAGATGGCCGACCACACCACAGCCCTGGCAGGCCAACAAAATGTAAGCGACTGGGCAAAGGCTTTTGAGGAAAAATTTGACGCTGTATGCAGGCGCTTCTGGGAGCGACTGGAAAACAAAAACTGGCCTCCTGCACCGACGCCAGACAAAACAAAACTCAGGTGTCTGGAACCCACTCTCGTTCAGCTGGGACACCCAGCTACCCCCTCTCCACCACGGAAGCAGGGGAACTCCGAGAAGGGAAAATTACAGACCACTGACACCTCATGGAGCACCCCGCACACTCCCTATACGAGACAACACCAGCAAGCACAGCAGGGGGAAATCCGGAGCAGCAGGGTGGAGACCTTCATCACAGGCGACACGCCGAGCCCCTGCAGCAATTCGGAGAAAATACCAGAGCCTATCCCACCGATATGTCAATACCCAACGGAGGCCTAGACAATCAGATGGCGTAAGAAATAAACGGTGCAAAAAGGGTCTTAAGAACTCTGCCTACCTCCGTGCGGATGGGCACAACCCTGAGGGCCCAGGGGAGCAAGGTACGCCTGCGATTGTCCCGCTCCTACACCGCCCCAGCCAGCCACACTGGCCCACGCTAGGGCCACAACATCAGAGACTCTGGCACTCTTGGGTCGCTGACCCCCCACTTATGGGCATCGGCTAAAGTGACTCACAACAACGCGGATGGAATTTTACGGACGCTGCATGTTTTAGAAAGAAGCCCGGTTTTATATGTTGTTTATTTCCACTGACATTATTGACCCTAGACAGAAGGTCTTTTACCTTTAGCCTTCTAAGCACAGTCCTAAGTCAATCACTATATTGTTAAAAGTTGAGCAGGCTCTCTCTAAATACCCCATCTCTATGTCAGCCATCAGGTGACATTTTACAAAGAATGCCTATACCTGACCTTAGCTAGCTAGGCGGCAATCAACTGGGCATAAACCTACATTAGTCACCAAGGGTATGCTTTTAATTCTGCATACTTAGTCTCAGCACCCTTTCCAGCGACCTTTCTGACATATTACTCGCTGGGCCCGGCAGAGTCGCTGCTTAGCCTGATATATACACGAGTTTCCTTGTGGGTCTCTGAGTATCTATAGCCCAGATGTTGTGCCAATATCGGATTGGTGAACCTTTCATCACTTGTTTCTTTAACTAGTATTAATCATTATCATGATTATCTGGAGGGTCCTCATGGTCCTCAAACGTATACTCGGACCGATAGCTTTAACGTGCATGTTTAAAGGGAAACTCCAGTGCCAGGAAAACGATCCGTTTTCCTGGCACTGGAGGGTCCCTCTCCCTCCCACCCCCCAATCCCCAGTTGCTGAAGGGGTGAAAACCCCTTCAGTGACTTACCAGAGGCAGCGACATGTCCCATGTCGCTGCTTCCTCCTCCCCCGCCGCTCCTCCTTCTGCTTACGTCGGCCGGTGGGCGAGACTGATCTCGCCCGCCGGCCGAGGAGACTTAATGCGCATGCGCGGCAATGCCGCGCATGCGCATTAGCGCACCCCATAAAAAAGCATTGAAAATTAATTTCAATGCTTCCCTATGGGGAATAGAGCGACGCTGTAGGTCCTCACACAGCGTGAGGACGTCCAGCGACGCTCTAGCACAGAGAACCTGTGCTATGAAGCAGGAAGTTAACCCTGCAAGGTAATTATTGCAGTTTAAAAAAAACTGCAATAATTACACTTGCAGGGTTAAGGGTAGTGGGAGTTGGCACCCAGACCACTCCAATGAGCAGAAGTGGTCTGGGTGCCTGGAGTGTCCCTTTAACCTGATCCTTTGTTTTCCTTTACTCAACTTAAGTGCTTAAACAGTATACTTAGCGTGAGAAACCATTAAGAAATGTCTCTCTCGATATGCCAGTTTACCATGATGTTATCATTATAGTATAAAATAGTGCCTGTTTATTCTTGCCCACAATGTTCTACCACTCAAGTACCCAACTAATGGTCAATCGCTGTTGTGGCGTGACGTACTTGTATGTTTATATGTGCACTGCAAAAATAAAGAATTAAAAAACAAAAATAAAATACAAAAACAATATTAATACACAATATATACAAAATTTAAAATAGAACAGGTAGGAAATATATAATCACCCATGACATGTGCATTCTGTTTTGAGGTATGTAGAGAGGGATCTCTTAAAAGACTTTAGGCTTGGGGAAGATTTAAAAGTGTGCTGGAGGTCTACAGTGAAGTGAGAAGCATAAGAAAGTCACAATTGTGTGGCTCCAGCATAGAGATTTGCAAGCTCCCCCTGCCTCCCCCATATACCATCAAATAAAACATGCAGGAAAAAAAAAATCTGTGCAGGTTTTCTTTGGGGGTATATCTACTAAACTTAAATGATCAATCTTTTAAGTTTTTTGTTTTTAGGGACACTATAGTCACCTGAACAACTTTAGCTTAATGAAGCAGTTTTGGTGTATAAAACATGCCCCTGAAGCCTCACTGCTCAATCCTCTGCCATTTAGGAGTTAAATCCCTTTGTTTATGAACCCTAGTCACACCTCCCTGCATGTGACTTGCACAGCCTTCCATAAACACTTCCTGTAAAGAGAGCCCTATTTAGGCTTTCTTTATTGCAAGTTCTGTTTAATTAAGATTTTCTTATCCCCTGCTATGTTAATAGCTTGCTAGACCCTGCAAGAGCCTCCTGTATGTGATTAAGGTTCAATTTAGAGATTGAGATAGGTAAATTACATCTGTTTGAAAGTGAAACCAGTTTTTTTTTTTTCATGCAGGCTCTGTCAATCATAGCCAGGGGAGGTGTGGCTAGGGCTGCATAAACAGAAACAAAGTGATTTAACCCTTTCAGGACCGCTGACGGTTCAGGACCGTCAGCGGTAAAACGTGCGTTTGGACCGCTGACGGTCCTGAACCGTCATAACGGTCTGGGGCTACTTACCTGATCGCCGTCGGTCCCACGGCGGCGATCAGTGCTCCACCCGGTCCAGGGGGGTTGCCTGTCTGCCCGGGCAGTCCCCCCTCGGCAGATCAGGACCCCACGGCCATGTGATCACTCGATCACATGACCGCAATAGGTGTCTGTGTATCTGCCTGCAGGGGGACTGTCTGTGCTGACAGGCAGTCTCCCTGCAAGTGAAAAATCCAAAAAATAAAGTAAAAAAAAAACCAGTGTAAAATCAGTGTAAAAAAAAATAAATAATATGTGTATATATATATATATATATATATATATATATATATATATATATGATATATATATACATACATGTATTATATCTATATATAATATATGTATATGTATCATATATATATAATGTCATATTAAGTGTATTTTTATATTTATATATACGTATATTAATATAAAAATACACTTATATTTAAATTACACACGAATATATACAATATATATATATAATTGCTATATATATGGTATATATATTATTATAAAATACAAATAATATGTTAATAAAAATAAATAAAAAATAAAAATAATTTTTAATAATTATAAAAAAATATTTATATATGCAATTTTATTCGAACAGTATTTTGATATATATATATATATATATATATATATATTTATATCAAAATATACTTAGAATGTAATGATATATATATATCTATGTATAAATAAATAAATAAAAACAATACGAAATATACATATGTCCATATACATAATTACATAAATAATTTCATAAATATACACGTAGACGTCAAATATATAAATATGTATATATATTAAAATTCTACATGTGTATTTATGTAATATTTTTACCTAATTAAGTAATTTTAATGATTGCAATTTGAGGGACCTGCCTGCCAACCCAGGCCGAAAGTCCAGATAATTTAATTTGCTAGCACTGTGTTTAACCCTGTAACTTTCTATGACACCCTAAAACCTGTACATGGGGGTACTGTTTTACTCGGGAGACTTCGCTGAACACAAATATTAGTGTTTCAAAACAGTAAAACATATCACAGCGATGATATTGTCAGTGAAAGTGAAGTTTTTTGCATTTTTCACACACAAACAGCACTTTCACTGAGGATATTATTGCTGTGATACATTTTACTGTTCTGATACACTAATATTTGTGTTCAGTGAAGTCTCCTGAGTATAACAGTACCCCACATGTAGAGGTTTTATAGTGTTTGTGAAAGTTACAGGGTCAAATATAAGGCTTGATTTTACTTTTTTTTTTTTATTGAAATTTGTCGGATTGGTTAGGTTGCCTTTGAGAGCGTATGGTAGCCAAGGAATGAGAATTAGCCCCATGATGGCATACCATTTGCAAAAGAAGACAACCCAAGGTATTGCAAATGGGGTATGTTCAGCCTTTTTTAGTAGCCACTTAGTCACAAACACCGGCCAAAGTTAGCGTTTTTTGCATTTTTAACACACAAACAAATATAAATGCTAACTTTGGCCAGTGTTTGTGACTAAGTGGCTACTAAAAAAAACTGGACATACCCAATTTTGAATACCCTGGGTTGTCTACTTTAAAAAAAATATGTACATGTTAGGTGTGTTTCGGGGATTTATGACAGATAACGGTGTTACATTGATACATTTAAAATATATATATATTGAAACAGCAATTTCCTACTTGTATTTATAGGCCTATAACTTGCAAAAAAAGCAATAAAGCATGTAAACACTGGGTGTTTTTAAACTCGGGACAAAATTTTGAATCTATTTAGCAGTTTTTTTCATTAGCTTTTGTAGATAAGTAAAAGATTTTTCAAGTAAAAGTCCAAAAACATGTTTTTTTTTTTAATTTTTCACCATATTTTATTTTTTTTAAAAAATACAATATTGGACATAATACAAATAATGGTATGTAAAGAAAGCCCCTTTTGTCCTGAAAAAAACAATATATAACTTGTATGGGAACCGTAAATGAGAGAGCGGAAAATTACAGCTAAACACAAACACCACAAAAGTGTTAAAACTGCTCTGGTCCTTAACGTACAAACATCGCAAAAACAGGCCGGTCCTGAAGGGGTTAACTCCTAAATGACAGTGAATTGAGCAGTGAAATTGCAGGGGAATGATCTATACACTAAAACTGCTTTATTTAGCTAAAGTAATTTAGGTGACTATAGTGTTCCTTTAAGTATCTTGGTTCATGTGTGTCCCTGTCTGCCAAAAATGTATGGGATAGTCACGATTTGTAACTGCTATCTTAATTCCGCCCATCTCCGTTTAGAAGCTATGGAGAGAGATTTGCATTGTCTCTCCAGCTCCTCTGAATGCATCACAATTAAGGTCAGCAGGTGCAAATATCAGCTGCTGCCCAGAAGTCTCTCTCCCACAATTGATTGGAGAGTTGTTTTCAACATCTCATTGCATTACAGAATCATAACACAGAACACACACAAACTGCAAAAAAAACACACACAACACACAAAAAAAAAAGGAATAGGTTTGATTTAAAGACAGCACAAATACTAAACGTACGTCATGTATACATTTAATTGCACGCATTTAAATTTCATACCTCCCACAACTAACCTAATTTACAAACCCCGGGTCCACTTTTACAATTGCATGGTTACAATATACAGACTGATGAAAGAAGCTACGGTTTCAGAAAACGTGCACCGTCTGTACACAGACAAACAATAATACAAAGGCCGGGGGTGGGTAGGAATATTTGGTGCTGTGAGTGGAGAATATAATACAAGCTTTGAGGAACATTTGAACTAAACTATTGTCTATTCTAATTAAAACGGTTAGTTGAAATATGCCATTAATAAGGGCCTGTGTCAGAGTCGTTATTGAAGCTTTTAATATGAAATGGCGTCCTATGCAAATTAGGTGAGTATCTGGGTTATACAGAGCAGGACAATGCACTCTGTCTACAACAGCAGGGGAAATCTGAGGACATGACTGCCAACCTAACCCTGTACAAATGTGGACATCATCCAACAGATTGTCTGTTTAGTGTACAATTCCATGAAAAAGTTTAAAACTAGACTTGGGCATTCGTCTTGGTCCGAACACTTTTTGGTCCGAATTTCAGCTATTCGTCCATTTGCCCCAAAAACTCATGAATGAATAGAAATTACAATGAATAAAACAAATTTTATTGACTGAATTTTTTTGTTGGATAAAATGTTGTCTATGCCATTTGTTCTTCATGCATTTGATCAGTTAATTACAAGGAGGAAGCTACCGGCATAGTGACTGGGCAGCTCCTGCTGTGCAGTCGTTAATCCAATAAAGGGGAACCTGGCACAACTAATTATGGTGGGGCACTTATTTAAATAATTGACTGGGGGGCATATTGCCCTTCTCCCCCACCTGTGGCCCTAAGCAATAATGGGAGTGGAACTTAAGCCAAACAAATGGAGAGCTGTGAGTCAAAATGTGGGGGAAGTTTTATAAAGCTCGCCAGGTGAAAATGGATAATTATTTCATATGTTTTTTTTTTTTATTTTATTTTGCAATCAGGTCCTTTTTTTTTAATTAAACAGTTTGACAAGACCTTAAGGGTTTTTCTTTTATCTGGTGCTGTAAATCCCCTTCCCCCTTAAAAAAATACCACATCTAATGGTAAGTTTTACATATATTCGGTTTATTGCACCTCCCCCCACTATTGTTAGAGGATTTTTTTTAATGGGGGGTGACTAGGGTACGCAGAGACACTATGGTGCACGAGCTACCACTATGTCCACCCCCGTTAATTATGTAAGTAGATGCCACACCATGGGGCCACTGGGGACCTGTGGCAAGTACTCCTTTATTGGATTAGCGATTGGGCAGCATTAGCTGCCCAAATCGCTAGTCTTTTTATAACAGCAATCAGCTACTGGCTGCTTGTTGTTTTGTAGACTTGCCCCTACTCACAGCTAGGCAGGTATGGGCAGGAGGGAGGACGTAACCTACATTATTTACCAATACAAATTTTTTAGGATTTATTTATATATTCGAAGCATATTCAGTGATTTTACATTTCTGTAATTCTCAGGCACCATTTTCACAGTTGATAAGAAAGAGGTCAGCCCCAATAACAAGGAATGCTTGGAGGTCAGTGGTGTTTTATACTTCCCTTGCCCATTCACCCCCATAAAAGCTTTAGAAAAGTTTACAGAGGTGTGTGAAAAACTCACCAATTAAAAAAAAAAAAAAAAAAAAAATTATAAATGGCAGTTCCTTTTTTTTTTTTTATAGTGCTCTGCTTGTAGTGATCCTTTCAACAACGTTTGTACTTGCCTTGTGGAATATGGCGTTTTGGTCAAAACCGTGGTGGAAACAGACACCAGTGTTTACAATGAAAGAAAGTGTCATACTGAATACGATTACAACTGGTACAGATATCAAATTTCAAACTGTATACCACACCTCCATACAATGATTAGATGCCTTGTATTTCAAGGCTGTTTCTTCGTTTTCTCCAAAAGTCTATTCCAGACAGTCATCGTCTGAATGTTTATGCATAAAGACATAATGGTGCCACACAGACATACCAACTACTTGCATCCATTGAGAAGCACACAAGCAGTGAGTGCCCATCAAAACAAATGCTTTTCAAGAATGCAATCAGTTTCGCCGTGATCAGCATTTGATGATGTTCGACATTGAACATTTCATAACAGAGTCAAACTCCTTCATGAGAGCAGATGGGAAGACAACGACTAGAGGTGTGTTTAGCCCTGCATCTACTAAAAAATGCAATGTTTTAGACTGCAGGACTAAAACAACAGGGGCACTGGACAAAAAGCACTTAAGATAAAATGCTCTGGGTGCCTTTAGTGTCCATTTAACTGAGGTACTACAAACATTTGCCGGCAGTGACCATCAATCCACCTTGAAACCTGTTCACTTTGACTGCCAGTCCTGGATTCAAAACATTTTTTGTTTTATTTTTATTACACCTACTTCACAATTAATGCCAGGTTTATTCACTAAAGTAAGAATTCAATATATTCCAAAAAACATACTCTAAGTCACCTATTTTCACTTTAGTTAATAGCCCTGTGTGAGTGTGTCCCCATCTTTCCAGGAACTAGTAAGGTGTGATACTACTTTTACCCGGGTTCCAGCTCGACACACACACACACACACACGACTCCAAGTACAACAAATACTATGAATTAAAATAAACTATAAAGAAAGATATATATTTTTTTTTTGTAAATCTGTTTATTTAAGAGAGATAGAGAGAGAACACAGAAAGGTTCGGCTCGCAGGCCATTGTAAAATACAGTTACATCACAATGGTGCCGAAGAAGTGTGAGTCAGGTTTTGTTGTGTCGATAATAACATTGCATCCATCAAAGTTTAGTTACAACATAACTTTTCACGTTTACGTTTAACCTTGGGCATAAGTGCAGTGACATTTAAACAGGTTTCTTAATATGTTGACCGAGGAGCTTCAGGCACCTGGACACATATACAACTTGGTGGTTACAAAATAACATTTTGCATTGTGCTAATACCAGGCTGGGCGGCAGTTTGGGTATAGTAATAAGGTATTGTGCATATACCAGGAAGAGTATTAGGTGAGTAGGTGAGTGTGTATGCCTGTTGTCTTGGTCGGGATAGTATGTCAGGTTATCCCTTGAGCGAGTACCCATGTCTCTCAGCTCGAGGTGTTCAGAGTGATGCCACCTTCCTGTATTCCCATTACAGTACCCCGTTATCGATTATTACAGTTTGATTAAATATTGTGAGATAGAAAAGTAGAAAGGGGGGGGCGGAGCCAAGCGCTCAAACGGAATGGTCGCAACTACCTAGAGCTCCGACAACGGAGAACAAAAGACGGGGAAATTCACCGCACCCGATACGCCACGGAAAGTGAACGCCACCTATCTTGATACACCCGATCGGGAGCTACAATTCGATGCCTTTCCTGTTCCCGCAACCCAACAGAAAGACACGCCGGAGGCCTGGGGCCTACTCCGGGCCGCGCAACGCTCGGGCCTCGTGGGAAATACCGGAGTGGCCGGAGACCTTTTTATACTCCCCTCCACACCAGACCCTGCACGCCTCAAAGCCTACCGAAGTCATGGGCAAAAAGAACCACAAAGCCCCCCTGACAACAACCAGAGACACTCAGGACATAGGCGCAATGTTACAGCGCCCAGCTACCGCGATGGCGGCTCAGGGGCAATCTGAGGGCCCGAAAGCACAAGAGGGACCAGCAGAAAGGCCCACTCACACCACACAGTCCGAACTGAACATAGTGGAGCAGACATTGGTACCCAACCAAACTCCGGCCACGAAACAAGATATAGCGGACTTACTACACGAAATGCGGCAGTTACATGCTGCTGATCTGGACTTACTCAAGAAGGAAATCACAGCGGTTATAGTCCTCCGAGGACGGCATCCTGGAGCTCAGACAGGAGGTTCAGGACATAAAAGAATCCTTGAATCAACTGCAAGCATCCCAAACCGCGCTCCTAACTAGAGCAGACCAAGCCGAGGACCGCCACAGGCGCCTTAATGTTAAGATAAGGGGCATCCCTGACTCTGTTACCTTAACAGAATTGCCCCACTACATCAGGAGGCTCACCACCTCGATAATGCCACACACGCAGGCAAAGAAACTTACTTTTGAGAGCCTCTTCCGAATCCCGACACCACGCCAAGCACCAGCTGGAGCACCACAGGACGTGATAGTCCGATGCCACTCGACCACAGATAAAATCCAAATGATGACAGCAATCCGGGGCAAAACACCGCTTAATTTTGAAAACGCGCAGTTAACGTTCTACCAAGACATAACCCGCTCCACAATGCTATGGCGCAAATCGATGGGCCCAGCGACCAGCCAACTCCGCAACGCTGGTGTGGAATACCGGTGGGCACTACCACGTACCCTCCTAGTCACCAAAGACGGAAACACGAAGAGACTGTCCAACCTACAAGAAGCAACCACGTACTTGCAAGCTATGGGTCTCCCTACACTAGCTGAGGAAAGAGCGACTACCTCGGGCCCACATGCCTGGGACCCGGAGAGATCGGTGCCCTTCACCCCGAGAGACAACGAACGCCCAGCAGCCCCAACCTGAAAGAACTGTGCTCACTAACAGGGAACAGTAGTACCCGGCAAAATTTGAACTCTGGCTAAGAACACTCCGTTCACAAATTATCGGTTAACGTTAAGTTTATTTAACTTTGTTTGCTTCTACAATGCCCCACCCGTAAACCGATGTGGCATAATGCACACCTACAAAGATTACGGGGACATAGGTCACTCAATGCACACAGGTCAGACGCATACCAACACACTCATGCACTACACTACACGGGAGGTTGCAACAACTCCGAGAAGGCCTCATACCCACCCTTATGGAACCCCGGCCAGAGATGGGATCACTATAGCGACACCCCCCCACACACACACACACACACACACACACACACACAAGTCTCTGCCAACTGGAGACACCCTATACCGAGCACCGCAGACCAACGACCACTCTAGGAACTACAGTCGCCCACGCTTTCTATAATGTTAAGGCGCAGAATACAACCGACCGGGTAGAGTATATGACACCGAGAAGGCACACTGACACCGCCTCACAACACCGCAACACACGAACAGTCACACGACAGGTGTAAAACATCCGAGAACTTCACAAATTCCAATATATACACGCAAATATCAAACGACTTTAATGCTAACTTTGTATATGAACGTTTTATCATTGTCACAATGGCACTTGGGAAGGAACAAAAGACGAAAGCAGAACTTACATAGAATGTAGAGGGTACCGGGGAAGGTTAACTACAGGACTGATCAGTTTACCCACTGACTACAGCCAATGTATGGCACTAGATAACCTTAATACGCATGACAAGGTACCCCCGGCTGCACTGAACATATTATCGATGAACGCAGTGCTAGCTTTACTGTACTGTTACGACTATATTGACCCATGGTACGGCTCAACAGCACGACAAAGGCAAACGAGCCACGCTCCCTAATTTTACCTACTTAGCCAGCCACTAAGACCGACCGACACTCTACACCACCTTTTATATAGGCATTTTCAACCTGACAACACAAAGTCGTTTATAATATAAAATGAAGCGGACACTCATGTAAGAATGTATCAATGTTATTGACCACTGTCTGTATGTGCATTTACCAAGGTATATTTTTCCTTATTCTTCCTTTCTGTAACGTACCCATAAAGCTTCAATAAAATAAAGATTGACAAAAAAAAAAAGAAAAGTAGAAAGGGTTAGAGGGAAGAGGGAAGAGGGTTAGGGTGAGTTAGGGTGGCTATCGTAGTGAGCCCCCCCCCCCAGTTCCCCAGAGCGCACCCCGCACACATGTCGGCGCCATGGACACGGTAGAAGTGAGGGATCTTGAGTGGATAGTGTGTTCTCGACCTCATGAGGTGTGTGTAGGAGGATCAGGTCGTCGGGCCGATGTCGATTCTGCCAATCCTGGGATATGCCCCTAGTGCTGTGGTGGTCCCACCACCCATATTGTCAGTGGTGTGGGGTGCTAACTGTCATTTGGGTCACAGTCTCCCCCAGGGCCGGCCTTAGGGGTGTGCGAGCTGTGCGGCCGCACAGGGCGCCATGGAGCAGGGGGCGCCGTGCGGCCGCACAGCCGGCCGGGATTTAAAAAAAATTTTTTATTTTTTTTTAAATTTGCAGGGGGGGCGGAGCTTAACGTGCGGCGGGGGCGGAGCTAAAAGCGCCGGAAAACTGATGCAGGGGAAGCAGGAAGGAGTCCCTGCTTCCCCACCAAACAGTCACCAGGAGCTGCACTGCCTCCACAGGTAACTGTGATTGGCAGGTGACTGTGCCTGTGTGTATTACTGTCTGTGTGTGTATGACTGTCTGCCTCTGTGTGTGTATTACTGTCTGTGTGTGTGTGTATGACTGTCTGCCTGTGTGTGTATGACTGTCTGCCTGTGTGTGTCTGTGTATGACTGTCTGCCTCTGTGTGTCTGTGTATGACTGTCTGCCTCTGTGTGTCTGTGTCTGTGTATGACTGTCTGCCTCTGTGTGTCTGTGTCTGTGTATGACTGTCTGCCTCTGTGTGTCTGTGTCTGTGTATGACTGTCTGCCTGTGTGTGTCTGTGTGTATGACTGTCTGCCTGTGTGTGTCTGTGTGTATGACTGTCTGCCTCTGTGTGTGTATTACTGTCTGTGTGTGTGTGTGTATGACTGTCTGCCTCTGTGTGTCTGTGTGTATGACTGTCTGCCTGCATAGGCGTGCGCACGGGGTGTGCCGGGTGTGCCTGGGCACACCCTAATCCCCACAGCACGCCTATGTATTGAGACCGGCAGGGGAGATCTCAGGATCTCCGCTGTCGGCTCATGCAGAACCGGCGCTATCCGAGCGCCGGCTCTGCTCTCAGCCTCCCTCCCCACCGACCCACAGGCAGGGAGGGAGGCAGGAGAGAACCGGCGGAGCTCTTGCCAGCAGCTCCGCCGGGTTCCTCTCGCGAGATTTGAGCATTGCCGCAGCAACGCTCAAATCTCGCGAGAGTGAACTCTAGCCCCGCAGGGTAGAGTTCACTCTCCACTGGACCACCAGGGATGGCGGTAGCATGGTCCCCCCTCCCTACATAAGGTAACAAGGGAGGGGGGATATTAACTAAACGGCACCTCACCTCCACTGGACCACCAGGGAAGGCAGCAGGAACAAGAATCCCCCCTCCCTACATAAGGTAAGAACGGAGGGGGGATATTGAGTCATGTACCCCCACCTCCACCCCCCACAATCACCCACACACATACAGCACACCCACCCACACACACAGCACCTACACACATACAGCACCCTCACACAGCACATACAGCACCTTCACACATACAGCACCTTCACACATACAGCACCCTCACACAGCACACACACACATACAGCACCTTCACACATACAGCACACACATACAGCACCCACACACACATACAGCACCCACACACATACAGCACCCACACACATACAGCACCCACACACAGCACAAACACACACAGCACCTACACACATACAGCACCCTCACACAGCGCACACACACACACACACACAGCACCTACACACACACATACAGCACCTACACACACACATACAGCACACACACACAGCACCCACACAGCACCTACACACACATATAGCACCCCCACAGCACCCACACCCACATACAGCACCCCCACACATACAGCACACACACACACACACACAGCGCCCTTACATGCGCACACACACACACACACACACACACACACAACAGTGTGTGTGTGTGTATAAATAAATAAATAAATATATATATATATATATATATATATACACACATACATATACACGCGGCGTGTGTTTGTGCTTTAGGGTGCACACCCTAATGCAATAGGCTGCGCACGCCTATGTCTGCCTGTGTGTGTCTGTGTGTATGACTGTCTGCGTGTGTGTGTGTGTATGACTGTCTGCCTCTATGTGTGTCTGTGTGTATGACTGTGTGTGTGTCTGTGTGTATTACTGTCTGCCTCTGTGTGTGTCTGTGTGTATTACTGTCTGTATGACTGACTGCCTCTGTGTGTGTCTGTGTGTATTACTGTCTGTGTCTGTGTGTATGACTGACTGTCTGCCTGTGTGTGTCTGTGTGTGAGACTGTCTGCCTTTGTGTGTGTGTGTGTGTGTGTGTGTATGACTGTCTGCCTGTGTGTGTGTATGGCCGTCTGACTCTGTGTGTGTCACATACAACCAATACACGCATAGCACACACTGTTAATACACCCATTACAAATATCACACATAGCATACATATCACACACAGTCATCACACCTACTATCACATACACAGACAACACAAACATTACAGCATACATGGATGACGGGGGGGGGGGGGCGCTGTGAAGATTTTTCGCACAGGGCGTCTAAATGCCTAAGGCCGGCCCTGGTCTCCCCCCTCTTACAGGAAGTCTATCGTCCATTAACTTGGTATGCGAACCACGGTTGCCACATCTCCGCGTGCCTGGTCTCCCGACCCGCCAGGGACGCCTGCAGCGCTTCCGCCAGTTGTATGTCTCCGATCCTGTGTAGCCATTCTTCAACCGTGGGAACCTCAGTCCGCTTCCAGTACGCAGGTATGAGGGCTTTAGCTGCATTCAGTAGGTGACGTAGGATGGATTTCTTATAGCCAGAGATAGACCGGGTGGTGATATGTAGGAGGGCCAGTTCCCTAGACCATTCCGTGTCGTCCCCCAGCATCGTCTTGATTTCAGACCAGATACGGTCCCAATATGGGGTGATGAGTCGACATTCCCACCAGAGGTGTATGATCGTACCCCTCTCCTCCTGACATCTCCAGCATGTGGGGTGTGTCGTCGGGAAGATCCTGTGTAGTACGACTGGTGTTCTATACCACATGGATATTAACTTATAGTTGACTTCCTGATAATGGGAGCTGGAGGAGCTCTTGTATTGCCAGAGGAGTGCTGTGTCCCACTGTGGTTGCGAGATCGGGCTCTCTAGTTGTTGTTCCCATAGTCTCCTAAAGGTGTTATTTGATGTGGTGTTTCCTACCAGCAGGTGTTGATAGAGTAGTGAGATTGCTTTACCAAGTGTGTCTCCCCGGTGACATAGGCCTTCGAACCACGTAAGATCCCTGTGAAGGCGGTCCTTATGCGGGAGAGATCCGTAGTAGTGTGTTAGTTGTAGATAGCGAAGGGATGCCATAGGTGTATTAGGTCTATTGGCCAGTAATGTGCGGAGGGGCCGAACAGTGCCCCCATGGAGGACCGTTTTAATCGGAACGTAGTCCCGTTCTTCCAAGAATATCCAGGCCTTGGCTGGGATGCCACCTGCTAGGTTTGGGTTGGGAACTATAGGGAGAAGAGGACTAGGTATTGGGGACACGTGCGTAATCTTGCGCAGCATTTCCCATGCCTTCAATGTCTGTGTCGTCGGAGTCTCCACTCCCCCTCCAGTGCGACTACCCGTTCCTCCTTGCCATACTGCCGCTTTAAGTGTGGCATGTGATTCCCCGTTGTTCAGAATAACCCACTGCTTCGGAGAGTCAGCCACATGCCACTCCAGAATTTGTTGCAGAGTGGCGGCTTGATGATAGCGTTTGAAGTCCGGGAGTGCCAGGCCACCTCCAGGTCTGGGTAGGCAGAGTGTGTCGTAGCGTATTCTAGATCTCTCCCCTCTCCAGACATAACGGATAACTGTTGATTTCAAGGTGGAGAAGAAATTATTCGGCGGCATCAGGGGTATTGTTTGGAATAGGTAGAGAAGTCTCGGAAGCACATTCATCTTTAGCACTGCGACTCTTCCGTGCCAGGTGATGTGTGGCAAATCACCTGAGATAACCTTCCGTAGGATAGTGGCAAAATTGTGGCGATAAAGCTCCTGGGCGTTCGTGGTGATCCATATGCCAAGATATTTCATCCTCTCCGTGCACCAACGAAATGGGAAGATAGTTCCCAGTTCCTCGTATTCTTCCGGTCGAAAAGTTAGATTAAGCACTTCACATTTGGAGAGGTTAAGTTTGAAACCCGAGATCTTCCCGAATTTTTCGAATTCTAGGAGTAAGCAGGGCATCGTGACTCGTGGACGAGAGACAAAAAAGAGAAGGTCATCCACATATGCGGCCACTTTATGTTCTGTTCCCATCCAGGTATATCCCGAGATGTCCGGGTTGTGGCGGATCGCGTGTAGTAGCGGTTCTAGGGTCATCGCGAATAGAAGCGGCGACAGGGGGCATCCCTGTCTAGTTCCTTTCCGAATTTCGAAGCTGGAAGTTAGAGCCCCGTTCACTCGGACGGCAGCGTGCGGTTTATCGTATATGGCTGTGATCCACGTCATCATATTGTGTCCCAATCCCATGGCCCATAGGGTGTCCATCATGTACGACCAATTAACACGGTCGAAAGCCTTTTCGGCGTCCGTGGAAAGAAGCAGAATTTTATCCCGTGTCTCCCGTGCCCTGTGTTGGATGGAGAAGAGGCGTAGCGTACTGTCCCGCGCCTCCCTCCCTGGTATAAACCCCGTCTGGTCTGCATGGATCAGGCTCGGTAGTACGCGTTGCAGTCTAGTGGCCAGGACCTTCGTAAGTAATTTTGTATCCACGTTCAGCAAGGATATGGGTCGGTAGCTGCCACAGTGCTCTGGGTCTTTCCCCGGTTTAAGGAGCACCGTGATAGTAGCAGCCAGAGACTCCGCTCCAAAGCGTTTCCCATCCGTGACGGTGTTAACGGCAGTAGTCAGTCGAGGCGGGAGGATTGAGGAGAAGTGCTTGTAATACCCTACAGAAAATCCGTCGGGGCCCGGTGCTTTGCCTGTTTTGGTATTCTTCAAGGCTGTAGCCATTTCTTCAATGCTAATCGGTTCGTCCAGCGTATTCGCCGCTTCTGGAGACACTAGTCTGCCTACGTTGTCGCGTAAGTAGTCCTTAATGAGTGTGGTGGACTGGCGTCCCGATGGTGTGTTTTCAGGGTCCGAGATGTTGTAGAGGGCGCAGTAGTAACGTCGGAATTCGTTGGCTATGTCCTCAGGGAATTGGGACACTTTTCCCGATTGTAAACGAATTTTATGTATCCGCGTGCAGGGGGTGTCTCCTCTCAGGATGCGGGCGAGGTATTTGCCGCCTTTGTTGGCGTGGATATAAAAGAAATTTTTGGAGTGTTGTAGTGAGCGGTGGTATCGTTTCGTAAGGAGTTCTTTCAGGCGACGTCGGGCTTCCATCAGGTCCTGCCGAACCGAGGCTAGTGGGGTTTGTTTGTGTTGAAGTTCCAGCCTCGAGATGGTTTTATATACGTCCGTCATTTCCTGCATGGTTGCCTTGCGTCGACGGGAGGCGATTTTTATAAGAATGCCACGTATGGTACTCTTATGTGCTTCCCAAAGTGTTATTGGAGAAGTATCCGTCACGTCGTTTTCCTGGAAGTAAAGGTCAAGAGCTCGCATGATCTCAGTTTCCACCGCAGGGTCCGGGAGTAAGGTTTCATTCAGACGCCAGGTCCACTGTGCCGGTTTGAACAGCAGGGAGTCCAGCTCCACCGTAACCGGGCCGTGGTCTGACCATGTGGCAGGGTCGATCTCGGTTTTCCTCAGTCGTGGCAAGCCTTCCTGTTGAAGCAGGATGTAATCGATCCGCGCATAGCGACTGTGGAGTGCAGAGTAGTGGGTGTAGTCCTTGATATCTGGGTTGAGCGCCCTCCAGCAGTCCACCAGTCCCAAGTCACTCATCGACTTACGTATCGCGCGAATGCTAGATATAGGCAAGGAACTGTGTCCCGTCGACGTGTCCATCTGAGGGTCCAGTGGAGTGTTAAGATCACCCCCCCACAACCAGCGTACCTTCCGAGAATTCGCTCAGTTTGTTCATTGTTCTTCGCATAAAACGCGCCTGGTTCTTATTGGGCACATATAGAGGCCAGGGTATAAATTCTGTCCGCTATCGTGCCTTTTAGGAAGAGAAACCTCCCCAGTTTGTCGGTTACTTTGTCCAGTTCATGAAAGTCCAGGTCGGCTGCAAGGATAATAGCAACTCCTGCCCTACGGGTCGTGGGGTGGTTGTTGAAGAAGTTGTCGGGATATTGCCGATTTCGGAGTTTAGGTGCAGATCCTTCGAGGAAGTGAGTTTCCTGGAGCATTGCTATGGAGATCCGCTTTTTCCTCAATTCACGAAGCAGATGAGTGCGGCGTTCAGGTATGTCAAGGCCTCGACAGTTGAGGGTCATAACATGAAGCGGAGCACTGAGGTACGCTCTTGTCCTGTCGCCTTTCGGGCCAGGGCACGCGGAGGTTTCGGCATTAGTTCCCATACCAGTTATCCAGAGGTCTCCGTACTCTGTCGAGCTGGTCCCCAGTGGTCAATCTATTGTGTTATTGTGGAGGCAGAAGGTCAAACGGTGTGTAAGTCCCGGTTATATAGGGGACCCACTCCGTGAATAATGTTGCGTCGAGTCGGCAGACGCGTAGGGGTGTGGGGCTATATACGTCGTCGGTGTTCAGTGAGGTCAGGGTGGGTAAAATAGTAGGTATGACAAACCTCCCAGCATGAGGGGTGCGCTCCTAGGGCCAAGGAGAGGGTGTCACAGGAATGCCAAAGTTAGGGTACAGAGTGTAGAAAGTAGAAAGTGAGTAGATTAAAAAAGTGGGGAGTTAAGTGAATCCCCAAGTAGAGGTGACCCCGAGAGGTGGGGAAAGAGAGGTGTTCACCTCAGTCCTCCTCCGAGAAAAGGAGGGAGCAGCCGTGCGACGACAAGAGATGCCCGGGACCACCCAGGTAACCAGACCAGGGGGTGAGCCTACGGGGAGCTCCGTCGTCCAGACCTATGCGCGGCCCGTATTGGGGGTCAGTGGCCCTACCTCGATCCGTAGTGGACCAGAAGTAATAGTGTGGTGTCTGTGTAATGTCAGGTAACTCCTCTCCGCCGGCTCCACAGCCTGGTGCCTTTATCTATACATGGAATGCCAAACATAGAAACACAAATATATATATATAGGGCAACAAGATAACCTAATAAACAGTGGTCAGAGCCCATCCGACTTGCTCCAGATGGAGTCTCGTCCCCCGCCCCCCCATCCCGGGGATAGCCCCCACGGCAGCCAAGGAAAAGGAGACAATGGTTAAGCATTTGCATCACACATATTAGACATATATGCAAGAGATAATGTGATTAGTACGATGGTATACACATAGATGTAGTGATAGCACATATAATGACATCAATATAATTCCTATCTAACCCTCGTCAGGCTACTGGGAGGTAACATGTGTCCCTGAAACATGGCTTGGATGTGTCTTCTCTACGTCTCAGCCCTATTCCCTTACACAGTTATCCAGAACATGTATTCCTACCTATGTCAGTGGAGGTGGTAGAGCGTGATCCTCCCTTCCCTGTGTGTGGTGGGTTGGTTGTCCACTAGCCAGTGTGAGGTATGACGTGTACCATCCCCCCCCCCCCCCGTTTCTATGTGGTAGAACGAGAGTAGCGTGTGGTGGAGTAGTGAGGTCTATCCAGTGAGTGCTTGTTGAGACATATGGAGGGGCATTGTGTAAAGCTACGGGTGTAATCTGATCCCTGAGTGTCATGTGGGCCCTGTAGCCATACAGTTGGAGTACCAGATAAGTATTCAGACGGGACCGAGTATAGCCAGTGTCCTGTGCATAGGGGCATTGCCCCGTACCGTATGTCCACGGTGAGCATCTGAATAGGCGATGGTGCGGAGTGGGGGGTCCAGGTCTGCAATCAGTAAAGGCGTATGTGTCCCAAGCAAAGGAGCTTCAGCGTGCGGGCGGGTACATGCCCAGGATAAGTATGTCCCCATATAAACTAATTCAAGTGTCTCGCTGTGTCGCTGCCAACAAATTTACCCGTAGGACTTTGCCTGTGTGGTAGAGTAGGTGCCCCCGTCATCCCCCCCCCCCAAATTCTATAGATACTTAACGGTTGGTTAACGGATGCTCAGGTCCAGGATCCCGGCAGAAGAAATAATCAAATCTGTACCTCTGTGTTACCAAGCTGGATAGGTCCCCAGGTCCAATAATAGGGAGGTGCAGGTGATCTATGTGTGTGCCGTGAAGGTCATGGAGCGTGGAGGGTCCCCAGGCATGAGTGAGAGTCAGGGGGACGCACCCAAGGGGGTAGTGGGAATACCCCTTACTCCGGCGCCTCCGGGTTGTTGCGCCTGCGTTGTGCTGGGCCTCGCGGTGGTTCTCTATCTCGCCTCCCAGGTGCTCTGTGCTGTTGAGGTCTCCCTCCTAGCGGGCCCAGGACCCAGTCAGGAGTCGGGATATGTGGTAAGTCCATTTCTTCCAGGAATCTCGGGATCTCCTCGGGCCAACGGACTGAGGCCCAGCCATTCCGGTGACGGGCCAGTAAGGCAAAGGGGTAGCCCAACCTGTATTGGATGTTGCGTTCTTGCAGGGCTGCTGTTATAGGCTTCAGTGCCCTCCTGGCCTCTAGAGTGATGGGCGAGAGGTCGTTAAAGAGGGAAACTGTCGCGTCCCCATAGTCCCAGGTACGTCGAGATCTGGCCGCCTGCATGATGGCGTCTTTGTCCCGGAAGGAGCTGAGGCAGCATATAATGTCCCTTGGGTTGCCGTCTGCTGACCTGGGGCGCAACGCTCTGTGTACTCGTTCGTATCTGAATGTGAGCGGAGCGCCCTCTCCCAGGATCATATGGAAGAGGTTATTTAGGGTATTTTCAGGGTTTTCCTCTTAAAGAAAGATATTTGTACTTATTACGGCTCAGTCTGGCCTTCTCACCAACCAGCAGGGATTAATTTAATGCTACAATAATACTACAGCCTATGTTGCAACTAAAGCAGAAAGTTGACAACTAAACTACAACTCCATAATCACTTGTGCACAAGCAATGCTTATACTCGAAAGTTCAAGTAGTAAAATTAAGGGAGTCAAAGGCTGAGCTTGAGGGCTCACAGAAAAAGCTGAAAAGCAACAGATGCATGAAAATAAGCTGCGTGCTTGTTATTTTTATATGTGTTTTTAATATTTATAAAACACACTAATGAAAAAGGCTAACTCCAATCTGCACTGTCACTTTAATGACCAATTAAGGCGGTCATTGCCTACATAAGAAACTATTTGTATCCAATTTTTAGACTGGTGAATTTTCAGAGTACTTTTTTGGGTCTAAAATCCCATTTGCTAGAGCCAAAAGTAAACGGAGGGTAGCATTTTAAAGGAACGCTTCTTGCACCATAACCATTACAGTCCACTCTAGTGGTGGTGGTGCCCTGGTACCCTGACAAAGTAATTTGTCTAACCATTATAGAACAGTTTGACAACTTACTTGTGTCCCACCAGACACCTGGAGTTATCGCCGTGCATTCAGAAACTCCTTTTTAAGAGAATTCTATTAACCTAACTAAGCTAAGCAGGACCAAGCTCCCTGGCTGAGGGTCGGATGAGCAATCTCAGCCAATGAGTATGTTCCTAGATCTGCAACACTTAGATCATTGAAAATATCCAGCTTTTCCTGCAGGACAAGACTAAATGTGCCGCAGACACCCGGCTGGCCCAGGGCACTCTTGGCACCATAACCACTATAGCAGGCTGCATTAGCTAAGGTGTTTGGAGTGAATCAAAGAAACATAGAATGTGACGGCAGATAAGAACCATTCGGCCCATCTAGTCTGCCCAATTTTCTAAATACTTTCATTAGTCCCTGGCCTTATCCCAATCCCATGCATGCTTAAACTCCTGCACTGTTAACCTCTACCACTTCAGCTGGAAGGCTATTCCATGCATTCACTACCCTGTCAGTAAAGTAATACTTCCTGATATTATTTCTAAACCTTTGCCCCTCTAATTTAAGACCGTCTTGTTGTGGTAGTTTTTCTTCTTTTAAATATATAATCTCCTCCTTTACTGTGTTGATTCCCTTTATGTATTTAAATGTTTCTATCCTATCCCCCCTGTCTCGTCTTATCTCCAAGCTATACATGTTAAGATCATTTAACCTTTCCTTGTAAGTTTTATCCTGCAATCCATGAACCAGTTTAGTAGCCAATCTCTGAACTCTCTATAAATCCCTTTCCTCAGATGTTGAGGTTAAGACTATCAAATATTCTGTACTCTGCCCGTGGGTTTTTAGGCCAAGATGTATTATCTTGCACTTATGCACATTAAATGTCAGCTGCCACAACTCTGACCATTTTTCTATCATTTGCCATTTGGCTTATCCCTCCTGGAACATCAACCGTTACATATAGCTTGGCATAATCAGCAAAAAGACATACCTTACCATCAAGACCTTCTGCAATATCACTAATAAAAATATTAAAGAGAATGGGTCCAAGTACAGATCCCTGAGGTACCCCACTGGTAACTAGAGCTTGCTTCGAATATTCTCCATTGAGTGTTCCTTTAATAGCAGACCATGCACGGTTTTCTATTTGATTGTATAAATATATATCCACCCCTATATCCACCAAAGTGCCAATAGAGAGGTGATATACATTTAAAAATTAAATAAAAATTAACTTCTGTTTTCCATTTACATTTACACAAGTGGGAAAATCACATAAAATGCAATAATCATTACATAATATAGCAGTTTATACTGCCCCAAGAAATCTTCACAATTTAATAACTACAATTTTTCAATAACTACATTTCACAGAAACTTAGATCCCTTAATACGAATAACTATAAGTAAACCAAATACAAATTAGCAAGAGCTTACATAATCTAGGAATCATTTGTAATATACACAGTCTGAGTAACCCAAAAAGATCTAAAGTTTTTACACCCAAAATGGAAAAGTTTAAGACTCTGAAATCTCTTAAGAATCTATCTACTCATTGGTGACATCTTACAATACTATAACTAAAGCATTAATGGAATGTATCTATGATGTTTGAGAATAGTGGCAAATAGACGAGACGACATGTGGTAAGCATTTTGCCCCAGGCACTGGGAGGAGGTCGGATTTCTTAGCCAAGTAACAAGTGAGTGATGAAAACTGGTGGCAACAATAACCAGGCAAGGCTGTTGTAATAATGAACGAGCAACATCCCGTCTAAAAGTCACTTCCTGCTCAAATCTGCCTGGGGACCTGAGCCTATTCAATTTACTAATCATCATAACTACCTGTTGCATTGTGTACTCTGGCAATCATAACATGCACCAGAGACCAGTAATTTATTACACCTCTAAAGGGGGTTCTTAAAGAGACTCCAGTGCCAGGAAGACATATCTTTTTTCCTGGCACTGCAGCTTCCTGCAGTGCCCTCTCCCTCCCACTCCCCATTCTATGTTGCTGAAGAGGTTAAAATCCCTTCAGTGACTTACCTGAATCCAGCGCTAAAGTCCCTTGGCGCTGGGTCAGGCTCCGCCCACGCTCCTCCCCCAACGAAGTCAGCCGGGAGGGGAGACCTAATGTAATGTGCATGCGCGGCAACGGACACGCGCATTAGATTGAATAATGCTTTCCTATGGGGAAAATCTGACGCTGGAGGGTCGGATAACGGACCATACAGCCACAGACGGCAGACTTAGATCTGCAATGTAAACAAATGTAAGTGCAAAAGGGTCACAGCACCCAGACCACTTCCATGAGCTGAAGTGGTCTGGGTGCCTACACACTAACTTTCTAGGTTTCTCCTTTCCATATTTACAACTTTCTATTACAATTTAGTTCGTGCCCATTGCTAGCATTTCCATAGAAATGGATTTGTCATATGATGCTGATGTGCATCGCTTGTATGTCAAAACATTCTTACTGCATGACTGTAACCACTCCTAGTCCTCTGTCAGCTCACACAAGCTGCTGTGACCTTTATTAGGCTTATAACGTGGGATACTTTCAATTTTCTTGATCTTTGGAGTATGCACAACAACTCGGTATGTCATTAAGCAGCAGATTCTGTAAATTTGTATTTACTATGGTACTTCCCAAAATGTTTCATATTAAATGTCACTATCCCAATAACATTATAAAAGAATAACAAATATGTATTAATAAAGTGTGAAAAATAAAATTATACATAAAAAAATCAATTCCTCTTTTGACTGGGAGCTAAGATGAAAGCACCTGGTACGGGTTATAAAAGCTGTCATTTGTACCTTGCATTAGCATAGAGAAAGCATATAGAGAAAATGAGACATGAAAATGTTTAATCAGGCTTTGCCTGGTCTGAACTGGATGATTTATATAAAATGTAAATAGGGGAAAACCATCACACCTTTATTAAGGTCTCCATTGCTGCACTGCTTGGCTCCAGGCAGGCAGCCTCATTCTGGTATTATGATTATCCCATAATGCCCTGTCCAGTAGTGGATTAGGAGACAAGTAGTTTATTTTCAAAGAGCATTTCCAGTCATCACATTGGAATTACTCAAACCAATAGCAGCCATACCAGGGTTGCTATCAGTTTACGAATAGTTCACAGTTTATTGACCCTGGCTGTGATTTAAGATCGGCTGAGAGGACAGAGAATCCTTCTAAATGATCCTTGCAGTGTGCCCACACCCCACACAAAGATGAAACGGACACAAGCAAACACAGAGCAGAGTGTTCTAAGATGTCTCACAGCCCTTATGGGCTTATGTTTAGTGTCAGCAATTTTCACATTTTGCTGCTGTAGTCCACTCTCAGAAATGACAGGTGTACGTTAAAAAACAGTAAGGGACTACGAGAAAAAAATGGAAGAATGAGACAGCGCTTACTTAACTTATAGGCAGCAACCTTAAAAGGAATCCCTCAAACCCTTTAAAAATAAGACAAGAAAAACAATATTACTGCGCCACAATCAGTAATAAAAACTTGAATTTTACTTGAATTTTACATACTGCACCATTGGTTGTCCTTCTCTCTTTTTATCTTTCATATAAAGTGGATCCACTGCAATAGTAGAAGACCTCATCACTAAAGACCATTTGTAAGGATAATATATTTGGACTTTTGCCTTTTAACTGGACTTTTTATTACTGATTGTGGCGCAGCCTTTTTTAAGGGACTACGAGAGCCTGCTAGGGAAGGCGCTGTCTCCCACTGTTGAACCCATAGACCGCGCACCACGGAACTCATCCCCCCTACTGTGGTGGAATCTCAGTAAAAATAAATTTAGTAGGCCGAGATTACCACGTGGCATGTGTACGTGCATATGCTGACGTATCGATCAGTTGGTTGCACGAGGCAAGATACGATCAGTAGTGTACGGAGCATGTGCAAGAATACAGGATATAGTATTCCCCTCCTCCATTGTGCTGGACAGGCCATGCGGTCAAGCAGGAAGTTAATTCTTATTTGTGTTGATTGGTTAAGAGAATGTGCGGGTGGAGCTTAATATGGGAGGAGTTATGTGCCTATATAAGGTGCCTGCACTATTGTCCGGGGCTCAGAACTTGCTGTATTTTGGTGACATTAGTCCCTCTGAGTCCCGATCGGTGATCCAATAAAGAATCTCTTCCTTCCTGAAGAAACCTGTGTCCATCTCTCTGTGCTTCGCTTCCGTCAGTTTCTCCGGTATCATTTGGTGCATTGGCCGGGAAGCTCATCGTTCAACGGTAGCTGAGAGGCAGAGGCGTGAGACGGTCTATCTTTGCCCACGTTCTCTACGGCTGCACCCCTGAACTTCTGCGTGGACCTCCCTTCGTCTCGGCGCCACTGGTCTGTTGTCCAGGAGATCATCGGCCTCTACGTAAGAAGTGCTGGGGTGTCCCCGTCGATGAGTGTGAACTCAGGTTCAGGAACGAGGAGGTAAGACAACTGCTGTTTTAGACGGCAGAACCCACTAGGGGTATACCGATTGTGCGGTAGGCCCAAAGGGGTTTGAATCGGTGTATCTGCCCCCTCTGTCGGAGGGAAGGAGCGAAGGCGCACCGCTCGATCGAACGCTCTTTAGTCAGACCGTTTGATTCTGTTAGTCAGGCGGGGCTCTGGTGTAAATAGCCCTAGCCGGACACCGGTGTCTTGTCTAGACTAGCGTTCTAGGGTGTATATTTTGTTCGCTAGGTCGGAGGGACCGGGAGACTAAGCGGCGCCTGTGTAAATTCAGTTAGCTAGCTCTCAACCTATCTGGGCTAAGTGGGAAGGCGTGTAAATTTGGATCCCACTAGACTTTTGATAGTTCGACTAAGAGGCGTCTGTGTAAATTCGGTCCTCTAGCTCGCTATATGTGGTGATTGGGCAGTGTGGCTAACCAAAACGTATGTAGATTGTTTTTAGGTAGTCCATTCAAGGTACTGGCCAATAGATTAGTTGGGAATTGTAAATGTGATAAAGATTGTTTAGTAAAGTGTATATCTTGTTAGATAGCGCGAGCTCAGCCGTCTAGCGAGAGTGTTAATAGTGTGTTGCTGTATTATAGTGCACGGTACCATAACCCTGTATATTTACTGACACTGTATATAAGTACTAATCACTGTCGTCTAATGCATGTTTAACACCATAACCACTAATAATTGTATTGTGACCTTAACTTGTGCTTTGACCTATGCTAACAGTACTGTAACCGCTATTTGTAAAAGACGATGTTACTGGGGTGTGTTATAGACGGGTAATTCGTATATAGAGAATTATAGCGTGGGTGACTGTATAGTTACGCCAAAGGGCATAATATTGATTATATAGTGACTGGTGTAACAGCTGTGTGTGTACGGGAATTCCCTGAGTGTTCATTGTGTTATTGTATACGTTTCACTTGGTAACCGTACCACGTGGTGCTGTTGCCAGAGGAAACGGGTGTGACTGTTGAATAGTACGCGTGTATAGTATTCGTTGTCGACGACGTTCCATTGTTAAGTATGGGTGCGTCGCAGTCAACGATTCCGGATCCCTTAGGTTGTATGGTGAAGAATTTTAAAAAGGGATTCAAGACATGTGATTTTGGGGTTAAAATGTCTCCTGTACGTTTGGTCACTTTGTGTACTAGGGAGTGGCCTACTTTGGTTGCGGCATGGCCGCCACGTGGCAGTTTGGATCCAACTCTGGTACAGCGCTTACACGTGGCTGTATCGGGTAGGCCTGAACTTTACGGCCAGTTTCCTTATATTGACTGTTGGAGACAGGTCGTAAATGACTCGCCAAAATGGATTCAGACATGCCACGAGGAGCAGTGTCGCCTCATGGTGGCTAGGACTTGTTTGTCCACTAGGACTGGTGTTAGGCCCATTTTGGACACGCCCCCTGAGTCCGAGATCCCTTTGCCGCCCCCTTACTTTCCTTTAAGAGGAAGTGACGCAACTGCAGGAAGTCCTGCACCCCTCCCCTCATTGCCCTCATCCACTTCCGCTTCCTCCTCCAGTACAGGATCCACCCCCTCTCGTACTAAATCTCCCCTTCCGGAATCAGAGCCAACCCCCATTAGGTCTGAATATCCTGATTTGGCGCCACTTCAGACTTCCGGTCAAGCTTCTTCTAGCTCGACTCGAAGTGTTCTATTCACTACCTTTTCCCAAAACCAAGCTCCCACATCCTCATGCCCTATCTCTCCCCGACCGGAACCCATGACTGACGCCCCTCTACGTAGCCCCATACAAACCCGACAACTGACCGGTACCCAACAATTAAAGCACTATCAGATGCCTCTTCGTCTGAATCCCGGGTCAGCCTATATCGATGCCGCAGGCCAAATGGCACATGCTGACCCAGTCTTCGTATATGTCCCATTCACTACAACCGATCTTTTAAACTGGAAGACCCACAATTCCTCGTATACTGAGAAACCACAAGCTATGACTGATCTGTTCACCTCAATAGTACAGACACATAATCCAACATGGGCTGATTGCCAGCAGTTATTAATGACTTTGTTTAACAATGAGGAAAGGACAAGAATAAATCAAGCGGCCATTAAAGCACTAGAGGATAGAGCCCGTGCTTTGAACCAAGCCAATCCAGCAGCATGGGCCGCAACACATTATCCCAACACCGATCCCGATTGGAATGTAAATGGTGCTGATATGGTTCAACTCAGAGCCTATAGAGACTTTATAATTGCTGGCATGAAAGCAGGAGGAAAGAAAGCCATTAACATGTCGAAGACAGTTGAGGTGATTCAGAAAAGTGATTTATGACCGATTATTGGAGGCATACCGCTTGTATACCCCCTTTAATCCGGAAGACGCAGATAATTCCCGAATGGTGAACTCCGCCTTTGTCAGCCAAGCTTACGGAGATATTAAGCGCAAGCTACAAAAGTTAGAAGGGTTTGCAGGTATGTCCATCACCCAACTAATGGAGGTAGCGAATAAGGTTTATATTAATAGGGAAACAGAAAGTAAGAAAGAGGAAGAGCGCAAGATGCGTAAAAAGGCTGATATGCTAGCGGTAGCAATCGCAGGCGTAGATAGACGGGGCCCGGATAGAGGCGATAGTAGATGGAATAGGGAGCCTTTGAGTAGGAATCAGTGCGCGTATTGCAAGGAAGAAGGGCATTGGAGGAACGAATGTCCACAAAGAGAGCAGTGCGAGAGAGACCAATCCAGGGCAGGTTATGGAAACTTTAGAGGCAGAGCGAGAGGTAGAGGAGGCCCCGGAGGGAGTAATGGTAATAGAGGGAGCAATGGGAACAGAGGAAGTGTTAGGGAAGACAGGTATTTTCCAGCAGCGCAAAGGTCCCGCGATAGAGAAGGTAGGGACTTTGTAGGATTGGCTGACACGGTCATGGAGGACTATTGATACCGACCGGGCTCCATCCCCCTTGGTCGAGCGGAGCCTATGGTCGATGTATCAATAGGGGGGAAAAGGAGTGCGTTCATGATCGACACTGGTGCTGAACATTCGGTGGTGACTAATCTAGTTGCTCCTCCATCTGGAAGGACTATTACTGTGATAGGAGCAACTGGAAGAAGTGCTGAAAAACCGGTTCTTAAAAGTCGACTCTGTACATTGGGAGGCCACGTAGTAAAACATCAATTCCTTTATATGCCTGAATGTCCAGTCCAATTGCTGGGACGTGATATGCTATCTAAATTACAAGCGCAGATTACGTTCCTACCAAATGGAACAACATCCTTAAAGTTTAATGGACCTTCAGGTATTATGACTTTATCCGTACCAAAGGAAGAAGAGTGGCGACTTTATACAGCATTGACTATCCAAAACCCTAGGAGTGATGAATCCTTATTCAACATACCAGGAGTTTGGGCAGAGAACAACCCACCAGGACTGGCCCGCAATATTCCACCTATTAAAATCGAACTAAAACTTGGGGTTTATCCAGTGAGCCTAAGACAATATCACATCCCGCAGAAGGCTAAGAAGAACATCCAATCTTATCTGGATAAGTTCATACGGTATGGTATCCTAAAATTCTGTACTTCCCCCTGGAACACCCCATTGCTGCCTGTTCAAAAGCCCGGTACAGATGAGTATCGACCTGTGCAGGACTTGAGAGCAGTCAATGATGCGGTTGTTAGTATACATCCAGTTGTGCCCAATCCATATAACCTGCTTGCTTTAATTCCGGGCGGGGCTACCTATTTTACAGTCTTAGACCTCAAAGATGCCTTCTTTTGCCTCCGAATTGCCGCAGAAAGTCAATGTATCTTCGCTTTCCAATGGGAAAACGCTGTAACGGGCTCGAAACGCCAAATTACCTGGACAAGACTGCCCCAAGGGTTTAAAAATTCACCTACCCTATTTGGTTCAGCTCTAAGTCAAGATCTACTGGATTTCGAGTCTATCCCAGGAGAGTGTGTATTGTTACAGTATGTAGATGACTTGTTGATAGCAGCAGTTACAAAAGAAATATGTCAGCAAGCAACGCACGATCTACTACACATTCTCTGGAAGGCAGGATACAAGGTGTCTAGAAAGAAGGCCCAGTTGTGTTTGCCAACTGTCAAATATCTGGGATTCCATATCTCTGAAGGTCAAAGAATTATGGGGCCAGAGAGAAAAGAAGCTGTGTGCCAAATACCGATACCCAAGAATAGAAGACAAGTGCGAGAATTCTTGGGGGCAGCAGGCTTCTGTAGGATATGGATTCCCAGCTACGCGATACTGGCAAAACCTCTGTATGCAGCTATCAAAAGGTACAGAGCACGACCCCTTCTTATGGACTCAAGAACAGCAAACGGCATTTGAAGATGTGAAGAAGGCTTTGATGAGTGCCCCAGCATTAGGTCTACCTGATCACACACACGACCATTCTACCTGTACGTACATGAGCAAAGAAGAATGGCTGTGGGAGTATTGACACAGTACTTGGGATCATGGCAAAGACCTGTTGCCTACATGTCTAAGCAACTGGATGCAGTGGCCAGCGGACTTCCACCTTGTCTAAGAGCCGTAGCTGCAGCCGCCCTGCTAGTAGCTGAAGCCGATAAACTCACTCTGGGTCAAGAACTTTATGTACGAGTCCCACATGCAGTACAGACGTTGTTGGATTACAAAGGAAATCATTGGTTTAGTAACAGCCGTATGACCAAGTATCAAGCAATGTTGTGTGAAAACCCAAGAGTGCATTTAGAGACTGTAAATACCTTAAATCCAGCTAACCTTTTGCCACAACCTACTGAAAGTCAACATGATTGTTTGGAAGTAATGGATGAAGTATTTTCAAGTAGACCAGATCTTCGTGATTTTCCCATCCAGAACCCCGATGTTCAATATTACACCGACGGCAGTAGTTAAGTGAAAGAAGGGATCCGCTATGCAGGATATGCAGTAACAACAATAGACAAGGTGATAGAAGCTCGGCCACTGGCGAAAGGAACATCAGCACAAAAGGCAGAATTGATAGCACTGACACGAGCGTTACAATTGGCTGAAGGTTTAAGAGTGAACATCTACACGGACTCCAAGTATGCGTTTTTAACCACTCATGCCCACGGAGCTTTGTATAAAGAAAGAGGACTACTGAATTCAGAAGGCAAAGAAATCAAATATGCAGCTGAAATCCTACAACTATTAGAAGCAGTGTGGGAGCCGAAAGAAGTCGGTATCATACATTGTCGAGCGCATCTGAGAGGAGATGGTGATGTAACCAAGGGAAATCGGATGGCAGACAGTACAGCTAAGCGTGCCGCTGAATCAGGAAGACAGGAGTATGTGGGGCATATAGCTGCTCTAATACCAACCCCACTGTCTCAATGGACTCCAGTTTATACAGCTCAAGAAGAGGAGTGGTTAAAGACTGAACCAGGAAAGTATTTGGAGAACAAGTGGTATCAGCTAGAAGATGGAAGAATAGTCATACCAGCATCACTAGCGGTAGAAATTGTCCAAAACTATCACAACGGGACACATTCTGGGAGAGACAGTACAGAAGAATCTCTCAGAAAACATTTCTACATACCAAGACTGTCCAACTTGACTCAGGCCATTGTACGCAGATGTGTGACGTGTGCTAAAAATAATGCGAGACAAGGACCAGTAAAGCCACCAGGAGTCCAGTTTATGGGGGGACTCCCCATGTCCGATCTACAAATAGACTTTACAGTGATGCCTAAGTCGGTATATGGTAATTGTGTGCACCTATTCAGGCTGGGTAGAAGCATGTCCTACTCGTACAGAGAAAGCAGGAGAAGTTGTGAGATTCCTGTTACGAGAAATAATACCCCGATATGGACTACCCTGTTCTATAGGATCGGACAATGGTCCAGCTTTTGTTCATCAGTGCCTACAGCAACTGACTCATATGCTTGGTATAAAGTGGAGGCTTCATACGGCATATAGACCCCAGAGTTCTGGTAAGGTAGAGAGAATGAATAGAACTATTAAGAACCAGTTGGCTAAAATGTGTCAGGAAACCCAACTTAAGTGGAACGTTCTCTTACCCATAGCTCTATTGCGAATCCGCAGTACCCCTACCAGAAGGATGGGCCTCTCTCCTTTTGAAATCATGTATGGGCGACCACCTCCCGTACTTGGTAACTTAAGGGGGGATTTGAGTCAGTTGGGAGAAGGAATTACCCGGCAGCAGGTTGTAGAGTTGGGTAAGACTATGGAGGAGGTACAGAAATGGGTACAAGATAGATTACCTGTGAATATTTATCCCCCAGTTCATAGTTACCATCCAGGAGATCAAGTGTGGATTAAAGAGTGGAATAATGTACCGTTAGGGCCCAAGTGGAGAGGTCCTTATGTTGTTCTTTTGTCTACCCCTACAGCGATAAAAGTAGCCGAAGTGACTCCGTGGATACATCACTCCAGGGTTAAACCAGCAGCAGTCGATTCTTGGCAAGTTACAGCAGATCCAGAGAATCCCTGCAAGATCCGGTTAAAACGCACTACTCAGTCGGAGTAACGAGGAATCGTGTGGATTACAAATTTTATTGTTACAGGGATTTGGTGAAGTGAGTGTTTTAGACGGCCATAATAAAGCCGTCCGCTCACCAGCACATAGTATATAAGCCAGGAAAGTCTCGAAGGGACACCTGTAAAGACGAGCAGAACCCCATTCCCTGCAGCCCTTACATCCTGGAAGCTGAGGTGCCTTCGCACGGACGAAGACTGAGGATGACGGCGAAAGATGTATTCTTGATAATGTTTATTTATGTGTGTTTTTATATTCAGGAAGGTAGAGGTACCGACACTCCTAGCTGTGAGGTATGCATTAAGACTACGAGAACAGGTAACCATATTTCCCAAACCCTAATTTGGCATTCACAATACGAGTGTAAAGGAGATGTATCAAGATGTAGATACTTAAATATAGAATATAGTGTGTGCCATTTAGGAGTAGGAGAACCTAAGTGCTTCAGTCCAGAGTATCAACCTCGTACAATTTGGTTGACTCTCAGGAATGGAGATCCTCAGGGGACCCTAATTAATAAGACAGTGTTAGAATCCGTACATTCTTCGGGTGTTCTGCTATTTGATGCATGTAAGGCGATATCAAGTGGTAGAAAGCCGTGGAATGTATGTGGGGATCTTAGATGGGAGAGGACGTATGGGTCTAACGATAAATATATTTGTCCCAGTAGTAAAAATAAATATGTGAGTCCTAGATGCCCAAATAGAGAGTATAACTTTTGCCCATATTGGTCTTGTGTGGGGTGGGCAACTTGGGGACAGACAGTAGACAAGGACATGATAGTGACTAAGTTGCCTACCAGCCCATATTGTAAGTCTATGGAATGCAATCCCATCCATATACTTATAAATAACCCCGACAAATTCTTAGACAAGTATGGCAATTTATTTGGGTTTCAAATATACGGGACGGGTTTAGATCCTGGGACAATATTGTTTATAGGGATAGAGACTGATACGGTATCCTCCCAGACTCATCAAGTATACCATTCCTTTTATGAAGAGAGGAGTATAGATAATAAGATCCCCCATAATGCTAAAAACCTGTTCATTGATTTAGCTGAAAGTATTGCCGGTAGTCTTAATGTTACCAACTGCTATGTGTGTGGAGGTACTAACATGGGAGACCAATGGCCTTGGGAAGCAAAGGAGGTAATGTCCGGTTCTGAGGCAGTTGACCAATTAATATCCTCACAAGCCGATTATCATATGAGTGTTAGAGGTAAATCTGAGTGGAGATTAAAGACCTCCATCATAGGTTATGTTTGCATAGCAAGGAAAGGAATAATGTATAATACTTCTGTAGGAGAATTAACTTGTCTAGGGCAAAAAGCTTATGATGATGATACTAAGAATACAACTTGGTGGTCGGCTTCAAATGTCTCAGAACCATCTAACCCGTTTGCTAGATACGCCAATTTAAAGGATGTGTGGTTTGATCTATCCATCACATCTACCTGGAAAGCCCCAGCAAATTTGTACTGGATCTGTGGTAAGAAAGCCTATTCGGAGTTGCCACAGGACTGGGAAGGGGCATGTGTGTTGGGTATGCTCAAACCATCCTTCTTCTTGTTACCTATTGAAACAGGTGAGACTTTAGGTGTTAAAGTATATGATGTGAATCATAGGAAGAAAAGGGGACCCATAGAGATAGGCGCCTGGGAAGATAATGAATGGCCTCCCCAGCGTATTATAGATTATTATGGGCCAGCCACGTGGGCAGAAGATGGTACCTTTGGTTATAGAACCCCTATTTATATGCTCAACCGTATTATAAGATTACAGGCGGTGGTTGAGATTATCACTAACGAGACATCACAAGCGCTCAATCTTCTAGCGAAGCATAATACCAGGATGAGGACAGCAGTCTACCAAAATAGATTAGCCTTGGATTACCTTTTGGCAGTAGAGGGAGGTGTATGTGGGAAGTTTAACCTAAGCAATTGCTGTCTTCAAATAGATGACGAAGGGCAAGCAATAGCCGAGCTTACTAGCCATATGGTTAAACTAGCGCATGTGCCTACTCAGGTATGGAAAGGGTATAATCCAAGTAGTTGGTTTGGTAGCTGGTATGAGTGGTTTGGAGGGCTTAAGGCAGTGGTAGGTGGAGTCCTACTGATTTTAATGTTGTGTCTACTCCTACCGTGTCTTATACCCTTAGTAGTTAGGTCTGTGCAAAGCCTGATAGAAAATATAGCAGAGAGGAAGGCTGCAGCACAGATAATGGCAATATATAAATATGAGGCTCTAGATCAGGGAGAACCAATGCAGGAAGATGAATGTTGAAGATTCACATCATAAGATAAGTCTGGTCTGGTTCAAGGTAACTTGCGGTGTATGCAAACTAAGGTTAAGTGATGCCTCAAGTAATTGTAAAATATCAAGAGGCATCAAAGGGGGGAATGTGGTGGAATCTCGGTAAAAATAAATTTAGTAGGCCGAGATTACCACGTGGCATGTGTACGTGCATATGCTGACGTATCGATCAGTTGGTTGCACGAGGCAAGATACGATCAGTAGTGTACGGAGCATGTGCAAGAATACAGGATATAGTATTCCCCTCCTCCATTGTGCTGGACAGGCCATGCGGTCAAGCAGGAAGTTAATTCTTATTTGTGTTGATTGGTTAAGAGAATGTGCGGGTGGAGCTTAATATGGGAGGAGTTATGTGCCTATATAAGGAGCCTGCACTATTGTCCGGGGCTCAGAACTTGCTGTATTTTGGTGACATTAGTCCCTCTGAGTCCCGATCGGTGATCCAATAAAGAATCTCTTCCTTCCTGAAGAAACCTGTGTCCATCTCTCTGTGCTTCGCTTCCGTCAGTTTCTCCGGTATCACTACCCCTACCCCCGACAGCTCCTAGGTTAGGGCCAGCACCCCTCATGAGTAGTCATTATAGAGTGCAAACCCACTACATCTCTACCAAGATACTCACACGACCCGCCAACCAGCATAGCAACTTTTAACAAACCCCTACTGACCCAAGTAAGTACCACGACCAGCCCGCTGATAACACTTACACCGGGTCAGACACCTACGACAAAGCCCACACGTACTCAAGACTTTACTCACCACCTAGGATTATATGCTTGTTATTACTAAAAAGAAAATTTTGTGCTACGACATGACACATGCATTGTTTACACGTTGTTGAAAAATGTTAATTCAAACTGTGATGCATTTGGTAAACCGATTGCGGATTCACAGCACGCAAAAATAAAGAATTTAAAAAAATAAATAAATAAACAAACAGTAAGGGAGTTACTGAATATGCCTCTCCATAAATAATGTACTATGTCAACACGGCGATAAAGGAGAGAATAGTCTACTGCCCTCATCACATGGTTATTGCATCATGACATGAAGTCCATAGCTGCATACTGCATGACAATAATGATAATGAAATCGTAAAAGTCTGTCTCTACCAACAAGGCTGTAATAGAATTGATTAACACTTCATTGAAAGCCATCTGGATCAAATTTCTTGGTTGGCGTTTTCTTGTTGCATCACAACCGGTTCTTTTGCATGACCTGGATTAACAAAGAAAGGCAGTGTCTCAAACACCACTGAAGAAATCAAACAACAACAACTATTTGAATAAAACAGGAGCACACAAAAAAACTAATAAAAAAAAATCTGCACAACATAAGAGAACGGTGTCCACAATTCAATTACAGTTTTGTGTGACAACACACCTATATAGTCGGTATCGACATGGACAATGCAGATAAAAATCGGATATCTAAAAAAACATGTCTATATGCAACTTACATTTCTGTTTTTATTGCATAGATCATTTGTGCTAGAAAGAAAAAAGAAACATTAAAATTTGCAAATAAAAAAAAGGTTTCTTAATTTCTTACATTTGCTTGTAAATTATTTTGAGTATATAAATAAATAAGAATTCCTCAAATTAATTTACAATTCAATGTGTATGATTTGTTAACCCATTGTACTTTAATGAGGAATGTTTAAAGAGTTGGTTTAGACACCATACATACAAACATACAGTTATAGTGGCTATGGTGCTATATAGCTTTGAGTGCTATCTTCAAGGGTTTAGGTCAAACTATTTGACCAAAACCAGGGCTTACTGGGCAACCTTTGGCCTGGTCTCCTCCTTGTCAGTCACTAATGCAGAAATTGGACAATATCAATTCGATTTTTACTTGGATTGCATGGATTAAAGGATTGTGTCAGCCGACACCTTCCAGACAATGAATTTCATCTAAATGTTGGGCAAAAACAGCTACTGCCAATGTGGAAGGGGAACATCTCATTAAGAGACATCTGTGAAGATGATCCAGAAAGCAGACACTCTGAGGACCAAGGTAAGTGTCAAACTTTTAGTTAGATTAGTAGGCAGTGGCGGATCCAGAACCTGATCTCGGGAGGGGCACTTGTAGATTATTTAAAAGAAATAATCCAGGCACAATAACCACTACAGCTCAGTGTAGTAGTTATGGCGCCAGTAGTGCCAGGATCTCATCCCAGAGTAAGTAGTCAAACCGTTTAAGTTTGACAACTTACCTGGGGTCTGCTGGAATATTGGGCATAGGAGCAGTGGTATGTGTTAGGGGTGAAGTGTGTGTGAAAGGTGCAGTGTGTGTGTGAGTGGTGAAGTGCGAGTTCGAGAAGGCGGCAGTGTATGTCAGGGTTGCAGTGTGTGTGTGTGTTAGGGGGCAGTGTATGTGTGGGGCAGTGTGTGTGTGTGTGAGGGTGGCAGTGTGTGTGAGGGTGGCAGTGTGTATGGGGGGCGGTGTGTGTATGGGGGGCGGTGTGTGTATGGGGGGCGGTGTGTGTATGGGGGGCGGTGTGTGTATGGGGGGCGGTGTGTGTATGGGGGGCGGTGTGTGTATGGGGGGGCAGTGTGTGTAGTGTGTATGGGGCAGTGTTTGTGGGGCAGTGTGTGCAGTGTGTGTATGGGGCAGTGTTTGTGGGGCAGTGTGTGCAGTGAGTGTATGGGGGGCAGGGTGCGTATAGTGTGTGTATGGGGGCAGTGTTTGTGGGTCAGTGCGTGCAGTGTTTGTGGGTCAGTGCGTGTAGTGTGTGTGTGTAGTGTGTGCATGGGGGCAGTGTGTGTAGTGTGTGCATGGGGGCAGTGTGTGTAGTGTGTGCATGGGGGCAGTGTGTGTAGTGTGTGCATAGGGGCAGTGTGTGTAGTGTGTGCATGGGGGCAGTGTGTGTAGTGTGTGCATGGGGGCAGTGTGTGTAGTGTGTGCATGGGGGCAGTGTGTGTAGTGTGTGCATGGGGGCAGTGTGTGTAGTGTGTGCATGGGGGCAGTGTGTGTAGTGTGTGCATGGGGGCAGTGTGTGTAGTGTGTGCATGGGGGCAGTGTGTGTAGTGTGTGCATGGGGACAGTGTGTGTAGTGTGTGCATGGGGACAGTGTGTGTAGTGTGTGCATGGGGACAGTGTGTGTAGTGTGTGCATGGGGACAGTGTGTGTAGTGGTGTGTGTATGGGGGCAGTGTTTGTGGGTCAGTGCGTGTAGTGTGTGCATGGGGGCAGTGTTTGTGGGTCAGTGCGTGTAGTGTGTGCATGGGGGCAGTGTTTGTGGGTCAGTGCGTGTAGTGTGTGCATGGGGGCAGTGTGTGTATGGGGCAGTGTTTGTGGGTCAGTGCGTGTAGTGTGTGCATGGGGCAGTGTTTGTGGGGCAGTGTGTGCATGGGGCAGTGTTTGTGGGGCAGTGTGTGCATGGGGGCAGTGTGTGTAGTGTGTGCATGGGGGCAGTGTGTGTAGTGTGTGCATGGGGCAGTGTGTGTAGTGTGTGCATGGGGGCAGTGTGTGTAGTGTGTGCATGGGGGCAGTGTGTGTAGTGTGTGCATGGGGGCAGTGTGTGTAGTGTGTGCATGGGGGCAGTGTGTGTAGTGTGTGCATGGGGCAGTGTGTGTAGTGTGTGCATGGGGGCAGTGTGTGTAGTGTGTGTATGGGGGCAGTGTGTGTATGGGGGCAGTGTTTGTGGGGCAATGTGTGTAGTGTGTGTATGGGGGCAGTGTTTGGGGCAATGTGTGTAGTGTGTATGGGGGGCAGTGTTTGGGGGCAATGTGTGTAGTGTGTATGGGGGGCAGTGTTTGGGGGCAATGTGTGTAGTGTGTATGGGGGGCAGTGTTTGGGGGCAATGTGTGTAGTGTGTATGGGGGGCAGTGTGTAGTGTATGTATGGGGGCAGTGTGTGTAGTGTGTGTATGGGGGCAGTGTGTGTAGTGTGTGTATGGGGCAGTGTGTGTAGTGTGTGCATGGGGGCAGTGTTTGTGGGGCAGTGTGTGTAGTGTGTGTATAGGGGCAGTGTTTGTAGTGTGTGTATGGGGGCAGTGTTTGTAGTGTGTGTATGGGGGCAGTGTTTGTAGTGTGTGTAGTGTGTATGGGGGGGCAGTGTGTGGTGTGTGCATGGGGGGCAGTGTGTGTAGTGTGTGCATGGGGGCAGTGTGTGTAGTGTGTGCATGGGGGCAGTGTGTGTAGTGTGTGCATGGGGACAGTGTGTGTAGTGGTGTGTGTATGGGGGCAGTGTTTGTGGGTCAGTGCGTGTAGTGTGTGTATGGGGGCAGTGCGTGTAGTGTGTGTATGGGGGCAGTGTTTGTGGGTCAGTGCGTGTAGTGTGTGCATGGGGGCAGTGTTTGTGGGTCAGTGCGTGTAGTGTGTGCATGGGGGCAGTGTTTGTGGGTCAGTGCGTGTAGTGTGTGCATGGGGCAGTGTGTGTGTAGTGTGTGCATGGGGCAGTGTGTGTGTAGTGTGTGCATGGGGGCAGTGTGTGTGTAGTGTGTGCATGGGGGCAGTGTGTGTGTAGTGTGTGTGCATGGGGGCAGTGTGTGTAGTGTGTGCATGGGGCAGTGTGTGTAGTGTGTGCATGGGGGCAGTGTGTGTAGTGTGTGCATGGGGGCAGTGTGTGTAGTGTGTGCATGGGGGCAGTGTGTGTAGTGTGTGCATGGGGGCAGTGTGCGTGTAGTGTGTGCATGGGGGCAGTGTGTGTATGGGGCAGTGTTTGTGGGTCAGTGCGTGTAGTGTGTGCATGGGGGCAGTGTTTGTGGGGCAGTGTGTGCATGGGGGCAGTGTGTGTAGTGTGTGCATGGGGGCAGTGTGTGTAGTGTGTGCATGGGGGCAGTGTGTGTAGTGTATGCATGGGGCAGTGTGTGTAGTGTGTGCATGGGGGCAGTGTGTGTAGTGTGTGCATGGGGGCAGTGTGTGCATGGGGCAGTGTGTGCAGTGTGTGCATGGGGGCAGTGTGTGTAGTGTGTGCATGGGGGCAGTGTGTGTAGTGTGTGCATGGGGGCAGTGTGTGTAGTGTGTGCATGGGGGCAGTGTGTGTAGTGCGTGCAGTGTGTGCAGTGTGTGTATGGGAGCAGTGTTTGTGGGGCAGTGTGTGTAGTGTGTGTATGGGGGCAGTGTGTGTATGGGGGCAGTGTTTGTGGGGCAATGTGTGTAGTGTGTATGGGGGGCAGTGTTTGGGGGCAATGTGTGTAGTGTGTATGGGGGGCAGTGTTTGGGGGCAATGTGTGTAGTGTGTATGGGGGGCAGTGTTTGGGGGCAATGTGTGTAGTGTGTATGGGGGGCAGTGTTTGGGGGCAATGTGTGTAGTGTGTATGGGGGGCAGTGTTTGGGGGCAATGTGTGTAGTGTGTATGGGGGGCAGTGTGTAGTGTATGTATGGGGGCAGTGTGTGTAGTGTGTGTATGGGGCAGTGTGTGTAGTGTGTGTGTATGGGGACAGTGTTTGTGGGGCAATGTGTGTAGTGTGTGCATGGGGGCAGTGTTTGTGGGGCAGTGTGTGTAGTGTGTGTTTAGGGGCAGTGTTTTGTAGTGTGTGTATGGGGGCAGTGTTTGTAGTGTGTGTAGTGTGTATGGGGGGGCAGTGTGTGGTGTGTGTATGGGGGGTAGTGTGTGTAGTGTGTGCATGGGGGCAGTGTGTGTAGTGTGTGCATGGGGGCAGTGTGTGTAGTGTGTGCATGGGGGCAGTGTGTGTAGTGTGTGCATGGGGACAGTGTGTGTAGTGTGTGCATGGGGACAGTGTGTGTAGTGTGTGCATGGGGACAGTGTGTGTAGTGGTGTGTGTATGGGGGCAGTGTTTGTGGGTCAGTGCGTGTAGTGTGTGTATGGGGGCAGTGCGTGTAGTGTGTGTATGGGGGCAGTGTGTGTGGGTCAGTGCGTGTAGTGTGTGCATGGGGGCAGTGTTTGTGGGTCAGTGTGTGTAGTGTGTGCATGGGGGCAGTGTGTGTGTAGTGTGTGCATGGGGGCAGTGTGTGTGTAGTGTGTGCATGGGGGCAGTGTGTGTGTAGTGTGTGCATGGGGGCAGTGTGTGTAGTGTGTGCATGGGGGCAGTGTGTGTAGTGTGTGCATGGGGGCAGTGTGTGTAGTGTGTGCATGGGGGCAGTGTGTGTGTAGTGTGTGCATGGGGGCAGTGTGTGTGTAGTGTGTGCATGGGGGCAGTGTGTGTGTAGTGTGTGCATGGGGGCAGTGTGTGTAGTGTGTGCATGGGGGCAGTGTGTGTGTAGTGTGTGCATGGGGGCAGTGTGTGTAGTGTGTGCATGGGGGCAGTGTGTGTAGTGTGTGCATGGGGCAGTGTGTGTAGTGTGTGCATGGGGGCAGTGTGTGTAGTGTGTGCATGGGGGCAGTGTGTGTAGTGTGTGCATGGGGGCAGTGTGTGTAGTGTGTGCATGGGGGCAGTGTGTGTAGTGTGTGCATGGGGGCAGTGTGTGTAGTGTGTGCATGGGGGCAGTGTGTGTAGTGTGTGCATGGGGGCAGTGTGTGTAGTGTGTGCATGGGGGCAGTGTGTGTGTAGTGTGTGCATGGGGCAGTGTGTGTAGTGTGTGCATGGGGGCAGTGTGTGTAGTGTGTGTAGTGTGTGTATGGGGGCAGTGTGTGTATGGGGGCAGTGTGTGTAGTGTGTGCATGGGGGCAGTGTGTGTAGTGTATGCATGGGGCAGTGTGTGTAGTGTGTGCATGGGGCAGTGTGTGTAGTGTGTGCATGGGGGCAGTGTGTGTAGTGTGTGCATGGGGCAGTGTGTGTAGTGTGTGTAGTGTGTGTATGGGGGCAGTGTGTGTATGGGGGCAGTGTGTGTATGGGGGCAGTGTTTGTGGGGCAATGTGTGTAGTGTGTATGGGGGCAGTGTTTGGGGCAATGTGTGTAGTGTGTATGGGGGCAGTGTTTGGGGCAATGTGTGTAGTGTGTATGGGGGGCAGTGTTTGGGGGCAATGTGTGTAGTGTGTATGGGGGGCAGTGTGTAGTGTATGTATGGGGGCAGTGTGTGTAGTGTGTGTATGGGGGCAGTGTGTGTAGTGTGTGTATGGGGCAGTGTGTGTAGTGTGTGTATGGGGACAGTGTTTGTGGGGCAATGTGTGTAGTGTGTGCATGGGGGCAGTGTTTGTGGGGCAGTGTGTGTAGTGTGTGTATAGGGGCAGTGTTTGTAGTGTGTGTATGGGGGGCAGTGTTTGTAGTGTGTGTAGTGTGTGTATGGGGGGGCAGTGTGTGTAGTGTGTGTATGGGGGGCAGTGTGTGTAGTGTGTGTATGGGGGGTAAGGAGGCTTTTTTTTTTACATTTAATTAAAATTAATATATTTATGTCCACCCTCCCTTCTTACCTTTATTGATGAGGAGGGGGGACATAATTTGTTCCCTGGTGGTCCAGTGGGATTCCCTGGTGGTCCGGTGGTGGTGAGGTGAACTCTAGCCTAGCTACAGGGCTAGAGTTCACTCTCGCGAGATTTGGGGTGTTGCCATGGTTACCGCAATGCCAGCCCTGCATTAGCTGGCAGGGGAGAATCTCGGGGGGGGGGAAATTGCAGAAAAACTGCTATGTTACATTAGGGTTAATCCAGCCTTTAGTGGCTGTCTCATTGACAGCCGCTAGAGGCACTTCCCACTGTGATTTTCAGTGAGAAGACGCCAGCGTCCATTGGAAAGCATTGAGAATGCTTTCCTATGGACTGACTGAATGCGTGCATGCGCATTCGGCGGAAGAGGGAGGAGAGTCCCCAGCGCTGGACAAAGGAAGCGTTTAACCCCTTCCTCCCTCTAGAGCGTGGCGGGAGGGGGGCCATGTTTGTTTTCCTGGCACTATAGTGGTCCTTTAATTAAGCGGTTTTGGTGTATAAATCTCATTGCTCAATTCTCTGCCGTTTAGGAGTTAAATCCATTCTGTTTCTGTTTTGGTGACTATAGTTTAACTTGAACCTTAATGGAACAAGTGCATTTTGATTTAAGTCACAACAGCTAGCCAGATGTTTTCAAATACTTCACACTGGTAATGAAGAAAAGACTATTCATTCCCAATCTCAACAGCTTCACTATTCAACTACAGTTGGATTAGAGAGGAGTAGTAAGGAATGATCAGGTGGTGTTGGGAACTAGAATAAATATACTGCTGAGATTGTGAAGGTCTGTATGAGAAGAAAAGTGGGCACCTTGCACACTCAAGGTTTGTTAATGAAAAAATTGGGGTGGTGCAGTGAAAGTTTTTTTGGTTTTTTTTTTGTTTGTTTTTTTAAGAAAGTGTGGGGAGCTATATTTGGAGTATGTTGCTCTCAGTACTTTAAAGCCCATGCCTGTCCTCAAGGTTGGAAAGAAAGGACATTATTAATGCTTGAAGTACAGTTTCCACATTTTCAAAGCAGCAGAAGAATTTGCACTTACTGACTAAATCACTCTATCACAAAGATAACAATGAAATGGGGTCATGAGCAGTGTTGAGGCAGAATGTGCAGGCTTCTCTGCCCAGCATGTCATTTATTTTGTAAATCTTTCTTTTATTATGGCACATGCGTTATGGGGGTACAGAATAGAAAGAGGAGGCATTGTGGGGTAACATAGGGTAATAATAACAGGAAGGCACGTAGTGCACTCCGCAGAAAGATTGCCATATTTTTGTGTTTTAAAGCGTCATATGAGTAACATAGGGATACAAGCTTGGTAACAGTAGTGAATCATGTTAATACAATGAGGATTTATTTATTTATTTATTATTGCCATTTATATAGCGCCAACAGATTCCGTAGCGCTTTACAATATTATGAGAGGGGGATTTAACTATAAATAGGACAATTACAAATAAACTTACAGGAACAATAGGTTGAAGAGGACCCTGCTCAAACGAGCTTACATTCTATAGGAGGTGGGGTGTAAAACACATTAGGACAGGAATTTACAATCAAATAAGGTGGGCTGCCCTTTAGGAGAGGGCAAGAGACAGGTATGTGAGGTAAGGGTTAGTCTTGGAGGCCATAAGCTTTCCTAAAGAGATGGGTTTTAAGGCACTTCTTAAAAGATGCAAGACTAGGGGAGAGTCTGATGGCGGTAGGCAGGCTATTCCATAGGAAGGGAGCCGCCCGTGAGAAGTCCTGCAAGCGCGAGTTGGCCGTACGAGTGCGGACAACGGACAGGAGGTGGTCACGGGCAGAACGGAGAGACCGAGAAGGGACATACCTATGGATCTGTGAGGAGATATAAGAGGGGCTAGAGTTGTTCAGTGCTTTATAGGTGTGAGTTAGTACCTTGAATTGACTCCTACAGCATACAGGAAGCCAATGTAAGGACTGGCAGAGGGGTGAGGTGTGAGAGAAACGACTAGAGAGGAAAATCAATCTAGCAGCAGCATTCATTACGGACTGTAAGGGTGCAGTACGGCTATTGGGGAGACCAATCAGGAGAGGGTTACAATAATCCATGCGGGAAATTACTAGAGCATGGACAAGCTCCTTGGTAGTATCTGGTGCGAGAAAGGGGCGGATGCGGGCTATGTTTTTAAGATGGAATCTACAGGATTTGGCAACATGCTGGATGTGAGGCTCAAAGGTGAGACCAGAGTCAAGTATGACGCCAAGACAGCGCGCTTGCAAGGATGGACTGATGTTGGTACCACAAACTTGGAGGGAGAGCGAAAGAGGAGGATCAGTATTAGGAGGAGGAAAGACAAGGAGCTCAGTTTTTGAGAGATTGAGTTTCAGAAAGCGGGAGGACATCCAGTCAGAGATGGAAGAAAGGCAAGCAGTGACACGTTGCAGGACGGCAGGGGAGAGGTCCGGGGAGGAGAGATATAGCTGGGTGTCATCAGCATACAGGTGGTAGTGAAATCCAAAAGAGGTAATAAGTTTGCCAAGAGAGGCAGTATAAAGAGAAAATAGAAGGGGACCAAGGACGGAGCCTTGGGGAACTCCAACTGAGACAGGGCAAGGGGAGGAGGTATCATTAGAAAAGGAGACACTGAATGAGCGTTGGGAGAGATAAGAGGAAAACCATGAGAGGACAGAGTCACAGAGACCAAGCGATTGAAGAGTTTGAAGAAGGAGAGCATGATCAACGGTGTCAAAGGCCGCTGAGAGGTCAAGAAGAATTAGTATGGAGTAGTGGCCTTTGGATTTAGCTGCGATTAGGTCGTTAGTAACTTTGATAAGGGCAGTCTCTGTAGAGTGGAGAGGGCGGAAGCCAGATTGAAGAGGGTCAAGGAGAGAGTTGGAATTGAGGAAATGAGACACACGGGTAAAGACAAGTCTTTCCAGAAGCTTTGAGGAAAAAGGGAGCAGGGATATGGGACGGTAGTTAGAGGGGGTGGATGGGTCGAGGGATGGTTTTTTTAGTAAAGGTACTACAGTGGCATGTTTAAGGTCAGCAGGGACGATGCCAGAGGAGAGCGAGCAGTTGAAGATGTGTGTTAGAGAAGGCACGAGACAAGTGGAGAGAGATCTAATAAGGTGAGATGGGACAGGATCGAGCGGGCAAGTGGTGGGGCGAGAGGAGCAAAGAAGAGCAGCCACCTCTTGGTCAGTAGCTGGGGAGAATGTCTGAAGGGTAGGAAAGGCATGATCTATGTGTGATTGAGAAACAGAAAGGCAAGGAGGGGAGAATTCTTTCCTTAACTGTTCAATCTTGTCAGTGAAGTAACATGCGAAGTTATCAGCAGTAAGGTTAGTTTTGGGGGTGGCCACAGCAGGGCGAAGAAGAGAATTAAAGGTGTGAAAGAGACGCCTGGGGTTGCGGGAACATGAACTAATGAGAGTGGAAAAATAGGACTGTTTGGCAAGGGCAAGGGCTGCACTGTATGAACACAATATGAATCTATAATGGAGAAAGTCTGATTGTGTACGAGACTTCCTCCATGAGCGTTCAGCACAACGGGAGCATCTTTGCAGGTAGCGCGTTGATTTAGTATGCCATGGTTGGGGGCGGGTCCTCCTCGAGGTGCTTGTTTGGAGTGGCGCTGCAGTGTTCAAGGCAGATGTAAGAGTAGAGTTATATATGGAGATGGCCTGTGAAGGACAGGAGAGGGAAGGGATGGACTTGATGTTTAACAGTGCTAGTATAGTAGGCATATTTGTACAATCAGTAACAATCTGTTTGAAAGCGACCATGTTCGCAGCTTCTGGTCAGTCTTGGCTCTCAGGGTTGGATATACAAAATAATATCGTCAGGGCCGGCGCGTCCATAAGGCGGCACAGGCGGCCGACTTAGGGCGCACCGGCTCCGGGGGGGGGCAAGATTTCAGTGACCGGCAGGAGGGAAGCTCTCCCTCCTGCCGGCCACCATCTCCGCCCCCAGTGCGGCAGGGCTGCGATCAGGCGCTGCGAGGGAGCTCTAACCTCTCTGCTCTGCTCCCTCGCGCGCTGTCTAGTGATGCCGCGGGAGCCGGAATATGACGTCATATTCCGGCTCCCGCGGCATCAGCAGACAGCGCGCGAGGGAGCAGAGCAGAGAGGTTAGAGCTCCCTTGCAGCGCCTGATCGCAGCCCTGCCGCACGCCGCCCTGCAGCCCCACTGGACCCCAGGGAATGATCCACACCAGCTCTCCAGGTAGGGAGGCTGGGTGGATATTATTTATGTATTAAAATAATTTGTGAATGTATGTGATGTGTGAGTGAGTGAGTGAGTGAGTGAGTGAGTGAGTGAGTGAGTGAGTGAGTGAGTGAGTGAGTGAGTGAGTGAGTGAGTGAGTGAGTGAGTGAGTGAGTGAGTGAGTGAGTGAGTGAGTGAGTGAGTGTCTCTGGGAGCGTCTCTGGGAGCGTCTCTGGGAGCGTCTCTGGGAGCGTCTCTGGGAGCGTCTCTGGGAGCGTCTCTGGGAGCGTCTCTGGGAGCGTCTCTGGGAGCGTCTCTGGGAGCGTCTCTGGGAGCGTCTCTGGGAGCGTCTCTGGGAGCGTCTCTGGGAGCGTCTCTGGGAGCGTCTCTGGGAGCGTCTCTGGGAGCGTCTCTGGGAGCGTCTCTGGGAGCGTCTCTGGGAGCGTCTCTGGGAGCGTCTCTGGGAGCGTCTCTGGGAGCGTCTCTGGGAGCGTCTCTGGGAGCGTCTCTGGGAGCGTCTCTGGGAGCGTCTCTGGGAGCGTCTCTGGGAGCGTCTCTGGGAGCGTCTCTGGGAGCGTCTCTGGGAGCGTCTCTGGGAGCGTCTCTGGGAGCGTCTCTGGGAGCGTCTCTGGGAGCGTCTCTGGGAGCGTCTCTGGGAGCGTCTCTGGGAGCGTCTCTGGGAGCGTCTCTGGGAGCGTCTCTGGGAGCGTCTCTGGGAGCGTCTCTGGGAGCGTCTCTGGGAGCGTCTCTGGGAGCGTCTCTGGGAGCGTCTCTGGGAGCGTCTCTGGGAGCGTCTCTGGGAGCGTCTCTGGGAGCGTCTCTGGGAGCGTCTCTGGGAGCGTCTCTGGGAGCGTCTCTGGGAGCGTCTCTGGGAGCGTCTCTGGGAGCGTCTCTGGGAGCGTCTCTGGGAGCGTCTCTGGGAGCGTCTCTGGGAGCGTCTCTGGGAGCGTCTCTGGGAGCGTCTCTGGGAGCGTCTCTGGGAGCGTCTCTGGGAGCGTCTCTGGGAGCGTCTCTGGGAGCGTCTCTGGGAGCGTCTCTGGGAGCGTCTCTGGGAGCGTCTCTGGGAGCGTCTCTGGGAGCGTCTCTGGGAGCGTCTCTGGGAGCGTCTCTGGGAGCGTCTCTGGGAGCGTCTCTGGGAGCGTCTCTGGGAGCGTCTCTGGGAGCGTCTCTGGGAGCGTCTCTGGGAGCGTCTCTGGGAGCGTCTCTGGGAGCGTCTCTGGGAGCGTCTCTGGGAGCGTCTCTGGGAGCGTCTCTGGGAGCGTCTCTGGGAGCGTCTCTGGGAGCGTCTCTGGGAGCGTCTCTGGGAGCGTCTCTGGGAGCGTCTCTGGGAGCGTCTCTGGGAGCGTCTCTGGGAGCGTCTCTGGGAGCGTCTCTGGGAGCGTCTCTGGGAGCGTCTCTGGGAGCGTCTCTGGGAGCGTCTCTGGGAGCGTCTCTGGGAGCGTCTCTGGGAGCGTCTCTGGGAGCGTCTCTGGGAGCGTCTCTGGGAGCGTCTCTGGGAGCGTCTCTGGGAGCGTCTCTGGGAGCGTCTCTGGGAGCGTCTCTGGGAGCGTCTCTGGGAGCGTCTCTGGGAGCGTCTCTGGGAGCGTCTCTGGGAGCGTCTCTGGGAGCGTCTCTGGGAGCGTCTCTGGGAGCGTCTCTGGGAGCGTCTCTGGGAGCGTCTCTGGGAGCGTCTCTGGGAGCGTCTCTGGGAGCGTCTCTGGGAGCGTCTCTGGGAGCGTCTCTGGGAGCGTCTCTGGGAGCGTCTCTGGGAGCGTCTCTGGGAGCGTCTCTGGGAGCGTCTCTGGGAGCGTCTCTGGGAGCGTCTCTGGGAGCGTCTCTGGGAGCGTCTCTGGGAGCGTCTCTGGGAGCGTCTCTGGGAGCGTCTCTGGGAGCGTCTCTGGGAGCGTCTCTGGGAGCGTCTCTGGGAGCGTCTCTGGGAGCGTCTCTGGGAGCGTCTCTGGGAGCGTCTCTGGGAGCGTCTCTGGGAGCGTCTCTGGGAGCGTCTCTGGGAGCGTCTCTGGGAGCGTCTCTGGGAGCGTCTCTGGGAGCGTCTCTGGGAGCGTCTCTGGGAGCGTCTCTGGGAGCGTCTCTGGGAGCGTCTCTGGGAGCGTCTCTGGGAGCGTCTCTGGGAGCGTCTCTGGGAGCGTCTCTGGGAGCGTCTCTGGGAGCGTCTCTGGGAGCGTCTCTGGGAGCGTCTCTGGGAGCGTCTCTGGGAGCGTCTCTGGGAGCGTCTCTGGGAGCGTCTCTGGGAGCGTCTCTGGGAGCGTCTCTGGGAGCGTCTCTGGGAGCGTCTCTGGGAGCGTCTCTGGGAGCGTCTCTGGGAGCGTCTCTGGGAGCGTCTCTGGGAGCGTCTCTGGGAGCGTCTCTGGGAGCGTCTCTGGGAGCGTCTCTGGGAGCGTCTCTGGGAGCGTCTCTGGGAGCGTCTCTGGGAGCGTCTCTGGGAGCGTCTCTGGGAGCGTCTCTGGGAGCGTCTCTGGGAGCGTCTCTGGGAGCGTCTCTGGGAGCGTCTCTGGGAGCGTCTCTGGGAGCGTCTCTGGGAGCGTCTCTGGGAGCGTCTCTGGGAGCGTCTCTGGGAGCGTCTCTGGGAGCGTCTCTGGGAGCGTCTCTGGGAGCGTCTCTGGGAGCGTCTCTGGGAGCGTCTCTGGGAGCGTCTCTGGGAGCGTCTCTGGGAGCGTCTCTGGGAGCGTCTCTGGGAGCGTCTCTGGGAGCGTCTCTGGGAGCGTCTCTGGGAGCGTCTCTGGGAGCGTCTCTGGGAGCGTCTCTGGGAGCGTCTCTGGGAGCGTCTCTGGGAGCGTCTCTGGGAGCGTCTCTGGGAGCGTCTCTGGGAGCGTCTCTGGGAGCGTCTCTGGGAGCGTCTCTGGGAGCGTCTCTGGGAGCGTCTCTGGGAGCGTCTCTGGGAGCGTCTCTGGGAGCGTCTCTGGGAGCGTCTCTGGGAGCGTCTCTGGGAGCGTCTCTGGGAGCGTCTCTGGGAGCGTCTCTGGGAGCGTCTCTGGGAGCGTCTCTGGGAGCGTCTCTGGGAGCGTCTCTGGGAGCGTCTCTGGGAGCGTCTCTGGGAGCGTCTCTGGGAGCGTCTCTGGGAGCGTCTCTGGGAGCGTCTCTGGGAGCGTCTCTGGGAGCGTCTCTGGGAGCGTCTCTGGGAGCGTCTCTGGGAGCGTCTCTGGGAGCGTCTCTGGGAGCGTCTCTGGGAGCGTCTCTGGGAGCGTCTCTGGGAGCGTCTCTGGGAGCGTCTCTGGGAGCGTCTCTGGGAGCGTCTCTGGGAGCGTCTCTGGGAGCGTCTCTGGGAGCGTCTCTGGGAGCGTCTCTGGGAGCGTCTCTGGGAGCGTCTCTGGGAGCGTCTCTGGGAGCGTCTCTGGGAGCGTCTCTGGGAGCGTCTCTGGGAGCGTCTCTGGGAGCGTCTCTGGGAGACAGGGTGAACGGTTGTAATTTACAGCATGCAAATTAATTACGACAGGCTACCTGCACTGACTTTTAAGTATGAGCATTGAGAATCGCGTTAGGAGGATAACCTAGGTCAGCAATAAGGTATATAGCATGTGAGTGTTGTACAAGTTAAAATGCCAAGTAAGAAACATATCATTAATAAACATATCATTATATTGCATCAACATCGGTTGTCTGTCTCAGGGAGGTCAGGCTTGAATTTATCAGGACATAGTCCATTGTGACTGCGTAGCTGTGGTGGCGTGGCAGCAGTCTAGGCCGATGTGCGGCAGTGATGGTTAATGAGAGTCACCCTATACCTGCAGTCGGCAATGGTAAGGCACATGTTGAATAGTCCCAAGTGTTGGAGCGGTCAGCACAGGGCGCGGGCCCCCTCCAGCCCCAGGCCCATTTTGAGGGTGGCATCTTCTGACCACTGGCCCAATGGCTCTGTGAGGTCGAGGCAATCCCATTGTGGGTGCAGTTGGTTCCGGATCTCTTTCGCCGCCAGCGGCGGGCATTCCTCCTGCAGGGTGGTCGATGCTTTGGAGGTATTTCCCTCCTGGCACCCGGCCTGGGCGGGCTGCGTGTTTGCGCGGTTATCCTGTGGGTAGTTGCTGTGCCCGGAGTGGGACGCCTCTTCCCCGTGTCTCTCGCTTCAAGCTTGCGGCCTGGCCTTGTTTGCGGTGTTGCCTTTCTCTGCACACCGTGAGGTCGGTTCGGCCTGTACGCTGCCGGCTGGGGTGGCTTGCTTGCCATCGACGCTTGAAGCCTCTGCTCCAGTTTGTGCCAGAATCTTGCAAAGGATGTGTTTATGCGCTGGTGAATATCGCCGAGCTCCCCTGTTTCAGGTAAGCGGTTTGATATGTGAGGATTTCTTACCGCCGCCATTTTGGGTTCACCATGCGTTAGGCTGTCCTGGTGTTGCAGTGTGTAGGTTTGCGAGTTTTGCTTGTGTTCGTTAATCCTGTCGCTTGTCCCCAACATGCTAGGAGCCAGTTGTGATTGTGTCGATATTTGGGGGGGATTATCCCCGAAAATTGTCGATTGTAGCGGGAGCTGAGGCACAGCACGACCGCTCTGTCCGGATGCTAGGCTCCGCCCCCCCAGCATGTCATTTCAACAAGTTTGGAGAAGCAAGATACAACATTAAAGGGACACTCCACTGCCCAAATACAAATAATAAAAATGCTGTTTAGTAAATATACCCCAAAGTAAAACTTGCATGCATATAATTATGCATGTTTCCATTGGAGTTATATCTAAACCAGCTTGCAAAAACAAAAAAAAAGTGCTCTTGCCTGCTGCCGTTGCAAAACATACTCTTCTAACCACCAGGAGGTGTAACCACATTCATTTATAAAAAAAAAGTGTCAATTTCTATTGAAATCTGCTCTATTTCCACAATGAAAAAATAGGACCCACTCTTCACACAAAGCTTTTCAGCAAGCGAAAATTGTTTATGGGTCTGGAGTGACCCTTTAAGTTTCCATCCCCGATAATGGCAGGGAGCTTTGACAGACCAGGCAGATAAATGTGAATAACCTCTGCCAGGTGAGGGATACTGTGCTGTGTCATACACCCATAACTCTTACTAATTTCAGGCTTGCCAGATATTATGGTCCCAGATAGATTTAGATATAAATGCAGAGGCTTGTTGGTTTAAAAAGGTCCTTTAAAAAGCAAAAGCTGAAACATTCATCTGGAGAAGGAATGAGGTCATTTGCAAACAATGAACAAAACAAACAGGTCACCAGAAATTTCAGGTGTTATTGACATAGGTGCAACTAAGAAAACTAAAACCTGCTCATAGGTTTGTTTAACAACATGGGTAACAGCCTTGGGAAATATAAACATGTGAACTCGTATTAATTAACCCTTTACCCTCTAGTGTATGCATGCAAACAGCAATGCAATGCCACCCTGCTGGGAAGGTTAGTCATTATAGGGTAAAAGCAAGGGGAAAAAAAAGTTACTGTTCTAGAAAGAAAAAGAAAAAATTCTACATGTATAGAGACTTTATTTTGGTTTCCATAGCAACAGCTCATAACCTAGCACAATGTACCACAATAACAATGGATTTTGCATTGACAAATCTCCCACTATGTGCAAAATCTTTATTTTTAAAGCCATTTATTTAACCCATTAAGGACAGAGGCAAATGTCCACGTTCTGAACAAAAACAAAACCTAGAATTTGAGCTATGTTTGTCCACCCATAATTTACCTCTTTCATATTAAGTGCACCCACACCTACTCTATATCATTTTCTGCAGGAGAAATGGGTTTCTCATCTCACATTAAATATTTACATACGGAACAGAAATTTAATATTAAAAAAAAACAAAAAACATTTATTCAAAGTGAGAAATTAGAAAAAAGTTATTTTCCAAGATCTGCATGGTATGTTAGAATACTGTTATCTTTTACTGCAAAACACACATTTGTATGCGGTGATGTACCACAAGTACCCCTTATGTACAGGTCTTATGGTGTTTTGGGAAAGTTACAGGGTCAAATAGCGGGCTTGACCATTTCAGATCACCATATTGGTTGCCTTTGAGACCATATGGCAGTCCAGGAATAAAAATTAACCCAATCATGACATACCATTTACAAAAGTAGACAACCCAGGGTATTCAAAATGGGGTATGTCCAGTCTTTTTTAGTAGCCACTTAGTCACAAACCCTGGCAAAAATAAGTGTTCATATGTGTTTTTTTTATTTTTCCCTCACACAATAAACTACACTTTCACTATGATAACATCGTCATACATAACACAGCTCTAAAACACTCCGATTTGTGTTCAGCAATGTCTCATGAGTACGACAGTCTCGCCCACCCCATGTACAGGTATTTTGAAAAAGTTACAGGGTCAAATTAGTGCTTGCCCGTTTCGGTTTGCTAAACCTGTCACCTTTGAGTCAGTGTTGTCAGCCTGGGTAATAACATCTCCATACATATTCAAAAGCAGGCAACTGTTTGGGCTAGTCACTTTATTACAAATGCAGGCCCCATTTAGTAGGTATACTTTATCTGTGTTTTTTTTCCCCACACAGTAATGCCTCAGTATTTTTATTTAACATTGTCTCACGAAAAGAACAGTGCCCCCATGTACTGGCTTTGGTAAGCCACAGTGCCAAAAATATTAGATGCCCTTTTCGACTTTTCACAAAGTTATTTACTCTGCCTATGTCACCTTTGAGGCTGTATGGCAGCTCAGGAAAGAAAGTTATACCCCCATTGTAACAGATCCTTTTCTGATAGTAGACAACCCAGGGAATTCCAAATTAAGTATTTTGAACCACTTTATAATGGCTGAGAATAACAAATAGGGACTGGCCGAGGTCAGGTGGTCCAACTTTTAGTCTTGTAAACCATCAAAGCTCTGTATAATCCATATTTTCCTAAAACCCCAGTGCATTAAAAATATTAAGTGTAAAAGTTGTGTGATACCAATCACATACAGGTAAAAATCCCAGGGGACACAGAGTGCAGAACAAAGAGCTACCAAAGAGCTATACTCCCATTGACGTAAATATCTTAAAAGTGGCTTTGTCACAGTCTGGAGTTTTGGCATAATTTGGGGGCATTCTAATTTGCAGTGCTGGGGACAGTAAGTAAAGTTACTTACATTATTAATCTGTTCCTCGTGGCCACCACTATCTGGTAGATGAGCGGTGCCCAAAAGATAGATCCCCAGAGGTTTTAGAACTACAATTCCCATGATGCTTTGCATGCCTTTAGAATTGTTTTAAAATTACAAAGCATCATAAAAGTTGTAGTTTTAACATCTGGGGATCTACCTTTTGGGCATCCGTGTGGTACATCCACTTCAACTACTGGTGCCTTATCTGCCAGGAGCCCATGAGAGAACCTTATGGAGGGTCCCGTCTCCATAGATAATTCTCTCCCCCAACCTCCACCCCATAGGGAAATCACAAAACTTGACTGTGGTCCATACTTTGCCTTATATCTTTTGACTATACAGTATTGAAATTTTACCATCATCAATGTGAGCATTGGGGAGAGGGTGACTGAGTCACTTTGTTTTTATTCGATTTGATGTCATACCAAAGTATTGCATATTAAAACAATACCTGTATAAATAATCATAAATCTGGTCAAAGTAAATCTCATCCTCCAAAATTGTACATTTAAATTGTAGCCATCACAATGTGATCAGAGTTTAATATGCAATTACATACAATGTAGTATCACTTTGTAACATACTTGGAATAAAAAAGTAATTCAATTAAATTTGTGATTTCTCTAACAGTAATAATCTTACACCAAAAACCATTCAAGATCTGTTTTATAATTACCTTTAAAGTTTTCACTCCCCCACCAAAAAAAAGAAATAAAAATAAAATAAATGATTATGCAAAAACAAAAATAGACTTGAGAAAACCACATGCTGTACAAAGTTATTCGCTTGAGTGAGAACTTTCAGGAATTCAAAGATTCATTCCAAATTTAAGGCCAAAATGGCTGAATTGGAAACATGATTTTTTTAATTTCGGCCCTAAACCTGAAATTTACTTTGAACGCTCTAAATTCCTAGTAATTCAATTCTTACTTTAGTGAACTAACCCAAACATCAGCAAGTCAGATATCTAAAAACTGAACTGATAAAACTGCCACTGAACTTTGCCCAAACTGGAAAGAATAATAAAAAATAAAAAAATATCATTAAAAATCTTCCAAAAGGACCCTGCAGAGAATGGAAACAAGCACAAGCCAGTAATCACTTACGTTTTTCGTCATCTGCATGGATTAAGGATGCTGCCCTCGAAAGCACATCTAAAGGGGTCTCCATTCCTGGACAGACCCTACAAAATGAGGACATAGGTAAATAAGCTTTGCTATTACATTTGCAATGATAAAAACATGTCAGTTGTAATCATAAGAAGTGTGCTATAGTGTTTATGGTGCCAAGAGTGCCCATCAAGCGAAGTCCAGCAGTGCAGGGTTAGCTCACTTGGCTGAGAGCAATAAGATACTCTGGCCCAATTGGGTCGGCCCTGCACTGCAGGGTTTAGCTCAGGAGAATCAATGTAGGTACCTCGTTAGGAGCTTTCAGCTCTTCTCCTGGCAGAGATTACAGTAGGAAGCACCAGGGCACTCATGACACCATAACCACTATTGTGTGCTGCAATGGTTATGGTTTTCTGAGCATGTTGTTACCGGATTTAATCAATAGATAAACACAGGTTTAGCCACTATAGAGTTAATTGTCAAGAATGTAAAGTGAATTTTCAATTTGGCTTCTTTAACCTAAACTGTAAAACAAGTCTGATCTGGACAATTTTAACAGTTCAGCTATTTTGACCTAGAACTTGAAATTCACTATGAATTCCCAACAATTTACACGTTAGCAAGTGACCCTGTCACACTGCATCACAAGGAAGAATGAATGAGGTTGACTGGTTGAGATAACAGATCAGTGGAAGAACAACAATTTTGTAGGTAGTAAGGAAATAATAAACAGGTCTGAGGATTCGGGTATCTCTCTTGACCTCTCTAGACAGAAATGCTCCTTTTCCCTTAAAGAGGCACCATATTGTCAGGAACTCAAACATGTAGTCTATTTAACTATACAGGTTTCCAGCCCCAATTGCATCACGTGGGAAAGGTATTTTTATTTACCTGTTTTCCCACACCACGCCGGCCTCGCTGAGGATTGCCTCTCAAACCAATGCTTTCCCAATCAGCATCTCCTCAGAGATGCATGGAATAAATACATTGTTATAGCAAACATTCAGCACCTCCATGCAGAGCGTGGGAACACTGAACGCTAGACTAGAAAGCAACTCTAGTGGTCTTCTGAGTAATTGCCACTGGAGGTGTTACTAGGCAGCTATGTGAACATGGCAATTTCTCCCATGAGGTGCTGAAAATGCAAAAGGTCAAAAGTTAAAGAGATATGGTAGACATCCTAGTATTTGCAGAAGTCACAAAGAGAGTCTTCACTAAACTATGGTAAATAAGATAAAATACTACTACTAATAATCATCCAATTGGGCTATTAAAAATGAAAACTTCAAGCACCAAATAGCCATTACAGAATGCTCTAAGGCTTATACTGCTTAGAGTGGATCCTCCACGCACGAATTCAATTCCAGTAAAAATAAAGGCTTTATCTGCAATTATATATATCATCCTTCCTCCCCTTAAGTGGCTAACAAATATGCATCTCCCAATTTACTGCTCACACCACTATACCATTACCCACCTAATTTCTATTAAAAAAAAAAACAAAAAAAAAAAACATGCCTTTTTTTTTCTGGCTGAGCGAGAACTGCACCTGTATGAACAGGATTAAGTAGTAAAAAAGCTGGTTTGAGGTATTGTCATAGAACAGAAGAAGTACTAACACAAGTATTGTCACAAGATTAGGAACCATCGAGAAAGATCACCAACGGCACTCAAGTTCATTGAACCAGAAATAAAATGCCCTTAACTGTTTCATGCTCGAAAGTCACAAGGGCTCTGTTATACGCTCACAAAGAGATAACAGTATAGATTTTCTATAGTTAATTGGTAACAGATAAATCAAACCGTACTCCTTCCATAACTTGATCACAAATTAAACAAATATCTTTTGAAGCCGCCATTTCCCCTCCCCCCCCCCCCCCCCCCATCTAAAATAATACAACAAAGGGATATTTAACCCCTTAAGGACCAAACTTCTGGAATAAAAGGGAATCATGACATGTCACATATGTCATGTGTCCTTAAGGGGTTAAGGACACTTGCTTCTATCGCTTTACAATGGGGAAAATAATAATAAAATCAAATTGAAACACTAAAATGGGTAAAATAATAAGAATTAAATATTTAAAAATTCTCAAGTTATCAACACGCTGCTGTAGGGCTAGACATATATTTGTAGAGTTTAGGTGTTACATCTAATCTCTTCAGAAAATTAACAAAATTATAACAAACAAATGATGGATCCATCAATTGGTCACCGTTCAGCTACGAACCTCCAAAATTCTGTATTTATGTAGGTATTTTGCAGATAAAGAATGCCAAGAACCACAGACGTACACGATGCATATATTAGTGATTCAAGTAGAGACATTAAATCCTAGATCTAGGATTCAGAGAGAGAGCGAGAGCGAGAGCGAGAGAGAGAGAGATTGGATAAGCTTGCATGGCAAACCAGCACAAAAGGGTTTACTAGGACTGCACATTTACATTAAGAGTATGAGGATTAGTGAAGGCTTTTAGCACAAAAGGAGAGAAGAAAAAAAAAAAAAAAAAGGCGTCCCTTTGACCCTATCACAGAGCACATTGCAGCCATGACTCTGGGATATGTCAGTACTCAAAACAAAAGTCAACATCTAAGGACCTGTATCTTTCTACACAAAATGTTTCTGTTAATACTAAAATATCCATTAGCACCGGTCCACCTGGAAACTCAGACATGCAGGCCAGACCACTCAGCCAATAAGTAGATAAGGTCATTAGGAAGTAAAAGTCTGATTGACCATCAATATCACTAGTAAGGAAGCCATGTTGCTGGAAAAACTAAATCTTGAGGAATAACTATGTATTTCTTCAGACTGCTCGGCCTACAAGGTGGGTCTACTTTTAAAAAGAATACAGAATTGTAAAAAAACAAAACACACACACACACCGCACAGTTTAGGCCTCTGACAGAAAAGTCTTGGTACAAGAGATTGATGGTGATTATATTCTAGGCCTTTTGAGAATCACTGACAGAAAATCCACTTTTAAATATAAAATTCAATTTCTTTTCAACGTCAGTAATACTTAAAGGGACACTATATTCAACAGAACCACGACAGCTTAAAGGGACACTGTAGGCACCCAGGGTACTTCAGCTCAATGAAGTGGTCTGGGTGCAATGTCCCATGTCCCTTAACCCTACAGTGGTAATTATTGCAGTTTCTGCGATTCAAGGGGTTTGAACCCCTTCTTCCCCATGGGTTGGGGGGCACGAGGGAGAGGGGCACTGAAAAAGGCTTTGTTTTTCTGGCACTACCTATTGAATCCTTTTATTTGTAGTGATTCTGGTTTCTATAGCTTTTCTCTGCAAGCAATAAAAACACTCAGATGGTCTCTGCAGGTGCTTCCTAGACCAGTGCTGCCCAATTTGTAGCATCTACTTGCTCTGCACGGAGATACTAAACGATTCCTATGGAGATGCATTGATAGAATGAATATATGAGGAGATACTAATTGGCGCAGCATGGCGTTTTTGTCACACATGCGCAGTAGTCTCCCTTTCTTTGGTTACACATTTTTCCTACTGGACTGTTACTTTAACCCCTTAAGGACACATGACATGTGTGACATGTCATTATTCCCTTTTATTCCAGAAGTTTGGTCCTTAAGGGGTTAAAGGAAAACTCCATGCGCCATAACTACTAAAGCCGTTTATAAACAGCTTTACAACCTGCCTGGGGTAATCCAAATCCTGTTATCACCTCATACGAGAGCTCTCAGCAAAAGAACTGGCCTTGCATGATGGTGTTCAGCTCAGGTGAGCCCACAGAAGATCCCATGCAGGAGCTGCAGCTGTTAAAAGAGGAGGTGACCATCACCCAGCAAACTGTTTTGCAAATTACATGGGGGGGGGGGGGGGGAGGGAAATCACACCTGGCACCATAACCACCAAGTATATATTGGGGTTTTGGTTATTTGTCCCTAGGCAGAAGAGAACGTTTCTACTTATTTCTAATTTATGATGCATAGAATAGAATATTACAGAAATTTGAAACAATGGTAAAGTGCTACAAGGCTTTAGTAAAAACTCCCATCAGTCCCAGAAAACTAAGAGCACGTGATTCTAGGGAGTGGGCAGTATAAACTGGCTAACTGGCCCTGAACAACCATCTAAATCACTGTAGTATCATCTACAATCCTGTAATTGTTATGTGGAGAGATTCATTGTTTCTGGTGTAATTATATCTAACTGACGTACTAATAACAAGCACACAGACAGTGTCAGGAGCTTTGATGTACACTTGTACACAACCTCTCCAATGTACACAACCAGGTAATTAAAAGACAAAGGGCCAACATGACAATATTAAAATATTGCCAGGTTTCTATTTGTAACACAGTGAAGGAGTTTAAGCATGCGTGGGATAGGCATAAGGCTATCCTAGCTATAAGATAAGACCAGGGACCTAATGCGAGTGTTAAAGAAAACATTACCTGCCTATATCTTGCCCAATGCTTAATATCAGTTTGATGCTTACAGTCATAATAAACAAAAGCCTTTCTGTAGAATTCAGCTAAATTCTGTTTTACGTGCACAAATGATGTTACAACACCCAAGAACTGTAAGGACGAGATAAGAAAACCCTGAGTTGGAGAACTTGCAGAGAATTCTATTGGACAAACTGCATCACTGGGATATCTGCAAAACGTATAAGAAACAGCTTTTTATCTGATTATGTGCGCGCCAGCTAAATAACATTGAAAGTGCTAAAACCTCTCCGTCACTGTGTTTTGTAATTTTGCTTATCTGTTCAATAATAATATTTTAATTTGGACCAGTTGTTTCACGTGATTTTATTATCCTCAACATTTTGGTGCCGAACCTGGGGAGGTGAAAGCGACCAGTGGACGGAACCAGGCCTGGAAACTGAGGACAGGAGACCAACCGGCGCCTCTAATAGGTGAGAAGCTTTGTATCTCAATTGCTCTCCCTTCCTCTGATTCCTAAACCCTCTGTCCCCTGTCGTAAGTACAAACCTTCTAAGAACCTGAAACAACTGTTTTATGTTTTAACATCTTTTGTTATGAATGTGTGAGTGAGGATACTGGTGCATAAAACCCACCGTATCAGTATGCAAGAGGTCCTTTACGGCGTATGATTGAAACTGCCTCAAGACGCACCTCTACGGAGAATGCCTATGGGGGCAGTGATGTGCTACGTAAGAGGACCCTATAATCCTCAGACACAAAAGTTTCTCACTCTCTCTGAGTTTGTCAAGTAAATTGTAACTAACCATAGTCTGCACAGCAAAGGGACAAAAAAAATCATAGAAGGTTCAGTGTGGGTTGATGCAGAGTTTTTACTAAGTGTGCCTTGGTCTGTAAGTGCAAAGTCTTTGGGTACCCCCTGTGCTCTTCCTTTGGACATCATCGGCTATTCGGCTTCAGTCCACTGCTGCTATTGGGTACAGGGCTACTCCCAGAGAACGAGAGCGACCCTGATCTCTGATCACCTCTCGGCTTTGTTTCTAAGCAACCCTGGTCACGCTGGTTTGAACCTGTACTCTCCCATGCTAAAGGGCATGACCCAGAGATGTAGCAGACTTGTCTCCCATGAATAATCAGACTGTTGAGTCAAGCCTCCTAGGGTGGTTTGACATTGATGATATAAGAGGTCAGGTACTTTTGGGGATCTACGGCGTGCTGGTTGTCATTTGGTTCCGTTGGAAAATTCGTAGAGACGAACAGCGGGGATTTTCAGGGTGGGACTTTCCCTGACAGCCACAGTGTTGCTAAGAATCGAGAGAGAAGGGTAAGAGTCCCCTCCATCATAGCCGGGCTATGGGAAGATAGTGCATCACCCTCAAATAAAGGACGTCCAAAGAGTCCTCCTCCCCCACAGGAGAGTATGAATAAGAAATATGGCGTGTGGGTCAGCCGGCATCTGCCAAAGTAGAGCAAGCTGACTAAGGGAATGGATTTTGGGATCCCCAAAGGGAAAACCTTTGAATTATCCCGCTGGGAAAATCTCTACAAAAATTTCAAGCTAAAATTTGTAGAACCAAATGAGAAAGCAGCATGGCGTAGATGGACTGTAGAATCCTATCAGAGACAGCAGAAGGCCCAAGGTATTTTTACTGTAGAGACTAAGACAGCATCAGGGAGAACTGACCAGCAGAGAGAGGAGAGCCAGTCTGAGTCAGAAAGGGAAGAGGCAGAACAGATAGAGCAGCTTGCAATCTCACTTGTGGAGCATGCTGTGGACAATACAGAGACCCCGAGAGACCTAGGGGCCACACAAAAAATTCCTGTTGGCCCAACCACGACATGCCCCACTGGAGGATTGAACCCCCCACCCTCTTTGTACCCACCCCTATATGTTGAACCCCAAGTCAGAGCCACTGCACCATCATTTGTGTGGAAGGAGAACTACAGCAAAATGGCTGAAGAATTTTTATTACCTCAAGCCTCAGCTTACCCTGTCAGACAGCAGTTTATTCCAGGCACAAATGGTCAGGCAGACAGGCACATTACCCAGCATGTCCCATGGACACCTGGAGAAATGAAGGGATTTCTTTCATCAGTCCCTAAGCCGCGGAGCACTCCATATGGGTTTGTAAATGAGCTGTACAATATTAACGTCAGCTACAACCCCACATGGAGAGATCTGCTGCAGATAAGAGTTGTGGCTGGTCAAATAGACACTTCTGCTATTTGTACTAAGCTTACTCTGCCACTTAATCCATCAGAGGTAGAGAATAATCCACGTAGGGCATTGGAGTATGTCAACCAGCTCAAGAATAAGATTACGGAGGTTTCCCTCCACAGTCTTGGGTCCGAGTGACAAATATCCAACAAAAGGCTAAGGAACCGGGGGCGGGGCCTGACAGCCAAGATGGCCGGACGCACTTCATGTTGGCTCCTGCCTAATCAAACTAAATTTAGGCTATTACTGACCGACACTACGGAGAGCAGGGCCTCAAAGGTACAGCAAGCGGGCACCGAGAGAGGGAGCACCGCGAGTGCACTTGAAAATAAGGGCTCAACCGATTATAGACGACACCCGACATCGCAGCCTACCAAGCTTGACAGCCCGGCGGGTGGGGGATGCGGCCGGTCCCCCACTGCCGGACCCGCATCGAACGCACAGCCCTGCACCCCCCCACCCCCTTTTTGGACCGGCGGGGGTTATCCCGGTCCCTGCAGGAAGACCTACCCTCAAAGCACAAGCAGAATCTTACAGCGACCTGAATGCACAGGCACCGCGTGGCTATCCTAAGATGGCTGCCGCGCTACGAGCAACACTACCTCCTGAAGCATCAAAGGGACAGTGCTGGCAGACACACTTCAATGCCCGCTTTGAGAAGATATGCCAGAAATTCTGGGCTCGCATTCAGGGCCGAACCAGACTCCCCGCAATGCCTGAAACACAAGGGGAACAGGTAGCCAAGCCAGATCGCCAACCCGGCAAGGGTAAGAGGGCCCAGCAGTCCCAGCAGGAGATAGAGATGCCGAGACGCCAAGACAAGCGGCGGAGCCTGCCCCATGATAATGCATACCCAAGGGACGGCAACAGCGTGAAGAAGCATAAACACCCTGTGGGTAAGGCGCAAAATTTCACAGATCAGCAGAAGCCGACTGAGCAGAGATACCTACCTGCAAACAAACCACACCCTGCGAGCGGCAGGAGCCGGACAATGAAGAAGGAAAAGCAGCAGACCACTAAGTTTAGAGACCACTACTGCCTTCCCAGGCTGAGGATCCGAAGGGGATACCCCCCGTCGCTTAACCCACATATCCGGACTGCCCGACACCACCCTATGACCGCCCGATGACCCACTTATGGAGTCGCCAGCAGCCGGAGTGGTGGGAACAGCACAAGAGCCCTTGAGAAGGTCTGGGGCCGGCAGAGTGGTAAAATATGGACTACTGGGACATTGACACTATCTGCTGCTCTCCTCTTCAGCAAGGGTATAGGGTAAACGCATGGGACACAGGGGCAGGAGACACACGCTCCCACTGTAGCTGCCTAAACCTACCCCATTTGTACCCTAGCCGTAGTATTAACCACTTACTCTGCTTAAGTTTATTTCTTATTCACGTTTTGCATCAGCACTAGGGACGACCATCAAGGGGCTTAATCCCTCTTTACACTCTGCACAAGCGCTTTTGCTAAGAGCACCCACTATACAGGTCTAACTAGTATTAAGGCACCAAACATGTAGTGGACAGGAACAGGGAAGATGTGGTTTCTCCATGAAGCTGATGCCCTAGCTCTGAATAGGTCTAACAAGCCTGCTCATTACACTAGTTATTAATTTTGCTATTAATCTTGTTTAGAAGCCAACGTATAGCATATGAAGTCTTACTCTTCTTTTTTAAGCCGAAATTATTTGCTACTCCTGAGATGCCTGGCACTATCCGTGCTTATCTCACCTGTTATCTACTCGAGCCACATAGGCACATACATAACCGTAAATGTATGAGCTTCACATATCATTTGCTCGCCATGTAGCAAAACATGCAGGATATGCAACTTAATGTATATACTATGTCCATGACTTGTTAAACTAACAACTACTGCTAAATGGTGTATATGTGTCCTGCAGTGAATGCTCGAGCCCTAGCCTGTATGCCACGTAAATTTAAAAGGCACTGTTTTGCTTGTATAGCTACCATTGTATCCATGCATGCCACAGTCTAAAACTACCCCCTCACAATCGACTGTATAAGCCAACAATAATATAAAAATGTGCCTAGCAATCATTTGTCCCGCATGTTTAGTGACTAAAATGTCTGAGGACTGCTTTTGGGGCACCTCATGCTGCTAATCGATGTTACCAAATGTGATGTTCTGACTCCTGAAGCTATAGCATATCTCTATAACTAATGACACATAACTACACTAATTAGATGTCTTATAGCATGGCTATTGCAACGATCTAACTTAAATATACCTTCAATCTATGTTTAAATTCAATTGTTTAAGCCTGATAAAAACATAGAAAATTGTGCTTGTTATTCATGTGCCCCACATGTTCCACGTGGGAAAAGCCAGAGGACTGCTTTTGGGGCACCTTTTGCCAGCTTGTATTATGTATTTGCACGTCAAAAATAAAGAATTAAAAAAAAAAAAAAAAAGGCTAAGGAACTTTGAAAGATTTAGGCAGACTGTGGAAGAGGCAGGAGGTAACCTTGAAGATCAAGGTATGGGGAAAATGCTCACTGCCACATTGGTGTCTGGACTGAATAAAGACATCCATGACAAATTGGTTTCTGCCAATTCGGATTGGAGAGACAAGTCAGTCCCAGCACTAATGAGCCTAGCGAGCTCAATACAAAGAAACATTGAGGAAGTGCAGGACAAGAAAGCCCAGAGGGTAATGCTAGTCAGTGCCCCTGGGAAACCTCAATGGAAGCAGTTCAGAGAAGCAAACAAGGTGGAACCCAGAAAAGTTAAATGCTATAACCGCGACAAACTGGGTCACTTTGCAAGGGACTGAACAGCCCCTAAGCGGGGGAGACAGGAGAGCAATTGACAGGCAGGGTTTCCAGTGCTACCAGTCATCTCTGAGAGCAGAGGAGGTGATGCCTTTGTTCGCCTGACCCTCTCTGACATGCCATACCATTCTGTGGAGTGCCTGGTAGACACTGGAGCAGCCCGCAGTGTTCTCAAAATTTCAGAAGCCCCAAATTTGAAAATTTCTGCACTAATTGATGCTATAGGACTAGCAGGTAAATCCATCATGCTGAGGGAAACTGTAGAGACTCCTGTGACTATAGGTCCGGTTGAGACCTCCCTCTCCTTTGTTCTCAGTGACACTGTTCCCTGCAATTTGCTGGGAAGAGATGCACTGATGAAACTAAAGGCGAACATCCAATATACAGAGGATGGACCGGTAGTCACTACATTAGTGGGATCAGAAGACCACAACACCTTAGAGAGTCTGATCCCACGAATGGCAGTTCGCATCCTTCCAAAGCAGGATATTCCGCCTGAACTGGAGGATGTACCCCCAGATGTCTGGGCTATAAAAGGTGGTCCAGTGGGTCTGATAAAACTAGCAGACCCAGTGGTCATTAAGCTCAGACTTGGAGTTAAATTGCCCAGGATTCCTTAGTATCCCCTCAGCATGAAACAATTAAATGGTGTGAGAGACCAAAATAAAAAATTTTGTGAATCGGGGGATCCTGATTCCCACAAAATCGCCTGTGAATACACCCTTGTAAGCCTGGGAGACCAGGACAGTTTCACCTGGTTCATGATTTGCAGGCAGTAAATAAAATCATTCAAGAGGATTCCCCACTTGTTCCAAATCCTCACACGATTCTAGGAGAAATTCCTTCGAATGCCTCCTGGTTCAGTGTGATAGATCTGGTAGATGCTTTATTTTGTGTCCCTGTGCATCCTGACTCTCAGTACCGGTTTGCCTTCACTTTTGAGGGACAGCAGTATGCTTGGACAAGGTTGCCACAAGGAATGGTCTCTTCACCAACTAAATTTGGTCAAATCATGAAGCAAGTCCTAGACAGGTGGCATGCATCCGTTGGGGTGACTGTTGTGCAGTATGTCGATATCATCCTGCTGGCAGCCACCTCAAGGGAGCTGTGCACCAGAGCAACTGTTTCACTGCTTTCCCACTTTAGCACTGAGGGATGCAAGGTTTCCACCAGTAAGCTACAGTTCTGCCAGGAAAAAGTAATTTGTCTAGGCCACTGCATATCACAGGGCTCTAGACACATCACTACGCAGAGGGTATCTGTGATACAGAAGGCATCATACCCACAGAATGCCAAACAGATCGCCAAACAGATCAGAGCCTTTTTGGGATTAGTCGGGTACTGCAGACAGCGGATACCTAACATGTCTCAACTCGCTGCTCCCTTATACGCTCTCACCACCCAGACTGGACACATAGTGCTGTCTGCAGAGGAAAAACAGGCTGTGGACAAGTTAAAGGCTGCTATACTCAGCGCCCCATCACTGGCGCTTCCAAACTACACCAAGCCCTTCTACCTGTTTTGTCATGAAAAGGAGGAAGAGGCTTCGGGTGTGCTCACCCAGAAGTATGGAGGGAAACAGAAGCCAGTGGGGTACTTCAGTGCCAAACTGGATCCTGTGATTTCAGCAGGAGCTGCATGTGTAAAATCAGTAGCTGCAGCAGCAATGTTAGTTGAAAAAACAACTGACATTGTCCTAGGGAACCAGTTGTTTCTTATGGTTCATCATGTTGTATAAGCAGTCCTCCACAGCCTGACAACCAGACACCTCTCTGCAGCCAGACTAACGAAATATGAAATTTCCTTGCTGGTACCATCTAATATCACCATTCTCAGATGCAATGTTTTAAATCCAGCTACCCTTTTGCCATTTCATGAGGAGGACTGGGAGCGACCCCCAGGACATGATTGTGAGCAGGAGCTGGAGCTTTACTATGCCCCTCTCAATCCTGTCTTGGATGAACCCATTCCAAACGCTGAAATGACTTTCTACATAGAGGGGTCTAGACATCAGAGACCAGAGAGAGTGTTTGCTGCTGGTTTTGCTGTAGCAGACGACACCTCTTTTCTGTACTCTGAGCCCCTTGATCCTGGTATGCACTCAGCACAGAGTGCTGAGTTACTTGCCCTGACAAAGGCTTGTGAGCTAGCAGAAGGGAAGACAGTGAACATATATACTGACTCCCGTTATGCCTATGAAATTCTCCATGATTTTGGCTTTTTGTGGGCACATAGAGGCTTCCTGACCTCTAGTGGAAAGGTGGTGAACCATGCAGACCTCATACAGGATCTGCATGATCTGTGCCAAATATAATCCAGGTAAAATGACAAAGGTAGAGATGAAACATCTTGTAAAGTCAGACTACCCATTCCAAAGATTGCAAATAGACTACATCCATCTACCCAAATGTGGTGTCTATGAGTATGTTTTGGTATGTGTGGATATGTTCTCCTCCTGGGTGGAAGCTTGGCCCGTTGCCGAGGCAACAGCAAGTGTGACTGATAAAAAACTAATATCTGAAATTGTGTGCAGATATGGTCTACCTGAGACGGTAGAGTCTGATCGAGGAACTAATTTTACTAGGCAAGTGTTTGCAGAGGTAATGAAAGGGTTACAGATTAACCAGCATCTACATACTCCCTACCATCCACAATCATCTGGGAAAGTAGAGAAAGCAAATGGTGTTTTGAAAAATAAAATTGCTAAGATCTGTGAGCAGACAAACCTTACTTGGGTACAAGCCTTACCATTAGCCCTTTTTGCGGTGAGGCACACCCCAAAGGGAAAACATGGTCTTTCGCCATTTGAGATTTTGTTTGGCAGACCACCACTGACAGGCCTTTTCTTTCCACAAGAATTGCACGGACAGTATGCTTCTTTAACTATGTTGTGCAGATGCACAAGCAACTGACTAATCTGCATGGAAAAGTTCTCTCTTCATTACCAGATCCAGAAGAAACAACCGGAACTCACCACCTGCACCCTGGAGACTGGGTGGTGATAAGGAGATACGTGAGAAGACATTTAGAGCCCCGGTTTAATGGCCCTTACCAGGTATTACTGACCACACCCACCTCAGTCAAGGTGGAAGGGAAACCAAACTGGATACACGCTTCCCACTGTAAGCTAGTAGATGTCCAGGTCAGTGATACAAACCTGTGTTCAAAGGGTGAGGCCACTGAATACGACAAGGATTAACAAACTGTCAAAATGCATGTTCTGCCCTGCTTGTTTTTCTGTGTTTTGTGTCTTTATGCACAGGTGTCAGGCGGGAAGCAGACAAATTCCATCTGGCTTTTACATCAACAAACTGCCAAACAGTTGAATGCTACCGACTGCTGGATATGTTCCCATATTCCTGCTAATCATAAAGGAATCCCTTTAATTGGTGTACCCATATCAATGAATTATTTGAATTGAACAGATTATAGTTATGAGGTTCAGATACATGTAGATCACTCTACTCATAATGCTCCCTCAGATCAAGGGACTTATCTTGAAATTGTTGGTATAATTTCTCCACCTACAATATGTCTGGGGCCCATGTATGTGAATCACATAGCAAAAATAAAAGCTCACTTTGCCAGTTTACCTAAGGTACATGTGGGGGAAACGGATTGTAGAAATGCTACCTTAACATTTAACATGGAACCTAATGATTCACCATGCGATATGGTAGATGCTGGTTGTAACAGTTTGTGTTTTTGCCCAACATTAAAAGCTTTGTGTGCCCCCAGGTGTGCTTGCTCTGAACAAACAGACGATGATTAGTGGAGCTGTCAAAGTCATGTACACCACAATATGGTATGGTTTAACAAGTGGCTGGGAAACCATGGTAAGATAATTCCCAGGGTCTTGAGACAAGGACTCTATTACATTTGTGGCAATAAGGCCTACTCATGGCTTCCCATGGGAGCATGGGGTAACTGTACCATAGGAAGAGTTGTACCAGTCATTAGACCACGCTCAAATATCTAATTGTTTGAAATATACCAAGAGGGAACTAGGTATAAGCGAGAACTATTTTCATCTGCAGATAAAGCCTGGATGTGGTTCCCCTCTTGGACTGGTTGGGGAGTCGAATTAGCAAATAAGAAATAAATCCTGCTTGTATCATGGATGGGATCATTAATGAAACCACAAGTTCTATCCATGCCCATAAGAAAACCCTGAGTTGGAGAACTTGCAGAGAATTCTATTGGACAAACTGCTTCACTGGGATATCTGCAAAACGTATAAGAAACAGCTTTTTATCTGATTATGTGCGCGCCAGCTAAATAACATTGAAAGTGCTAAAACCTCTCTGTCACTGTGTTTTGTAATTTTGCTTATCTGTTCAATAATAATATTTTAATTTGGACCAGTTTCACGTGATTTTATTATCCTCAACAAGAGTAATTTAAAAATTGGTCAGACTAGATGGGCTGAATGGTTCTTATCTGCCATCACATTCTATGTTTCTATGTAACGAGGAGACAATACGATCCTGGTTAGGTCAAGGATACCATATCAACAGTGCGGTATAAGGGCCTTTCTAAAAAGGCAGGGATATGGGAAAATGTGAAAAACAAGTTCAAACTGTATACTTCAACCAGATTAAAATAAGTCGGGGCAGGTTACATTTCATATCACATAAAGAAACATAAGCTTAACCCCTTAAGGACACATGACATGTGTGACTTTTATTCCCTTTTATTCCAGAAGTTTGGTCCTTAAAGCGGCACGGTTATGCTGAACTTACCTTTCCTCAATCTCGTCCTCTTCTCCCCCTCTCTCAGGATCTGTCATTCTTTTCTGTCTTCTTTAGTTTTCTTTAAAATCATAAGACAAAGTAGGGACTCTTTGCCTTATGGATGTTTCCTCCGCTTGACCAGCTTTGACCAGCGGAGGAGCAAAGTGTGCTTCATTTCCGCTGGTCAGAGCAATTTTACCACAATTCTTACCTTTCCTCAGTGTTCCTGCGATGCTTCCTGTCATTTTATTTTTTGTCAATCTTTCTTTTATTAAGGCAAGTGTGAAGGGTACAGAATAAAGAAAGGGAAATGCAAGAATTTTCACAGAGTAGGGTTAATATAGCGAAAGCACCGTTAGTTACATTTCCAAATTATTATCAATGCCTCATTTTTTATATTATTTTGTAAGTCGCTTAACGTAAACTTATCTTTACTGAACATAAAGCATGAATGAGTAATATATTAGCAGGTATTCATATATATAACAAGAGGATAACAGGCTATTAAACATCGGATTAGATTTTAGCATGCTAGGTTAAAACGTGTATGTAACAAAGCTAATATGTATGTAGCTTTGCTTCGCTAGGAAAGACATCTTTTACGTTGAAAGAGTCAGTGACATGGCTGAAATCGTAACAAAAATAACAGCATATGGTATCAGCAGTAAACATGCTAACCGTGGCGTAATCTCTGAACATGTCACATTCCTAATCTTTCTGTCACGACTCGTGAGGTAAGAAATGTAGGGACACCTTGCTAGCCTGTCTTGTCACAATCTACTAAGTCAAATAGTACTGTGGTGCAAGTAACAAGGTAGGACCGTCACAGCGTCATGCCAGTGATGGAATAGGCTATATGATTACGTGTATCGTGAGGCAGCGTCGGTAAGGGCCAACTATTGTATACTGAACATGTAAGCTATGGATCATAGGGTTCGATTATTGACATGCTAAATTGTTCACCTGATGAAAAACATAGTGCGAACTAGCTACAGCTAAGTATTCATCAAATCCGCCTAGAGTAGACAATCCATAGAACATGCTTAACTATGCAAAGGTTAATTGTAATAGCATAACACATTGGCGTGGCATCCCTGGGGACTAGCTAGCAATGAGATTGATCAGTAGTTGATTGGGTAACCTGCATTTAAGGCAATCAGTCCTCTTGTGAGACCAGGGCGTCTACATACATCAGTCCCAAGCGATGCCCCACAACCCTCCAGCCTCAACAGTGTGACACATCCACTACCTGCACCAGACCAGGGTAGTGGGTGCTGCGATAGTCCACACGAGTGCTCAGCCTACACCACAGGGTGAGATGGTGCTATGAGATATGGTAGCCAGTCCATCGGGTTGTGGGGGGAAACCTCCATGCTCCCACATTCGAGTTAGGGTCTGCCCTGTTTCTCCTGCATGCCTGCTTGGACCATCCGGTCGTTTGACCCTCCGTGCTGTGATTCTTCCCCTGCGTCTCCTTGGTCTATGTCGCTTGATTGCCGCGTGTCTTCGGCCCGGGGTCCTTGCGGGAGCCCTTACCACATGTCCATTGACCCCTTCATCAAGGTTGTGGGCCCAGGGTTCCACCGGGTCACGGCAGTCTCGGCTGCCTCGCTGGGTGTATGGGTGGTGTTGGAGAGTTACCTCCATGTGAGCCCCCAGCTTGCAAGAAGACTGCGCGGTCCCAGTTACGACGCCATCTCCTTTTGCGGTAGGGGATGTAGGACGTCTGGTACGTATGGGGTCTTTTGCTGTGGGCTTTTTGTCAGGTGTCGCAGGTGGTTGTGCTTGCACTGCTCGGGATTCAATCTGCTGCCAGAATTCCGTGCAGACCCTGTCAAAGTCAGCTAGAAACTTGGCTTCCCAGTCCACCTCTGGCTGTTTGCCTGATGTGTCGGCCATTTTAGTTGTGGCTCGTGGTTTCAGTGCAGCTGCACAGGGTTTCCCGAAGGTGCACCAAGCCTGTGGCTGCTGTTTCCCCAGTGGGGACCGGGATAACCCCCACCGGTCCATAGGGAGGGGGGGAGGGGGGAGTGTGGTTTGCTAGCCTGTGGCTCGCAGCAGTACGGGGAAAGCAGCCGTCCTTCCCCCCCTACTGCCTCCTATAGGCCTCAACGTGTGGTAGCTGTTCTCTGTCGTTCCGGGCGTCGATCTTGGTATCTGCGGGTGCCTATTGGCTTCCTCAGTCTATGTAGTGTCACTACGTGGGGTTTTCAGCACAGTAGCCCGAGTAGTCGTCGAATGTGTACCCCGGTTAGCAGGAGCTCATGTGAAGCAGGTCTAGTCTGCTTGATGGCTTGGCTCCGCCCCCCGCTTCCTGTAATTTTAGACAAAAATGCCAAATTGCATTCTAACTGAATGAGAACAGTATGTTTGTTTGTTTTAGAACGCAATTCGCCACTTTGTTCATATCGGAATTTCATTTGAATGAATGAAACTCCGATTCAATTTGTGCCGCGGCTGCATCTTGCAGCCGCTTAGTAGATAACTCCCTAATTCCCACGGTATTAGGGAGTTATCTTCCAAAAGGCTGAAAGACCTAAATTGGTCTTTCAGCCAACTTTACTAATACTAAGTAAAGATTACTTAGTATTAGTAAATGATCTGCCCCTACTCGCTATAGCCAGTGACTTAAGGACTGAGCCAAATGTACAAGTTGTGAACAAAACAAAACGTAAACAAAACCTGGCATTTGAGCTATATGTCTGTCCAACCGTAATTCACCTCTTTCATATTAAATGCACCCACACTTATTATATATCATTTTATTCAGGGGAACCAGGGCTTTCATTTAATATCAAATATTTAGCTATGAAACATAATTTAATATGAAAAAAAATGGGAGAAAATAAATTGTTATTTTTTTAGTTCTACGTGACATTTTAACTGTCAATGTCATAATACTGTGTTTTTACTGCAATAAAATGCACATATTTGTATTCAGCAAAGTCTCACATGTAAAACAGTACCCCCTATGTACAGGTTTTATGGTGTTTTGAGAAGTTACAGGGTCAAATATAGCACGTTACATTTGAAATTGAAATTCGCCAGATTGGTTACGTTGCCTTTGAGACTGTATAGTAGACCAGGAATTAAATGTACACCCATAATGGCATACCATTTGCAATAGTAGACAACCCAAGGTATTGCAAATGGGGTATGTCCAGTGTTTTTTAGTAGCCATTTGGTCACAAACACTGGCCCAAGTTAGCGTTGGTATTTGTGTGTGAAAAATGCAAAAAACGCAAATTTTGGCCAGTGTTTGTGACTAAGTGGCTACTAAAAAAGACTGGACATACCCCATTTGCAATACCTTGGGTTGTCTACTATTGCAAATGGTATGCCATCATAGGGTTAATTTTCATTCTTGGGCTACCATAGGGTCACAAAGCAACGTAAGCAATCTGGCGAATTTTAATGTGAAAAAAATGAAACACAAGCCTTATATTTAACGCTGTAACTTTTGAAAACACCAAAAAAAACTGTACATGAGGGGTACTGTTGTACTCGGGAGACTTCGCTGAACACAAATATTTGTGTTTCAAGACAGTAAAAAGTATTGCAGCAATAATATTGTCCGTGTAAGTGCTGTTTGTGCGTGAAAAATTCAAAAAATTTCACTTTTACTGGCGATATCATCGTTGTAATACATTTTACTGTTTTGAAACACTAATATTTGCGTTCAGCGAAGTCTCCCGAGTAAAACAGTACCCCCCATGTACAGGTTTTATGGTGTCTTGGAAAGTTATAGGGTTAAATATAGTGCTAGCAAATTAAATTCCCTATACTTTTGGCATGGGTTGTCAGGCAGGTCCCGCTAATTGTAATTAATTAGGATACCTAATTATGTAAAAATATTACATAAATATATGTGTAGAATTAATATATGGATGGATATATATATATATATATATATATATATATATATATATAAATAAAAGAAAAAAGAAAAAGAAACCTTGCACTCCAACTTACTTGATTGTAGACCCGGTGCTAGATTGCACTAAATAGATATAGCCAGAGAAAATCAGCACTCCCAGGATTTGTATCAAAAATGAAAATAAATCTTTATTCCAACGGTCAACGTTTCAGTTCCGCTAGGGAACTTTCATCAGGACAGAATACCTTATATTTTTTTAATTTTAATTTTTAAAATGTATTTACATATTTTTTTATATTACATATAAATATATATTTAATCAGTATCAGTCTACGTGTAATTTGATATAGATATATATATATATATATATTTTTTTTTATAAACACTTATTTTAGTTTGATTTCCAGCCAGCAGGGGGACTAACTGTCATTACAGGCAGTCCCCATGCTGGCAATGCCATGTGATTGTGAGGTCCTCGCAAGGACCTCACTCTCACATGGCCCGGGGGGGCTGAAGAGGGCGGACGTGCCGCAGGGGGCTCCCTGGGAGTCTCCCCAACCGCGATCGCCGGCGTGGGATCGCTGGCGACCGGGTAAGTAAAAAAAACAAAAAAAACTGAGGGCGTACAATTACGCCCGACGGCGTTTAGACCTGCTTAAAATAGGGCGTAATTGTACGCCCTCCGGTCTTAAGGGGGTTAAATTAAAAACCTATTGGACCTACTGTCCTCCCCCCCGGCCCCTACTCACCCATGCTGTGTAAAATTACACAAAGCAATTTGATTGGATGGATTTCAAGCCACCCAATCAGAGTGCTCTGTATCATTTTACACAGCCTAGGTAAAGTTGTTTGGAATTTGGAACTGTGTTTAACATTAGCCAGGGACTGCATTGTTATAGGTCTGTCTCTTTAACCACAATACAGTGTGTATTTCCATGTCTGTATTTATTTCATGTCTCTGAGTTATTAAGTGGAGGGTACTCATCTACTCAGTGGGATGGGTTCTCCATAAATAGAAGTTGAACTGAGTGGAGGCACTGCGTCAGAACAAGATGTCCCGATCTCATAACTATAGCGGAGGCTCAGGATCCCTGTCAGCCACAGAAGAAGGTGTAACTGCTGCTAGCTACAGCTTGTTGCCAGGAGCAGGGCAAAAAGGGTTACACAAGTATATTGCAAAATACTGGATTTCACAAAATGGTAGTCACAGTCTGTAACAAACAGTAGAAATCGCTGGGATGTTTCCCACATTTGAAATTCCAGAGATGCAAATGACACATCATGGAGTCAGCAGACATGCAATCTGTTACAGAAAGAAGCTTTCCAATTTCCAAAATTCCAGACTAAAACATAACAAGGGGAAGGGGGAATATCATTCAGGAGAATAACCACATCAGAACTGGCATGAAGTAAGCATATCCTGAACAGATCCAGGAATGGGATTATTGATCAACAGGAGTACGATTTAACCCAGAAATATAAAACATTTAAAACATGTACAAAAATAAAAACTCACACCATTAAAGGAACACTAAAGAGTTAGGAGTACTTGTTTGCATTCTTAATGGTTCATGTCAATATCTATACAGGGCCACCCCCTCCCTAAATTCGCCATAAATGTAAAATAAATAAAAATAAATAATAAATGTGTTTAAAAAAATATATATATAAATAATAATAATAATAATAATAATAATAATAAGATAGGTAAGCAGCGCTGAGAGAACCTGGGAACTGAAAAAAGTAAAACCTTTTTTTTTTCCCTTTTTTTATTCTTTAGTTTTCTTTGTGCAAAGATTGACAGAACGTTTGACCATGCCACAACAGCAGAAGTAAGAAATATAAACACAGTTATACAGTAGTGACATGGAAATATCAGCACATTTTTAAAATGTTAACTTATGAATAAGCTATTCGGACGTTGCCATTTGTAGTACACAGCTGATTAAAATCAGTTAGGAAACAATATGTTAGTGGTCCGATTGCTCTGTGTGTTTCGATCATTTTTAGCAAAACTCAGTGCCAAGTACTACTCTCATGGCGGTAACTTGGGAGTAATTTGCATGCTAGGTGGTGCGGTTATGTAGAGTTGAAATAATTGGTTAAACAAGTGTTGGGATGTAAGTCAGCGGTTAACTGCGGGAAGCATGAAATATAGCTGTTCACACACACCTACAGTGAGGTAACGTGGTCTAGCTTTAGTCTTATGTATCATGTGAGATTATAAGACCAGGTGTAGGTACAAATTCACTTACGGACCTGTTATAACATAAGGTTGCAAGCTTAACTGACTTACGTGTTTAGATATAATGTGCTACACCAGCACGCATATGTTGTCTACCGAGATTCACAGATTGGTACGAAAGTACTGCACCTTAATTTGTGTTGACAACGTTATGGTTCAAACTATATACATATATACATTTGGAGACATATGTTGATTGGTGTTGTGTGGATGTCACAGTGGGGTAGAGTAATGTTTATCAAGTTTAGCTGATGTGCGCGAATGTGTGGCCTGTACATAATCTGGGTTCCTGTAGATAATACGTGTTGTGCTACAGCAGTAGGCTGTATTGGTGCGGTGAGATATGCGGGTATATTATGTATGAGAATTATACACTGCTGAATAGATCTAGTGTATGCCTGTGTGGTTCGAGGAATTCTAGCCCGGAATTGCTGTAGTGTCGTTATTTTAGTGAAGTGAACCCAGCCTAGGTGTGTATGATGCTGTGTCGGCAGGGGCTCACTTATGGAATGTTGGAATGTGAGGTGCCGCAAACCTGTTGGTAGGTATGCAGTGTCTACTGTGGTGTGCCTTGTCAAATCTAAACAAATGATGTGCTCAAAACTTAAGTTATCAATGAGAAGTAACATGGGGACCATCTCGGTCGCCATCAGTCCCAGTTGGAGAGCCTCTCGTGGCTTCATGTAGTCGCTGTAGCATACGGTTCCCCTGTGTGTCGTCGTGGCGTAAACGGGGCAATTTTGCTTGGGTCCCAGGTATGCGTGGGCCTGGTATCGGGTCGTGACTGAGGTTTTAATAAAAAGGTCCTGTGGTAGTCCCAAGTCCATTGGGAGTGTGCCTGCGTCTCGTAGCTCCTGGAGTTGGTGTGTGGTCTCTCCGTGGGTGACCTGGAGCATACGGGGCAGGCGCCAGCGGTATCCTGTTGCGCTGTTGGAGCAGTGATGCAAGGGGCTTGAATGACCTCCGCCAGGCCATTGTACTGCTGGACAGGTCGCTGTAAAATTCCAATGCCATATTTTCAAAGCGGTAGTTTGGCTTACCCTTGATTGCTTTCAGGATTGCCATCTTGTCTGCTCCGTGCATGAACTGGATTATCAGGTCGCTTGATGCCGTTGGTGGGGTTTTGGCTGGTTTGGGGATACGAAAAGCCCGTCCAGGGGTGTTGTTTTTGCCTGCTTGGGTGGTAGTAGGTCTCCCATCATTCTCCGCATTAAGTGCGGCAGCTCCGCTTCGGGGACCGCATCGGGTACCCCCCTGAGTTTCAAATTGTTCCGCCGTCGTAGGTCTTCTTGGGCTGCGAAGCGGCGCTCGTGGGCCTGATTTTGCCGCTGGATGTCCTGCACCGCTCTCTCCAGCACCTGTATCCGCTGGGAGTCCTGGTGAGTGGTAGTTTCTAGTGTGTCAATTCAGCCTGTTAGTCCCTGCAGCCCTCCACTTATCGTGGCAATGTCGGCTTGCAGGGTGGTCTGTAGTTCCGCAAGGAGTCCCTTTAAGGCAGATATAGTAACCGGGGAAGTGTCCGGGTTTGTGGGTTTTAGCCGGTGTGATTGAAAGTGTCTCTCCCTCCTCCGTGGCCAGGTCGTCCGAGAAATTGGAACAACCACCCGACAGCGCGGCCACCTTGGGCCCGCTCGCACCATGTGCTTAGCGGCACATTTCGACGATGTTCATCCCCAGGTTAGGTCTGTCCTGTTTGGGCTTTTTTGTTTTGCGTCCCATGGTGGTAGGGTGTGTGGGTTTGATGTCTGGGATCTCGGTATAGCGGGAAACAGCCCTTTTTCGGCTTTTGGTTCGGAGCTGCAGTGGCGTGCAACTTCCCTTTTTGGCAGCTGGGCTCCGCCCCCGCTTACCTCTTTTTCCATGGTGTCACAGAGGAGCACTGGGGGGCATGATGTGCATGTGCAGCAAGCAACTCAAATTCCCCCATAGGAAAGCATTTGAATCAACATAACATTAATTTGAATCCTACAGGGGCATCAGTCATATGAGTTTTACTGTTGCTGCAGCAGGAAGCACCTCTAGTGGTGGTCAGCATGACTGAGGTGGTTTTAACCCTGCAATGTAAACACTGCAGTCTCAAAGACAAAACAAACGCACGCTGATGTTTTACATTGCAGTGTTAAATTTACAGGACCACAGCACCCAAACCGCTTCAGTGTGATGGCCTGGGTGACTGAAGTGGTCCTTTAAATGAATCCACTGGAACTTCATATGGATATCATATGACCGCCCCCTCCTTAGTACGCCACTGTTTGTAGTACTGCGTCTCATTTTATTTTGTACATTTGACAAAATGGGGTATGTTCAATCTTTTTTAGTAGCCACTTAGTCACAATCCCTGGCCAAAGTTTATGTTCATATTTGTATGTTCTCACAAAAATTAGATGAGATCATCACTACATGTTTTACTGCTCTAAAATACGTTTGTGTTTAGCATTTTATGGGGTTTTGGAAACTTACAGGGTCATATATACAGTGGGAAGATAATTACTTTTTGGTCACGGCCGATGTCAGTTCTCTTTATACGATTATTGCACATGACAGAGGTTGTGAAGCCACCAAATATTTTCTAATGATGTCAAATATGTTTCCGTCCACACAAGTCGATTTCATACTAGAGGGGATTCGTTGGATACTCACTAACAACTATTTTTGGCATAACGATCAGTTTTATTTGCAACTATGTGGCACGGCGATGGGCACCAGATTCGCACCCAGTTATGCCAATCTGTTCATGGCATTGTGGGAACAGAGGCATATTTTTGAACATGAGAGGTTGGCTGCGAATCTGGTGACCTACCGTTGCTATATCAACGACATCTTCCTAGTATGGAAGGGGGACGAGACATCATTGAATACATTTTTGAAATATCTTAATGATAATGATTAGGATATTAGACTCACCATTCCTATAGTAAGGAATGTGTTAGTTTTCTGGACCTTAATATCTATATAGAGGACAACCAAATTAAAACTAGCACATTCTTTTAAAAAATTGATGTCGAGAGAGAAAAACTGACTTTTAGCCCTAAAGTGCACGATCCACGACGACTTCACCTACCTAACAACCTTCCCTGAGAGAGATGGGGCGGAAAAATAGGAAAATCGCCCATACAGAGGTTGCAGGTCACTCCGATATTCGCCTGTCCTTTAACAGGCCATCCTCACAGGCCAGAGCAAACATGGCGCTCGGAGACCCACGCAGCTCCAGCGACTGAGCCGTCACACGAGGAGAGAGCTCAAGCGCCCCAGGCCTATGGCAGAGTGTACCAGAGGACGGACTCGGACAAATCCCCCTCCACTAAAGGGGACATCAAAAACCTCCTCCGAGACCTGAGGGAGGTATGGAAAGCGGACCTCGCCGGGGTACAGGAGGAGATTGGCGGCCTGAGACACCGCATGGGAGCCATAGAGGCCAAAGATAAGGAAAGAAGGGAAAAGCTAGACGACACTAATACCCGGTTAGACACACTCACCCAGCAAGTGCAGCACCTATCCCGCACTGTGACATCCCTGGAAATCCGGCACCGGAGGAGGAATATCAGGATCCGCGGGGAGCCAGAAACGGTGGGACAAGAAGCCTTAATAGGTTTCGCCCGCGAAGTACTTCAAGCACTAGGACTCAAGGACGAAGGCGGAACACCAACCTTGGTCACGGCTTTCAGAGTCCGAAAGGCCCCCACAGCACCCGCGAGACATAATAGCGGTGATCAGGGACATCAACGCGAAATCCTCCATCATGGCCTGGGCCAGGCAACGACCAAACCTGCTGATAGCCAATTGCAGGATCTCTATATATGATGACCTGCCCTTTGCGGTCCTCCTAGACCGGGGCAGATTCGCACCCGTAACCCGGATCCTGAGAGACCGGGGAATCAGGTAACGTTGGGGGCTGTCGGGAACCCTGGTGGTGTCGCTGGGGGACTCCATACACACGCTGACTGCCTCCGAAGACCACACGGAGTTTCTCCCCCCCCCCCCCCCCCCAAGAGATACTCGAGCAGCGAGTAACCCTCAGACACACCCTCTAACTAGGCTTACAAACATGGGACTCAGGGCGCCACAAAATGATCTAGAGGGAGACAGCAGAGACCTCAGCGCATACACAACACACCAACAGCTGAACTGCATGACACCTCATAGACGATATACACACACACATGATGACTAACTCGCAGACCTACCCTCCACATTAGTCTCAGGCGGCTCGGAAAGCCGCACGCATACAAAGATGACCCTCCCGGAATCCCACACAGAGCCTGACCTCTCCTATACCACCCCTCTCCTAAACGCCCACACCCATACAACAAGACATACAGGTAGGAGCAACAGAAAACACCACGACGAAACGAGGGCGCCCATAGACAACCCAACCGTCACGTTCTCCATATGAGAACTGAAAAGGCACAATGCGCCTGAAACAACCAAAGCCCACTAAAGACTCAGGCTAAGTAACTCAACAAACTAGGGGCTGACCGCACACGGAAGATATACACTGCAGGATATACATTACAAGATGTTTCATTGTTCCTTATTTTCTTTTCTTTTACGTTTTACCATATTAATGATACTTTAATTTAATTTAAACGCTAAAATGTCTAAGGTATTCCTTATGCATACCCATCCAGGGACAGGACGCAAATTACTTAACCACTCACTTCACAAAACTGTGCTACTAAATATCATTACGCTGTATATTATGACACACCTGCAACTGCTATCGTGGCACTGCGGTAATGTTTGTTAACTTTTATTGCACAACCAAAATAAAAGAATTAAAAAAAAAAAATTGATGTCAACAGCTATATCCAAGGTAACAGCTGCCACTACTCCCCATGGCTTTTAAATGTCCCTAAATCTCAACTTATGAGAATTAAAAGAAACTGCACTGATAATTATAAATTTTATGAACAAGCAGAGAAAATGATTGGCGATTTCAGTGATAAAGGCTGTAATGACACTCCTGAAAAAAGCTTTTCAAGATGTTGACTTACAAGATAGGCAATCACTAATTAGACATAAAGAGAAAAAACCAAATACGTATGAGGAGTCTGTACCATTTATTTGTGATTTTAATTGCCAGAGTGAACAACTGAAAAAGATTTTAATTTAACACTGGCCCATTTTGTTGAGTGATGAGGCACTTAATCAGATTCTCCCAGTGAGACCGAAAGTTATTTACAGGGGTGTTCCCAACCTAAAATGTGATCTAACCCAAAATTATTCTTCTCTAAAGAAAAAAAGAAAAAACCCATTTAACAAATCTAGTGGGTTTTATGGTTGTGGCATATGCAGTGCTTGTAGAAACACCAATAGCCACAAACGCCACTTGACAGAATTCCAACATCCTCAAGATAGAAATAAAAAATTTAAAGTTAAAAGAGATTATTACAGGTTATTCTAAACATGTGATTTATATGATCTACTGTAATTCTGGCCTTGCCTATATAGGACGTACTACCCGTCCTCTACAAATTAGGATACAGGAACACGTGCGCAATATCAGTAATGGTTATATGAAGCACAGTCTAACATTGCACTTTAAAATTGAATCATAATAGAGATCCGGGACAAATTACCTTTTTAGGAATTCAAAAAGTTAATTTTAACTGGAGAGGAGATGACATTATCAAAAATTTGGGACAGACAGAAATGAAACGGATTTTTAATTTCAATAGTATGCAACCCAACGGTCTCAATAATGACTTTGAGCTCTGTTATTTTTTTTTATTTTTTTTAATTCTTTATTTTTGATGTGCAAGTGATACAAACGAGCCTGTGTTGCCACAACAGCAGTCGCAGGCGAAATAGGTTCTTACAGTGTCAAACATGGCATTAGAAAAACTGCACAAATTTTATATATTATTAGTACTTAGGCATTGTTCAGATGAGGTAACAATAATAGAAATAACGACGTTTACTGAAATAACATAAAAGTAGGTCTAGAGGTTAAAGCATTGGTCGTCCTGCTTAGAGTGCTAACATTGCTTGGGTAGGTAGTTATTATAGTATGGTATCGCATTAGATATGCATTAAGGAATGCATAAGGTTGTAGGAATAGAATGCTTCACAACATGCTAGATATCTCATATTTTGTATGGAGCTAAGCTTGATTAAAAGGAGGGTCATACGTGTTAGGTCAGCATCAGTACAGGCTAGTATATTATTCTATGCATAAACAAACTATATATATATAAATCCATTTTTTTTGTTTCTATGCACAAACAAGGTTCAACAGTTACTGCCCGTAGGTCATTCAACATTTAACTGTAATGGTTTAACCGAACAAGACATAAGATTTGGTAGTTGCATGAAAAGTTACATCCTGTCTTATACACATTTATGCTTAACGATCATCATTTTTCATAGGCTGACATTGAACTGACTAAATTATTGGTCATATGGCTTGGAAGAGTTAATGTATATCGCGGATGGGCTGAGGATTGGTGTGTATGGTCTGCCATTTGATAGTAATAGGTTGGTAGGCCAAAGGTTAGGGTGTAAACAGTATGGACAGTAAGATGTGTTCTATGCCCCCATGAGGCCCCCCCATTAGGTGTGCGTGTGGTAGTTAAGCCTGGTAGATAATACTGGGGTTTCTGACAATGTATACATATGATAAGCCCCTGCGCTGCCATATTGTGATAGCGAGTGGCCAGAGGCCTTACTCACAGCTCAGTCCCGGAGCCCCGGTCAGCCTATGCCAGCCAGGGGTACAGCACAGTCCCACTTCGAGTAGTCACACTGCATGGCAAGGCCCCTGATTGCGGGCAGGTAAGTTGATTCTTTAGAATCTTTTTCCACTTCTCTGGCTGCGGCTGTGACCTTATCTGTATTCCCGTGTGTGGCTTCCGTGGTGCCGCTTTGCGTCTGGGTGAAGTGCGGTACTTGATCTGCCGCCATGTTGGGGCTTTACCCGCTGGTGGAGCTGAGGGCTTGGGAGGGGAATGTCGCGGTATGCGGTGAGTATTAGTTGGTGGAGGAGCAGGACATCTCATCCGCCGTTCCAGTTGCCGCCAAAAATTTGTGAAGTGCCGGTCTAGCCTGGCGAGAATGTCGTCGTGGTCAGTGCTGGTTCGTGGGGGCCACGCGGCAACCGCCATGTTTGGTGAGGTGCCGCTTTCCCCTGTCGTCCCGCGCGCTTCTGTGTCAGCTGGATAACCGTCCTTGGGTAGACCGGGATCACCCCCCGGTCCATAGGGGGGAAGTAACGGGGCCCCGACATGTGACTGGCTTCCTTCTGGCCTCTCCGGTCCAGGGGTTCGGCCGCGACCCCCGCCCGGCATCAGGTCGCAACAGCCAAGGAGTAGCTACATGTGTCCCAACGGGTCTTTGTCCGCTTCTCCGTGTAGTCGGTGAGTTGGATGCAAAGGGCTTCGCTTGGTTTGCCCAGTCTTGAGGTATTTTAGGCTGAATCATGCTTTTAGTTGCTGGGCCATAGAGGAGCTCCTCCAAAGCACTTCTGCTCTCCATCGCGGTCAGGCCCCGCCCCCAGCTCTGTTATTTTTTTTAAAGTAATTATACATCATTTTAATTCATTTTTAATTTTTTATTAATTCTATTTTTTTTTTCCAATTAAAATTTTTAAATTTTATTGAAATTTTTCTTGAAAATAGCTTTTCCAATGTATGAGTAATGAAGTTATATCATTTTAACACGGTTTAACTGAACATGGGTTAATTAGCATTGTTTATAGAACCAGTGTTAGCTTAAGTAAGTCATGGGAACATTATCGCATAAGGAAACAATAGTGCGTAAAGAAGCAATATTACATAAGGAAAACAATATGTCAGAGGGAAAACAATATGAATATGTATGGGGGGTGCAGAGCAGGGGAGAGCTTAGATGCAGCAAAACACTCTAATGTGCGTTTGATGGCAGTCTCGTGTCTGCTTCTCCCTCTATCTCCCATATTAAACCCAGCATGTTAGAATGGTGAAGTTTAAAGGGGTTCGGCGGGCTCTCATGTCTCATGGTGTGTAACCGATTTGGTTCTAGTCCCATTTAGCGAGTCTCTGGATTTTGAGGTGCCCAACTGAGTGCCTGGGTGCGTTTGTGCTCGTCTCTTTATTTCTCTGTGAAGGCTGTGCCTTTTGGTTCGGGGATGTAGCCTGCTGTTTGGACTCGAAGGCGTTGTTGGGTGTAGACTCCCGATCTCTTTTGGGTGTCCCTAGGGGTGTCTCTGATGTGTTTGCGCGTGTGCGGGTTGGGATTCCGAGTTTCTGCATCAACGGTTCTGGGTCTTCTGTGGACATCAGCGTTGCTGTCGTGTCTCCGCTGGTTATCACTAGGGACCCCCCTGGCCCCCAGCGGTACCTTATAGAGTGTTCTCTGAGCTGCCGGGCAGTGGAGGCTAGCTTCCTCCTTTCCGCTAGGGCAGAGAATGGTATGTCCGCATAGATAGAGACCTTTATATAGTACCGATCCCTGTTCTCTGGAGCGCTGCATAACCGCCGCCTTCACTGCAATATCGCGGGTCATGGCAATTATGTCTCTGGGCGCGTCGTTTGGGGCCGCAGCTGACTTTCTCACTCTGAATGTGAGGTGATAAGGGGCTGGGAAGCGTTGTCCCTGATGCCCATGGTGTCTATTAGGTCCCTCACAAAGGTGAGTATCGTCTTATCAGGTATCTGTTCTGATATGCCCCTGAGGCGCAGGTTTTTTCTTCTGTGACGTGTTTCCAGAGTAGTCACCTTTTGGGTCAGTTGTAGCACCTGAGAAGAGAGGCTGTCCAGTCTGGTGTCAGTGGCTTGTATGTGCTCGTTCCTGGAGGCCTCTCTGCTTTCTATCTCCTGTACCCTGTGACGGATCTCTCCTATTTCTGCTTGGGCTGCTCGGAGGTCTTCCTTCCATACTTTCCGGAGGTCTGTCAGTAGCCTCCTGATATCCCCTTTTGTAGAGGGCGTCGCATCCTCGTCTGTGTCTGACCGCTCCGATTCCGCTCCCGAGCAGGGGGAGCTCATCGGGTCGTCCTCGTCATGGGAGGCCCCTGATGGCTCCGGTGTCCCATGCTCCTCCGGCACCATTTTGGGCAGATGCCGCGCTGCCGGCCTCTCAAATGAGAGCCGAATATCTGGCTGTTGGGGAGCTCCTTGGAGGTGAGACTTCTTATGTTTGCGCCCCATAACTTCTGTGTGTGGGGGGTGTCGTTGTGGTTGCTCGTTTTTTGGCTTTTTCGTCGATTTTTCCCCTGGCTCTAACGGAGCTTAAGGGAGATGCGCTGTAGGCCACGCCCCCGAAACTCCTATTAATTCTATTTTTTAAATACCACTCCCAAGGTGGTTATATATTCTCTAGGATCGATGTGCGTGTCTAATTATGATCTATGTTTATATACCAGCCAGGTAAAACTCTCTCTCTGTTTATGTATTATGTATTTTGCACTTTATAATCTTTTTGGTGCCCAAGAGTTATAATTGGGTTTCATTTGTACGTTTATTTTACTATATATATTGAACTCTCTTTTCTGCTTGTCTCATTTCATGATTATGTTTCACTATTGGGACATTTTGATATATGTTCTCACTGAGAACGGACTAATGCCCACAGAAGATATGGCGAATTCTGCTTCAGGCAATCATTGGTAACAAGCATGTAGTGAAGACATGCACATGTAGCGCCAGAAATACATGCAACGCTACTTCCGGGCTTACAGCCCACAGACTGATAAGTGAACATCTGTGAGAGACACACCTCTGTACGACACGCGGACGATCCAGCGGACGATCCAGTAATTTCCAGTATTTTAAATCCAGTAATTTAAGTGCAGCCCATCCAATTTTATCCGATTGAGAAAGCCCGACCGGCAAAACGCGTCTCGGACTACCAAGGAAGATCTGCACATTGATTTTTATACTGGTATATCCCTATTATGGTTTTTAATTATCCTTTTTTGTAAATCTAAATAAATTGTTACTATATATATATATATATATATATATATATATACACACACATATATATATACCATCTGTGTGGATCTCCTACTGCTTCCTGGATCCTGACACAAGAGGGCTAGTGCCTCCCTTAAAGGCACAGAGGTTCATATACATAGAGCCTAGTACAACAGGCTCCTATTCAGGTGAGCACCTTTCATGCACTGCTGCTCTTGATTGTTCACCTGTACATACATATCTGCACTAGGATATTTTGTGTTTTTTCCACATATATCCCTACATTTGTGAGCTGTCTATCTGGAGGAGGTTTGGTATAACCATATATACCACAGGCTGTCGTGATTTAAGCCTATCTCCAGGCTCTTTAATATACCTACTATATCTACAAGTGATTTATGGTCTCCCCAATATTAGGGGTAAGATACTGAATTCAGCGCTCCACTGAGTGATTCTCCTTTTCCTTTTTTTTTATGGCGGTATTATCCACCAAGGTCACCTTTCTTTGTATCTACTTGTGTAGGATTGGGATATCTGCACGTGTGTTGAGCTGCTTTTTGTTATATATTACTGTTAAAGCGCCTTTCTGAAACACAGTTTTTGTTTTTTTCTTTACATACACATTATATATATATATATATTAAAAAAAAAAAAAAAAGAAAAAGAGACCTTGCACTCCAACTTACTTGATTGTAGACCCGGTGCTAGATTGCACTAAATAGATATAGCCAAAGAAAATCAGCACTCCCAGGATTTGTATCAAAAAATGAAAATAAATCTTTATTCCAACGGTCAACGTTTCAGTTCCGCTAGGGAACTTTCATCAGGACAGAATACCCTAAAAATACCCTAGAATACCCTAGAAAGTTCCCTAGCGGAACTGAAACGTTGACCGTTGGAATAAAGATTTATTTTCATTTTTTGATACAAATCCTGGGAGTGCTGATTTTCTTTGGCTATATATATATATATATATATATATATATATATATATATATATATATATATATATATATATATATATATATATATATATGGTTTGCAAATTTACTCTGGTATTTCTGCCTGGGTTGTCAAGCAGATTCCCCAATATACAACCAATAAAATACATTTAAAGTAGAATACATATCAGTGCCATTGCGATCACATGACTCGGATGGGGGGTGGGAATTGGCTGCAGGGGGAATGCATCGGTTGTCAAGCAGGCACGCCGATCACCGCAAAGGGTACATTTTCGGGCTACCAGCAGGGTTGATCGAAAGGACATGCAATGCCATCCTAACAGCGTTAAAGTTCTCTTTTTATAGCGCACCCTTAGTTGGGAAGGGGTTAACCTAGCAATGTAAGCATTGTCAGGTTTAGTAAGCGGAAATGCTTTACATTGCAGAGTTAAAACTATATTACCACTAAAACCAGACCACTTCATAGAGATCAAGTAGGTCGGCATTCCTTTAGTTGGCCTCTGAGGCGGCTCTCTAATTAGGTGGTTTAGGCGGCTGCCTAAGGCCTTGCGACCGCCTAAACCGCCTTAGGGCAGAGAGTGTCGGGTCCTCTGTCAGTGCAGTCTGCCAAGGAGGAAAGCGCCCGTGGCCGCTGGTCTGCAGCTCCGCAGTGTGCAGAGCTGCAGACCATCTGTCGCACGAGATTTGGACAATCAATCAGAGCGTTGCAATGGCTTACCACGGCAATGCTCTGACCGGGTCTCGCAAATGTAACTGCAGAGCTGCAGATCGGATATTACCACCAGATTACCAGGGAGCCAACACTGGACCACCAGGGAATGACAAAAGGTATTAAGTCCCCCCTCCCCCTCCCACACAGAATCAACTCCATCCTATACACAATTACCACGCTCACAGACAAGATTCCCCTTTTCACATACACAATGTCACCCCCTCCCACACACACTGTCACCCTACTCCCTCACACTATCAGACTCCTCAGACACAGTTAGCATCCACTCCCTACACTGTCAGCCACTTCATGCATCCACACTCACATTAATCACTCCTTATCTTGTTAATCTCATCCCCCACAAACTCTCCGGCCCTCACTCTGTCAAGTTAACCCCCCTAATTCTGTCACACTCACCATCTCTCACTTTGTCACAATCACCCCCAACCTTCCACATTTATCCTATCACATTAATGCCTCTAATCCTGTCAACTCTGCCACACTCACCTGTCACATTAACCCCCCCCTTAATCCTGTCACACTCGTCCCTCCTACCATGCCACTATTGCCCTGACACACTTATCCACTCGCCTTATCCCAGTAACCAGCTGAATACATTAAAGGACCACTATAGTGCCATGAAAACAAACTAGTTTCTTTGGCACTATAGGGTCTTTGGGTCCTGCCCCATCCGGCTCAAGGGGGGTTAAGGGGTTAATCATTTCCCTTTCTCCAGTGCCGGGCTCCCTCGGCAAGAGCCGCACGTGCATTTAATCAGTCCATAGGAAAGCATTTCTCAATGTTTTTCTATGGACGGCAGCGTCTTATCACTGTGAAAAATCACAGTGAGAAGCGCGTAAGCTCCTCTAGCGGCTGTGAATGAGACAGCCACTAGAGGCTGGATTAACCCTAATGTAAACATAGCAGTTTACAGCTGCAGGGTTAACCCTAGATGGACCTGGCACCCAGACCACTTCATTGAGTTGAAGTGGTCTCGGTGCCAATAGTGGTCCTTTAATCATACACACAGTCAGGAAACCTAGCTTTGCCATAAACACAATGCACAGAGGCCACAGTCAGACCCCCATACACACAACACACTTCAAGAAGCTACCCCATACACATACGGTCCCAGACAAAAACACAAATATGCTCAGAGAGACATACATTCGCACTCAAGGATACTCTGTCAGACACTCACTCAGGTAGACAATGCTTCAATGTGTATGTGTGTGCATGTAATGCAACTCTATTTTTTTCACTTTAGTGGTGTTAGTGGGGCCTCGTGTTTGAGTTTCACCTGAGGCCTCAAAGTCTAGAGCCGCCTCTGGTGGTCCTTCAATATCTTTGCTTGTATCTGCTAGTAATTGGACTTCTCTTGCAGCCGAATAACCTTTGAAGGAACACTCAAAGCACTAGATTGTAAACGCTTTTGAGCAGCGTGCTCCTCAACCTACTGTTCCTCTCACAACTTGTAATTGTCTAATTTATTGTTAAAAATTCCCCCTTTATCATATTGTAAAGTGCTGCTGAATAAGCGTGCACTATATAAGTGATAAATTATAATAGTTCTCCTTTTTAGAATTAAGCTCTTGCAAGGAGCTACCCTTTACCTTAACTGAGCTAATCTGCAGGGACGGTGTAGCCAAGCTTAGCTCAGGGCTTTAGCTTCCATCAGCTTAGCTCAGGGCTTTAGCTTTTTTAGCAAGAGGTGCCTTGCAATCTCCAGGTAGATTGTGAAACTGTTTACATATGGTTTGACTACATTACACTGGAAGAGCATCAGGCCACTCCTGTCACCATAATCAGTGCAGCGTGTTTTAGTGATTATGGTGTCTGGAGTGTTCCTGTTAACACAAACTAAAGCTCTCTTGTATGGGCCTTCTCTCAGGCATTCAGCAGAATATAAAATATATATATATATATTATTTGTGGTCGGTTAATTAGTGACTGAAATACCATTTGATGTTTAAAGTCGGTGAGGTGTGCCGGAACCGACGTAGGGTGTAGGCCTGTAAAAAGAGGGTCCCCCCGAAGGTATTGTGTGAATATGAGAGGGTGCGGTGGGTGGGGTAAACAGCGTACGTCACGGCAAGGTAAGGAGAGAGGAGTAGCGTTTTTATAGGAACGATAACTCCTCCCACAAATACAGGCCTATGGCCTTAAAACATAAAAATCAAGCAAAAAAAAGAGGCGCTAGTGATAAAATCCTTATATATGCGGCAGTCAAAAGGTAAAGCAGCAGCCTTCTAAGTGAAACTGCTCTAAAAACACCCAATAAAATCAAAAGATAAAGCAATAAAAACAATTTTGCACATTATTCTAATATAAAGGCAATTCCTGAATGCACAGACGCTTTTTCACTTTGTAGCACTTCAATATTTAAAGGTATAGTGCACCTTTTTTTATCAAGTTCAGCAGGCATAATTTGATAGCGGAGGGTCCCCTCTGTAAATTGGGGCAACATTTAGTGACACGTGCAGTGTTCACGTAGCCCTTTAAGTTTGTTCAGCAGCAGTAATTCTGACTATGTTCTCATTATGAGGGAGGTCAATACGCATATCAGCAGATGGAAGCCCTCAGATCTAGTATTAAGGAGTGGGATGTAGGGGGAAATGTACACATGTAATATCACTGTGCTCAAGACCAGTAGCAGAATACAAATATGATGTGTTTACAGTAGTGGGACACGCGTCTATGAATTTCCCCAAAATAAAACGTGTGAAAAAACAAAAAAAATGTTTTTGTTTTTTTTTTTGTTTTTTTTGACAGAGAAATATACTGAGTATTTTTGATTTGCAATTTAGCAATTCTTGTCATGCTGGCAAAGTAAGTATTGTGAATACCAGTGACTAATAAATATATGATCATAGAAATCTGTTTAACACCTGTATGCTACTCCTGTCGGTTTCCACGGATACTGAACACACTCAGTATTTACCATTTAGCAAGTTGGAAATACTTCAATACAAAGTTGAGGTTTCCAATTAATTACGTTCATCGTGGCACTTTAGAATGTTAATTTAACACAAGTCATTTTTCCATAAACGTAGATTTGCCAGGTGTAGTTTTTAGTCAAATTGTGAAAGTGGGTCATTTATACCACCTAGTACGGAAACCAGGTGTGTCCTAGCACTTATTATAGCCTAATCATTTTCATGGCAGACATTAAAAATAGTATTTCCTATGATATTACACATTCAAGGAAGTCATCTCCATGCCATATATATATGTTACAATTGGTGATAAACAGCGCCTCATGATGAAACTTTTTTGGGGGTCAATCTTTGTTTTATTGAAGCAATGTGAATGTTACAGAAAGGAAGAAAGAAAAATATATATGTCAGCATAAATGTACACATATACAGTAAACAATAACATGGAAATACATTATCTCATGAGTGTGCTTCATTTTATGTTTTTAAAGGAGCACTATAGGGTCAGGAACAAACATGTATTCCTGACCCTATAGGGTTAAAACCACCATCTAGCCACCCTGGTCCCCTCATGTCTCCCTAAATATAGTAAAATCTTACTTTTATTCAAGTCTGCAGCTGATTATTTTGTGGCTGTTTCCTTTAGACCTGCCCGCTGACATCATCAGAAGTGGTAGCCTGAGCCAATCACAATGCTTCCCCATAGGATTAGCGGAGACTGACAAGGAGGCAGATCAGGGGCAGAGCCAGCACAATTAAAACACAGCCCTTGCCAATCAGCATCTCCTCATAGAGATTAATTGAATCAATTCATCTCTATGAGGAAAGTTCAGTGTCTGCATGCAGAGGGAGGAGATACTGAATGTTTGGATGCATTTTAAGCAGCCATGACCCAAGAAGGATCTCTAACAGCTATCTTAGGAGTGGCCAGTGGAGGTATCTCTAGGCTGTAATGTAAAAACTGCATTTTCTCTGATGATTCTACTCACCAGAACAAGTGTCCCTTTAAGGAAACCTTTAAGGATGTAGTGTAAACTTGCGAAGAACACAATAAATCAGGCTAGATAATCGTAAGATTACTACATTAACTGATACAAGCATAAAAACTAGGTGTTGCAGGCTAGAAATGTTTTAGTGCGATATACTAGCTAGCTCAAACATCATGCTAAAGGCAGGTGAGAGAATAAATCAAGTCAGGCATACTGACACTAGACTAGGAGGAGGTGGTATCACACTATGCAAACATGCTTATTTTCAATGTTGGAAAATAACTGAAGCTAGCAACGCTTTAAAATTTGCTCTAAACTGGTGGTGGCTGTAAGGGCATACGAGAGAGCCAATATCCACCGGGCATCTAACAAGAACAAAAAAGACTAAGACAAACGCCTACAAGTAGTCCAGGTGTAAGACCAGAACAGCCGATCCCCCGAGTGGCAAGGCTGGCATGAATCCAAGTGGGTAGGTAGTCAGCAGGTGCATTCGTTCTGGTATCAGCGTGGGGGCAGCAGGTAGGTAGAATCCGTGATTCAGCCGATGCTGCTGGCAGGCCACCCCGAACAGTCCCCCTCCAGACCAAATCTGCTGTGGGACGCCTCCCCACTCGCCCCCTTTACCGATGCGAGTTCACTTTGCCCCTCTGAGATGTCCGCCGAGTCCAGGGCACCCTCCACTCCTAAGCATCTCCCAGTTGTATAGACAGTGTAGAGTGATCCGCAGCCATCTGCTCATGGGTCTGTGTGTCCTGAATGCCACTCATCTTCAGCCCAAGACTTGCAGGGGCCCTTGCCTTGTCTCCATTGATCCCATCTTCAGGATCGTGATCCTAGAGGTTCTCCAGGTTCCGGTTATCCCCCTGGGTGTATGTACTGCGGGGGAGATATTTCTCCAAACGGGCTCCCAGCTCGGAAGAAGGGAGAGCGGCCCGGGTGCCAGTGACACCCATCTGTGCGGTGAGGAGTGTCTGTGGGTGGGCGTTTTGGGCCAGTCCGAGCTGTGACTCGGACGTTGGGAAAGCTGTGGGGCTCACCCCTGCAAAAGGCTGCACATCAGCTTGTTCGTGGAGTTGCGGAGGTTCCGTGCGGGCTTCGACCAGTACCCAGAATTATGTGCAGATCCGGTCAAAGGTGGGTAGGAACTTGGCCTCCCAATCTGGTAACGTGAGTTCTGTCTGTGCGCCGGCCATTTTGACCCTGCTATTTGGGTTTGCAGCCGCTGTGCGGGTACTCTCTATGGTGCTTGCGGGTGTTTGTTAGCTTGTCCTGCAGTGGGGACCTGGATATCCCCCACCGGTCTAGAGGTGGGGGCCCAAGGGGGAGGGTAGCTGTACCCCAAGTGCAGTCCCAGGCTGGGAAACCAGTCAGCTCTCCCCTCCTCAAAAGCTGTAGCCGGGCTTGGGTGATCAAGTGTGGCTCCAAAGTCGCTGCAAAGCATTCCCCAGTTGCTAGTTGTAGGTGCTTAGTCATTTTGGGCACTGTTTGGGGATATCACCTCGCTCTAATGTCGTGTTTCACACTTATGTGAGGAGCTCACTCGAAGAACGTCTGGTGTGGAATCCTCAATTAAAAGGGACGCTATATAGTCACAAGAACAACTACAACTTTATGTAGTAGTTATGATGTATATTGCCTGTCCTTGAAGGCTTTCTAATGAACTCTGCAAGGAGGCACTGAACCTTTCACATCTCTACGAGAACCTGCTGATTGGCGCAGCATGGCATTATGCCACTCATGCCATATAGCCTCCCAATGCTTTCCTATGAGAAAGCATTAGATTGGCTGAAATTATCAAGTTTGATGATTTCAGCCAAGGAGGCGGATCCAGCCTCAACCAGAACTGAACAGCAGTGGGAAAAAAGGGGAGTTTACCAGTTTAATGGGGGCCGGGCCACCTGAACAGCAATTTAAAAATTATAGCGTCAGGGATACAGGTATGTCTACCTGACACTATATTGCTTCTTTAAATAGCTTGGGGGATGTTCTCTCTACAAACATCTCTGTAATCTCGGCAGTTTTCACTTTAAAGAATCACTAGAGTGTCAGGAAAACAAACTCCACCCTCAGGGTCCCCCTCCTGCTGGGCTGAAGGGGTTAAAACCCTGTCAGGCACTTCCTTTTCTCCAGCGCCTGTGACCTCGCCTCCTCCTCAGACGCCAGCTCCCGAGTGGAGCCGAATACGGATGCGCAGCCAGATCTGAGCGCGCATTAAAAATGCCCATAGGAAAGCATTTCTCAATGCTTTCCTATGGATGTTCTGCTTGCTCAATGTGATTTTCGCACTGAGCGTCGGGGAAGCGCCTCTAGCGGCTGTCAGGAAGACAGCCACTAGAGGTTGGATTAACCCTGCAATGTAAACATAGTTTCTCTGAAACTGCTATGTTTACATCTGCAGGGTTAAAACCTGGGGGACGTGGCACCCAGACAACTTCATTGAGCTGAAGTGGTCTGGGTGACTATAGTGATCCTATAAAACTCTCACCGTATTAATTATTTTATAATAAAAAGTAATCCAAGACATAGGCATTTTAACAATCAGGACTAATTCGAGTTTTCGTTACTTGCATTTGTTGTGTAGAAATTACTTTTTCTTCAGTTTAACATTACATGCAAGACTGAGGGAAATACATCTCTTCATGTTTTTATATTTTATTCCTATTCATTGTTTTAAGTTTACGTGTAGGGAATCAAAAGGAAGCCCTATTTCTCCTTTAAGAAAATGTTATATATAATCTGTATTGTTACATGCATAGAGAGGGGAACACTGTGGTATAATGAACACATGGCAAAAGTGCAAAAAATACATTGGTCACAAAACCATTGGCTTGGTCCTTAATGGGTTAAAATTACTTAAAAATAAATAAAATTCATCTTACATTTTTTTCCTGGAAAGAAACAACATATTTGCAAGAGAGACATATCTGAGAACTGTACTACATTTTACACAATTTTCTCATTGTATAACTTAGTTTTCTAATGTTGTGCACAGTTTAGTATGTCTACATGACACCTTGGACAAGTGAATGTACCACTGGCCAGTAGGAAGAAACATTCAATTAATCCCCAATTCATAAAAAAAAAAAAAAAAAAAGTAACTTAATTTTACATAAATGCAGTAGACTGATATATTGTGACCTGTGTGTACAACATGCAATTATCTGGTCAATGAGACTACCAGACCACCTTGCTACATAGCCCTTTGAAAGAGACTTAAATGAACAGCGCTATTAATGTCCAGCTGATCAGTGCAAGACCCCAAGACTTCTCCCAACACATGTATTGGCAGACAGAAGCACAAGGGACTTACCAAGATCAGCAGACCAGACAAAAAAAAAAAAAACACACACACTACACACAAACAAGACCTTGCCAACTTCCTTCAATTAGAGCCAAGAATCCCAGCCCTCCCCCAAAGAGAAAGGGCAGGAAAAACTGCTGTTTTCTTCCACTGTCGTCTCCTCCTCCTCAAATGACATGTGAAATCCTCATGCAGCCTTTAAACTGAGGATTCCTGACTAAGTAACACTTTACTGCCCAGAAGTCTCATGTCTAGACAAATAGAATAATCAGCTCTGTCGCGAAATACCCATCCCCGACTGCATTTTCTCTAATGAGTTAAGAATATAATTACACATGCCATTATTCCAGCTTCAAAATCACTTTAATAGCAACTTTAGAGACAGCAAACCATTTTAAGGCATGTTTTATTCGCTATGGTAACAGAACGTTAAATTATTAGGCGCTGTGTGTGTCACATGACTCCAGTATGAACCTAATCTGGTCCTTATTTTGGGCCCAGATCACTCTTTTCAGGGAACTATTATTGGTGTGTTTGAATGTATAGCAGAACTCCACCGCAATAAAATGCAGAGTAATGAGTCTCTTTATACTACAATAAGTGTGCTTAGAAATCAGTCTTTGTTAATAGAAAACATTGTACTATCTCAGAATAGCCAAGCCCTGACCACACCCCCACTCACACCCCTAAAGTGAAAAATGGTACATCTTTGTCCATTTAAAAATTATTGCAGGCATGTTATTGCATATTAAAAAAAAAAAAAAAAAAAAAAAAATTACTATGGTGGTTAAAGCTACATTAAATCAAACCTAGAAATTACTTGCGTCATTTTAATTTTATATCATATATAGTATATATGATCCGCATGTTATTTCTATTGTCTCATTTACTGTTAAATTTCCCCCCCCCCCCGCACCCCTTTAATAATATTGTAAAGCTCTGCAGAATTAGTTGGCGCTATATAAATACCAACAACAGGTAGATAATACATTTTAATCCGGCATTGTATGGATGGCAATATCAACCACGAGATAATTAAACAGACAGTTGATATTGCCAAAATACAATGCAGGATTCTAACATGATCTTACCTGTAAGAAATAACATGCAGATCATGTCTCACACACAGACAGTAACACAGACAGTCACAAACTGTTCATTGAGAAATAATGAACAGAGTACCTCTGTGCAATCTGGTGATTGGTGAATCTAATCTCAGTCTGCCAGAGACTAGTGAGAATGAATCTCCCAATACGCACCGATCATTTTAATGATGGTAGATGGAAAAGCTGCTGCCCGGGGCCGTAACTTAACAACTCGTGAATTTCACTGTGCTCCCCTTATAATAAAATCCTCTCCTTAAAAGGACCACTCTAGGCACCCAGACCACTTCAGCTTAATGAAGTGGTCTGGGTGCCAGGTCCCTCTAGGATTAACCCTTTTTATTATAAACATAGCAGTTTCAGAGAAACTGCTATGTTTATAAATGGGTTAATCCAGCCTCCAAATCCTCTAGTGGTTGTCTCATTGACAGCCGCTAGAGGTGCTTGCGTGATCCTCACTGTGAAAATCACAGTGAGAGCACGCAAGCGTCCATAGGAAAGCATTGTAAATGCTTTCCTATGAGACCGGCTGAATGCACGCGCAGTTCTTGACGCGCATGCGCATTCAGCCGAAAGGGAGGAGAGGAGGAGGAGAGCTCCCTGTCCGGCGCTGGAATAAAGGTAAGTTTTAACCCCTTCCTCACCATCCAGCCCGGCGGGAGGGGGTCCCTGAAGGTGGGGGCACCCTCAGGGCACATAGTGCCAGGAAAACGAGTATGTTTTCCTGGCACTATAGTGGTCCTTTAAACCCAACACTACATCAAAGATTTCCAGTGTTGAGATTTACTCCGTGCTGCCATCAACTCCTCGTCCTACATCATCCAGGAGATTTCCTCTCTGGAGGTGTTCCTCTTCTTGTCCAATCCAATAATGCTTCTCATAGAGAAGCATTGGGACAAGAAAAAGGTGCATGCAAGTCCAAACAAATGCTTCCAACGTCCCATAACCAAGTCAAACTGTTAGGAGTGCGAAAGCGCCTCCAGTTGCTGCCAGGAACACAACCACTAGAGGTGCGTTTAGCCCTGCATTAAAAACCATGTGCATTTTCTACTCAACTGTAAGGTTTTATATGGCAGGGCTAAAAACACCAGGGGCACTGCACGCAGAGAGATTGATATGAACCTGTAGTGGCTCTTTCTAATTCTAACCTTTTATAATACAGATGAAACATAACAGTTAAGCATGTATTGGGGAAAATAATGCCATCTCAGTATGTATGTAATACAAATACAAGTCACAGAAATAAAATCATACAAATATATAACACTACCTCTGTTAGAAATCACCTGATATCACATTCAGCAGCACTACTGAAGAAACGAAAAAAAAAAAAAAAAAAACACACCTGAAGTACACTTTTTATCTATTTATTTTATAACCATAAATCTCTGAAGAGAAACATCTGGATATTTCAGCCATTCAAAAGGCACAAAGAGTGGCATACTATATTCATATGTGAAATTCCAACCCAGGAAAGAGACATAGACAAAGTAGGGACTAAGTTGTCTCTATACATTTCTTATGCTTGACACGTCTAGATACTGGTCAGAGCTACAGATGTCTATAGGTGTCAGTCCCCCCTCCCTCGCTGCAGCGGATTGGCTTTATCTATGGAGGTCTCCTTCATAGACCTCAATGCTATACTCTTGCGCGAGAGTTCAGCAGTGATGTTGGCTCTTGTAAATTTGGACCTGGCTAAAGATGGCAGCGCCCACGAGGGACAGGTTCAGGTAAGTAAATCTCACCTTTGCCTGCGCAACTCCCCCCCACCTCCCTGCCAGCCACTGGACACCCAAAGGCAATGTCACAGATGTTCCGATTAGTCCCCAAGCAGTGACTTTAACACAGTAGGATGGTGAAACAGAAAGTTATCGGTCCTCCTTCGAAAAGAATCTGCAAATGGTATTTTGGAGTCTGACAATATACAGGAATCAGTCATATTATAAACTGCAGGCATAGGAAATGGTACACAATGGATCCATGAAATTCTGCTCACATCAGCTTAAAAATAAATAAATTATTTTTATATATTATATATATATATATATATATATATATATATATATATATACACATACACACATACACACATACATACATACACACACACACACACACACACACACACACACACACACACTAAAAAAATTAAAAAATTCAATAAATGTGCACTTGACAAGATATTTTCATGCAAAATATTGGCCCAAGAATTGCACTATATAAACTTTATGCACTATGCCCAGGAGTTGCTAACATTTTGCCACAAAATTCCAGACAGACAGAGCACTAGGTTTCTATGCACCTGCATTCAAAGAAAGGTTATAAAATAAAAAAAAACGGACAAACTTTGCACTACAACTGATGACGAGAATATGCACAAACAATAGGCAGATTACAGCATATGAAACACAACAAACAAAAGGTCTGTAGCTGGTACATCTGTAGCTGGTAATCAGAACTCACCAGTTTGTGAAGGAAAGCCTGAATTAACCCAGCTTGTTAAAGGGGGACCTTTCCTGGGGTGAATGAGGGGCAGCCTGCAGTGAGGATCAGGTACACTCTATACACACACGGCGAACACTGGGCGATCCTATCACTCCGGCAAACAAGCCAAGCGGCGGGGTACAGGGTCCAGCAAGATAGGGGAGAGGCAGGTTTGGGGTGCTAGGAGGAGGATGCTGGAAGGACTCAGGGGGTCAGGGACTCCAAGCAGGCATCCAATGCTGGGGTCCAGTGGGGAAGCCGGCAGACAGTCCCGGATAGCTCAGTTAGTTCCTGCTCACTGCAGCAGGAATGTGAAGAATGATGGAATTCTCTTCCTGGCAGGTGGAGACCTTACGCGCATCCTATTGGCGGAGACACAGCTGAGGTCAGAGCTCATTAGAATATCGAAGCCATGATGTAACATTGTTACAGCAGGTACATGAGTCTCAGTCAGCAGGAGAAAGCAGTTAGTGAGGATAGAATGTGAGGGCTCCGCCCACATTCTCTCACACATTTACACACAGAACAAATTGGGATTTCAGTAACATGTACGCAGTCAATACAATGTGCAGCAGGCTTTCGTTTACTTTCTCACAGATAATTCTCTTACTGCAGCCTGACAGAGCACACACTAGGCAGGGTTATTCATATAAACACCAGTAGCTTTATTCACTAAAGTGACATTTGCAGAGCATTTAAAAATAATTTTATGGCAAGAATAGCCAAACTGAAATTCACTTTTTTAAATAACCATTCAAATAGTAGTGAATTAAAAAATAGTGAAATGTTCTGATTTATGCTGATATTTTATCAAAATGTTCACCAAAGTGAGAATCTTTGGAGAACTTTAGGTTTACATTTCATATGTAAGGCCAAAGTAATTGAACAAGAAGCATAGACGTGGAGAATTATTCCAGTTCGGCCAATTTGGTCTTATAGTTGAAATTCAATCTGAAATCTTCACAGTTCTTTTTATTGAATAAACCAAATAAATGTTTACTGAATAAATTGAGGTATGTATGTATTGTGCCTCAGGCAGGGCTATTCACTAGTGGGTTATTTTTTTATTTAAATAAAATGACAGTTATATTTAATTCAAACTAAATTTCGAATTTAAGGCAAAAATACCCAAACTGGAAAAAAAAACTCCAGTTGGACTAATTTGGCCTTTGATAGGTTTTGGCCTCATTAATATGCTGTATTTTTTCCATGCTCATATCTTTATAGTTTTGCAGAATGCCACAGCTGCCTATTTATCCACACAGCGTCACTCCAGAAAAAGACTTCTATATCAAATGTATACACACATCCAAACAACCGGCACTAGAAGAGAGCACCCAGGGAGACATATAGTAAGGATATCACTACCTGTTTGAAGTTTCTCTAACTGTCTGCAGCCAGGTTTGTGAATCAAAAGCCATTCACTCACTGCTGCTAGGTCTCAGCATACTTTTGATAAGGAAGTCTTTCTGGTATGAGGGGGTGTGGCTTAGGAAACTGTGTAGGTTTTTGCTGTGCAAAAACTATAACGATTTAAGCTCGCACAAAATACTGCATATTTGTAATTCCAATATCTATCAAATGTAAAAAGGTTGTATCGATGCCTAGAGTGGTTTTTAAAATCGTGATTTAAATTTGACTTCTATCAAATCCACCTTGTTTTGAATAAACTTCATGTTGTAGTGCTGTCAATTTCAAAGGGCAAAATAGAGGATAAAAGATGGGAGCTTTTTGCAGGTGGGCTCAGGTGTAGGAAATTAAGATCCAATTCGTAAAATAGTTGTGACTCTAGTTGGGTTGGACAGTTTCTCCCCCACAGCTATTATTGTCTTACCATTCAGAGTTTATTTAGTTACATAAACCTAGTTTAGTAAATAACCATATGAGTGAATTTCAATTAATTTTACCAAAACAGTGTTTATTCATACTTTAACCCCTTAAGGACACATGACATGTGTGACATGTCATGATTCCCTTTTATTCCAGAAGTTTGGTCCTTAAGGGGTTAAAGGATTATTCTCTAAAGTGTCAATTTTCAGGAATTCAAAGTAAATGCAAAGTGAATTTTACATTAAAAGGGTCACTCCACTACCCCCCATCCCCCCCAAAAAAATAATAAAGAAATACATTTTAAAAATCACTGTTTGATTTTAATCCCCAAACCGGACAAAGACGGAACACTAGCCACTAATTACAGACCTATATCACTTATAAACGCGGACTTAAAAATATTCACAAAGATACTGGCGAGGAGACTAACCCCATTGCTCCCAAAATTAATACACCCAGACCAAGTAGGCTTCATGCCAGGGCGCCAATTATACGAGAACACACGCAGAGGAGCTGATCTGTTGTGGCTCATGTCTAACTCTAAGTCACCAGCCCTGGCATTGTCCCTTGACGCAGAGAAGGCCTTTGACAGGGTCCAATGGTCTTTCCTGTTCCAATTATTGCAATTACAAGGCTTCCCGGACACATACATCACTGCCATAAAAGCCCTATACACAGACCTACAGGCACCAACCATAATAACGGGCGCCCCGAGGACACCATTTCGAGTGAGCAATGGTACAAGACAGGGTTGTCCCTTGTCGCCACTGTTATTCGCGATAGTACTGGAGCCACTCCTGCACCTCATCAGAACAGATCCAAATATTAAAGGGGTGCAAATTGGGGGGGAGCAATTTAAAACAGCAGCATATGCGGACGATATCCTCCTCACACTGACAGATCCGATTCCCTCAATGGCGAATCTGGAAAAACTACTTCAAATTTACGGGGAGTTATCCGGGTACAAAGTCAATCTCACCAAATCAATAGCGCTACCATTTCACATTCCCGAACAAGAGTTACAATACATTAGACGTACGCACCACATCAAAACATCTACGACCACACTCACATACCTAGGCGTCAGGCTAACCGCAGACCACAAAGCACTTTACCAACACAACTATACACCGCTGCTCAACAGACTTAAGACAGACCTAGACAACTGGACAGACAAACCGATTACATGGCTTGGCCGGTTACACTCAGTAAAAATGAATATACTGCCAAGACTACTATTCCTCTTCCAAGCACTCCCGATCCGGGTCACCAAAAATGACCTAGCAGACACACAAAAGGCAATAGACGCCTTCATATGGCAAAGAAAAAGACCCAGGATAGCCAAGGCAACTCTGTATAACCCTAAATGGAGGGGAGGTTTAGGTATGCCACACCTGCACCATTACTACAAGGCCGCACAATTAGCTCAAATAGCTCACTGGCACTGCCCGACTAATCAACGTAGGTGGGTGGACATAGAATCCCTCATGACAGGAGCTGACCTACCGCAATTCCTAATATGGGTGCCCAGAGAACATAGAGTAATCCTACGGACAGAATGCCCGGCGATCCTTAACTCCCTAAGCTTATGGGACAGAGTCGCAAAGAAACTTAAACTCACAGACTTACCGTCACCAATGACTCCGGTCTTGCGCAACAGAGCGTTCCCACCCGGACTGAGGGCACGAGAGTTTCAGGGCATAGAGGCCACAGGTCTACAACGCTACACACACCTGTATTCAAACAACCAATTAGTTACTTACCAACATCTGCAATCCCTGGCCCCACTAAAAACGAGTGACTTCTTCAGATATCTCCAGGTACGGGACTTCGCACAGACCAGAGAAGTCAGAACGGCAATAGCCAAGCCGCTCACCTTCTATGAGAAATTTTGCTTGCAAGAGCGTATGCCAACCAAACTAATCTCGCTATTATACAATCATATATGCCTAGAATCAGGGACCTGGGGCAACCAGACATACACAGACAAATGGGAGACGGACTTAGGGGAGACATTAGACGGGACGGACTGGCAGGATATCTGGGAGGCCAATGCAAAAGTTTCCGTATGCACGGCCCTCCAGGAGCAATCTTACAAAATACTACTCCGGTGGTATACGACCCCTGTTAAACAATGCCATATGCAACTAAGTCCCACAGACACCTGCTGGAGGCTCTGTGGAGAGAAGGGCACATACATCCACATGTGGTGGCACTGTGTCAAGGTTAAAGAGTACTGGGGAAAAGTTACAGACCTAACCTCGAGCATTATGCAACGCAGGATAACACTTGACCCGTGGGCTTGCCTACTATCACGGCCAACGGAGGGGCTAAATAAACACGACCAAAAGCTGTTAAATATGCTTAACCTGGCAGCTCGTAGAGCATTAGCACAATATTGGATAAAACAAGAAGTACCCCCGATCTCCCTAGTCCTCTCCAAAATCAGGGATAATTACCTGATGGACAAGCTAACTGCACAGGTTCGCGATTCCAATGTCTCCTTCCAAAAAACTTGGGCGCTCTGGGAACAATATGACATATAACAAACCAGCATAACCCCATAACCGACAGTCGTGAAGATACAACTTATAGCATGACATACCCAACGTTACTGGTTTTACAGTTCCTGTCATATACTGTACATATATTACCCTATTTTATTATATGTTATTTTGATAGATATTTTGTACTTGTATGTGTCTCACTGCACAATAGTCTTCAATGAATGTATATACCAACGAATTGAGACGAAATTTAAATTTAAATACATGTGGACTCGGCACAACACAAAGATATGGCTGAAAGGCTTCTGCGCAAGCCAATTGAGAAGTGTTTTCTATGCACTAACATACCCTTCCTTTCTGTATTGCAACTTTTAAGATGATCCTATTGACTGGGCCTCTGCGTAGGCCAAAAGAAATATGATGCAATGTGCCAGTCGACATTTAAATAAAGAGTTGAAAAAAAAAAATCACTGTTTGGCGCCTATTCCCCAAATGAAAACATACATGCATTTAATTATGCATGTTTTCATGGGAGGTGTATCTAAAAACAGTGTGCAAAAGCTGCAGTTAAAGGGACACTATAGGCACCCAGACCAATTCAGTTTATTGAAGTGGTCTGGGTGCAATGTCCCTGGTCCCTTAATCCTGCAAAGGTAATTATTGCACATTTTAAGAAAACACAATAATTACCTGCTAGGGTTAACTCCACCTCTAGTGACTCGAGTTACTTTCTTACTGTGAGTTTTCCTTCTGATATATTTGTGTATTTACATACATACATATATATATATATATTTCTTTGGTGTTCACGTGAAATGTAATGTGTGTGTGTGTGTGATGGGTGTAATATGTGTGCTCAGGGGTGTATTTAGGATTTGTACTGCCCTAGGCAGGACGGTGCTCAGGCACCCTCCCCCCCTTAATTTACATTTTTCCCACCCCTTCCAGTCAAGGCCGCACTTTGACTGACAGACGCACACACTCACTGAAAGATGCATACACTCATTGACAGACACACACACACTCTCATATACACTGACAAACAATTACAAACACACACACACACTCACTGATTTGACACACTGATAGACAGACACACACTATTACTCGGACACACACTGACAGACGCACAAACTCACTGACCGACACATACACTGTACACACTTACTGACCGACACATACACATTCACTGACCGACACACAAACACATTCACTCACAGACACACATACACACATTCACTCACAGACACACATACACGCATTCACTTAGACACACACACGTACAGACACACACACACACACACATTCACTTAGACACACAAACTGACAGACACACACATACATTCACTTAGACACACACACATACACACACATTCACTCACAGACACACACACATTCACTCACAAACGCACACTCACAGACACACACACATTTACTCACAGACACACACACAGACATTACCACCAACACTCACAAATTATTTATTATTTTTTTTCTTTTAAATTCACCCAACCTCCCTGGGAGAGCTGGAGTGGATTACTTACCTGCTGGGCGGGCAGGCAGGGGGCAGACAGGCAGAGTAGGCGGCGAGGGAGCTCAGATTTTCCTGCTCAGCTCCCTCGTGCGCCGCTTAGTGAAGCCAGGAGCCGGTCTGACGTCATATTCCGTCTCCCGGGTTCATTAAGCGGTGCGGAGGGAGCTGAGCAGGAAGAGCTCAGGTGAGTATGCTCCCTCGCTGCCTGCTGCCAGCCTCGGGGGGGGGGGCTCAAAAGTGGCCAGCTGGCCAGCTCTTGAACCCCCCAAGACAGGAGGAAAGCAAAGGATCTGCCTGGTAGTTTGGGGGCGGCTTTTTTTGCCGCCACCTGCAAAGTGCCGCCCAAGGCAGATGCCTTGTTTGCCTTGTGTAAGATACGTCTCTGTGTGTGCGTGAGGGATGCAGTGTTTGTAAGGGCTTGCAATGTGTGGCAGGGGTGCTGTGTGTAAATATATTTGGTAGTAGTGTATATGGGGGAGTCAGACTAATGCAAATATATTAAATATGTTTGATTTTTTTCAATTGAAAGCCATGTTTTAGTGTTTGCAAATGACACAAAACTTTGTAAAGTGGGCGGAGTCTAGCCATCAAGAGGAGCAGACGTGTGGGTCCCGAGCTCCTGCAAAATAAGCAGATTTAGGGAGTTTAACCCCAGCCAACCAGTGATTTAACCCACTGATGGGCATTATTGAGCTCAGGTGGCTCCAGTGAATCAGCTTGAGACCCTGCCAAGTCGGCTACTCACTGGGGGCCAGAGAATCACTGCTGCAGCCTGCTTTATCAGAGCTGGGGAGAGGCGACCGATCTACCGGCGGGGGTCATCCCGGTCCCCACTCGACTGCCTAGACCAACCTAGACCAACCTACATGGCACATATCTCCAAATCTGAACCGGGGCCTAGCCACGCTCGGAAAGTCGACTTAAGATGGTGACGGTGTCCTGGCCTATAGAGGGAACACACGTGCAGCGTGCACCAGACGCTAGCTCCGTTGAGCTAATTATACAGCAGCTAGACGAGCACTTTCAATGATTCTGGGAGGCTCTGGAGAACCGCCAATCATTGTTGCCGCCCCAACCTCGGGTGGAAGATCAGAGTAGTGAGAGCCGGAGGGCGCGGAGGACTCCATCGGGCCTTGCTATACTACGCAAGCCCGTACCTCCTACTACTGGCCTGCTTGAGTTGAGGGCCACCAAGGGCTTGACCTAGAGACGTCGCCCACAGAGACGGAGGGACTACTGCCACAGACGGCGGCATTACATCAGGTCCCCCCGCCACTCCCGTCCTGGGAGTGACTCGGACATTTTTTAATCACAGAGGCACACTGAGAAGGAGGCGGGGGCAGAGGGTGTGTGTTTTGTCATCACCAATGGCAAGCACGCCCCCTCTCAAAGTGAGCATGTTGGTTCAATGCTCTTTCAGGGCAGACCATGCACAGAGCTCTGCTGAAGAGCTCTAGCATGAGAAAAAAGCCCTGTATTTGTTCTGCTCAGCGCAATCATTTTTATTATTAACATGTTTGCGCTGTGTTTGCTTGTAACTTGTCTCTGGTGTCTCCATAAGTGGGATACCAGGAGACAAAAGGGCCAGGAAAGAGTATTGTACATGTGTTTGGAGCCTGCTTGTGGGATTGCGTGTGTGTAGAGTGAGCTAATTGTGGTGTGATATTGTGTAAATAGGTCGGTTTCAGTTGTGTTGTGTTTGTGGGGTGTCAGATTTTTTTATTTTTTTTAAATGTACACTACTGTTACACCAGATATGAGTTGCACTGGTGTGACACTGTGCCCTGGCAGGCCCTGAAACGCACACTCGTGAAGGAAACTGACTGCTATTATATTACAGTCAAAAAAGTTTTGTTTTTTTTAAATGCAAGCTATTGGGACACCAGTGAGTGAGTGGTGGCACTGGGCAGGCCCTGAAACGCACACTAGTGAAGGAAACTGACTGCTATTATACTACATTAAAAAAAGTTTCGTTTTTTTTAAATGCAAGCTATTGTGACACCAGTGAGTGAGTGGTGGCACTGGGCAAGTGGGCACAGTATATGCTGTGAGCCTGACACACAGGCTGGCTGGCAGGCAGGCAACTGCAATTACATTACACACAAAAAAAAAATAAAGCAGACTGATGTTCTAGCCCTAAAAATTTAATATTACTTTTAATAATGATTATATAACTGGTACCATTAATTGGAGAAGGGGACAAATGTTAGTCATTATGAACAACACTGCAATTGAGAACCATACACTACCTTATATTTTTACACCTTATTACTGTCCTTTATCCTCTACCATAGAACCAAAAGTCAACAACGACACACACACACCTATTCCGTCCACATGTATTAATACAACTGCCTTCTTACAAGCTGTACATGTGTCATTAAAAATCACTACTCCTGTTGTAACATTATGTAACACAGCAAACAAAAGGCAGAAAAGGGAATGGTATGACACACTGTTAGGAGGTGCTGGAACCACTATGGGTATACTAAGTAGTTATAGATATGGAGACAGTCAAGAATAAGTTAAACACAGCCAGCATGCATATAGGGACTGGTTTCCATGCTACTGCAAACTGGGCTCCAACTGTTGTTAACCCCTTAAGACCGCAGGACGTTCTATGCCGTCCTTATTTTAGTGGCTCTAAACGCCCCAGGACGGCATAGAACGCCCTGCGATCTAATGTACTTACCCGGCCGCCGGCGATCCCACGCCAGCGATCGCGGTATGGGGGACTTACCTTGGAGCCCAGGGAGTCCCCCTCTGTCCTCTTCGACCCCCCAGGGCCATGTGATCGCGAGGTCCTTGCGAGGACCCCGCGATCACATGGACGGCATAGCCGTCCATGTCAATGCCAGCAGGGGGGAGTCCCTGTAATGACAGGTACTCCCCCTGCTGCCTGAAAATAAAATAAAAAGATGTTAAAACAGTGTAAAATTAAATTATATATACTTAGATCATATATATATTTATTATATATATGATCTAAGTATATATATATACACACATACACACATACACATAAATACACATACACTGTCTACGTGTATTTTAATATTAATATATACATAATTATATAAATATATTAATATCAAAATACACGTACAATGATATTGATTAAATATATATATAATTTTCATTATATATATTTATATATAATAAAAAATAAATAAATATATAAATATGTTAAAAAATAAAATAAAAAAAATAATAAAAAATAAATAGATAAAAAATATATAAACATGCGTCATTTCGTTCTAACTGTATTTTAAAATTAATATATATATATATTGATATCAAAATACATGTAGAACTAATAAATATATATATTTATATACATAAGTATATACGTATATATCACTATATATATATATACCTATATATAAATAAAAATAATTAAAACAATTATATACATATTTATATACACATATATATACACACATATATATATATAATAATTCTAGGTATATATTTATGTAATAATTTTACATAATTAGGTCATTTCATTAATTACAATTTGCAGGACCTGCCTGCCAACCCAGGCCGAAAGTTCAGGGAATTAAATTTTCTAGCACTATATTTAACCCTGTAACTTTCCAAGACACCCTAAAACCTGTACATGGGGGGTACTGTTTTACTCGGAAGACTTCGCTGAACACAAATATTAGTGTTTCAAAACAGTAAAATATATTACAATGACGATATCGTCAGTGACAGTGACATTTTTTGAATTTTTCACACACAAATGGCACTTACACTGATGATATAATTGTTGTGATACGTTTTACTGTTTTGAAACACTAATATTTGTGTTCAGCGAAGTCTCCTGAGTATAACAGTACCCCTCATCTACAGGTTTTATGGTGTTTTCAAAAGTTACAGAGTCAAATATAAGGTTTGCGTTTCAGTTTTTTCACATTAAAATTCGCCAGGTTGCCTTTGAGACCGTATGGTAGCCCAGGAATGAAAATTATCCCCATGATGGAATACCATTTGCAATAGTAGACAACCCAGGGTATTGCAAATAGGGTATGTTCAGGTTTTTTTAGTAGCCACTTAGTCACAAACACTGGCCAAAATTTGCGTTCAAATTAGTTTTTTGCATTTTCAAATATTAACTCTAAATTTGGCCAGTGTTTGTGACCAAGTGGCTACTAAAAAAGACTGGACATACTCCATTTGCAATACCTTGGGTTGTCTACTTTTGCAAATGGTATGCCATCATGGGGGTAATTCTTATTCCTGGGCTACCATATGGTCTCAAAGGCAACATAACCAATCTGGCGAATTTCAGTGTGAAAAAACTGAAATATGTAACACTCTATATTTGACCCTGTAACTTCCCAAAACACCATAAAACCTGTACATAGGGGGTATTGTTTTACACGTGAGACATCGCTGAATACAAATATGTGTATTGTATTGCAGTAAAAGCAAACAGTATTTTGATATTCACAGTTTAAAATGTCACGTAGAACTAAAACAATTAAAGAAATTCTTATTTTCTCCCATTATTTTATATTTTTTTCATATTAAATTGTGTTCCATACCTAAATATTTGGTGTTAAACGAAAGCCCTGTTTCCCCTGAATAAAATGATATATAATAAGTGTTGGTGCATTTAATATGAAAGAGGTGAATTACGGTTGGACAGACATATAGCGCAAATGCCAGGTTTTGTTTTAAATATGTTTATTAGAGTCGCCATAGAGCGTGGGCAGGCATTGTATGAATCAGTAAAAGTAACATAAGGGTGCCTGCGCAGAGGCATATTTGTCAAAGCAAACGAGTAATACAAAAAACTGAATATACATTGATTATCAAGATTCGGTACATCAAAGGCATTCAATCGGCTTGTTAACTCATTTTGCAGGCTGTTTAACAGTGCCTGGAGATGTACTTGCTAACTAGCACAATAAAAAAGAATCCTTCTTATGCAGGATTTTCAGGAGGATATGCACAAGTAAGCAAACAAACTATAGATATATTGCATAAGGGCTCCCACATTTACGAGAAGTGGCAAGGTTGGCCCCATGTGGAACGTATCGTAATAGCCCGGCTCAATATATAATAAAGGTATATGGTTGTCAGGTGAGTAATGAGATGCTACTTCATATCTTGACATGTAGCTGGCAGCAATTATATACGCAACTATAAACAGCATCTATATTTTGACCCCTTTGGGTATAATAGCATATACTATGAATTCCTGTCGCATTTTGAGCTAACTTGATAACAACCAACTAGTGCCGAATAATCAAAGCAAGTAAAAACTAAAAACTAAAATTGCAGAAAGAACGGTTTCACGAACGGAGTATCTTGGAACAGTCCCCTTAGCCTTGTCTGTCCTTCGTTGTTTTGTTTATCCTTTGCTTGGGACAGTGCTCAGGCCAAGTGGAGCTGTATAGCGGCATTAGGTGAGCCTCTCCGCTGGAGGTGGCTGAGCAGTGCCTGGCAAGATTGGTTGTAGCTGTGCAGGCTGCTCTCTACTGTGGCCTCTGGTATGCTGATGCCAAGTGTGCCCCCATTTGTCTGGTTGGTCGGTCGGTGCAAGGTCTCCCTAGCACCCCCGGTGCATCTGTCCCCTTCTTTTCTCCTCCAGGCCTGCTCCGGCCGTGCAACCGGGAACACTGCAGTGCTGTGGGCACTCAGGGATGTCGGTAGTCCGGCAGACTCCCACCCCTGAAAAGTCCTCGGCCCCTTGTCCCCTGCACCTCCCCAACTCCCACAGTTCCCCGTCGGAGCTCCAGCCCCTTGGTGCCTCACCCTTCTCCGGTCTCACACTTGTCGCCGGTGCTCGCCTCCCCGGTCACCGGTCCGCCGGGGATCCAGCTCGCCCCGGCAACACAGGGCTCGCAAAGTTGGGGGCATCCTTCCCTGGACCACCACCAAATCCTGGGATAAGGGCCGGCTCCGCGCCGTCCCATCTGCCGCCTGGGGGGGTCCATCCGTGGGATCCGTCACACCAAGGGCCCAGGCGACCCCGCATGCCTCCCTGCGGCTTGCGCTTTCGGCGGCCATCTTGGCGTGGGGATGGGCTCCCCGATATGTGGCCCTTCTGCCTCCAGTCTCCGGAGATTTGGCTCGTGGGCCGGGATCACCCCCGCCGGCCCAAGGGGGGGGGGAGCGGGGCCGGGTCCGGTTCCCCTCTCTCCCTCAGCCTTCTAGTCTCGTGGCTCCAGCCGTTGCCGTGTGCGTGTAGGTCTCATGGGCTCAATTTGCTCCGGGTAAGCGGGTTGCGCGGCGATGGCTTAGCAGGTGTCCCTGCGTTTTGCTCCCGTGCCTCTCCCCTGCTCCAGGTGGGCTTTTGGTGCCTTATATTAGTGTGTGTTGGCTTGTTTTAGCAACCCAGAGCCGGAGCCGGCATGGATGGCTGCCGCTCAGCTCGGCGGCCCGGCCCCGCCCCCCAAATGCCAGGTTTTGTTTACGTTTTTTTGGATCACAACTTGTACATTTGGCTGCGGTCTTAAGGGGTTAAATCACAGATTACAGGATTGGATTTAGATAAATCGATGTATAACTGTTTAGGTAATTTAACTGTTGCAACTATAAAATTCACTACAGGTCTAAGTAACTGGAGTACTTGTGCCATCAGGTATTTATGGATGCAACAACAAAGATTGGTATTAGAAAACACACTAATGATTCCTAAACTAGAGAAGATTAGAGGAATGCTTAACCTCACAGATAATGAATGGTTACTTCTAAAACCCCAATCCACTAAATGCAATGAATGGTTAACTGGTAATGTTTCACATTTTTCATGCTCATGCTATTTTACATTATATCATGCATCATCAAAGGATGTTAAATTAGCTCATCAATTTAACACATTACCAGTACCAGTTTATGATCTCTTTGCCAGAAATTTTACCTGGTGGGCACCCACATACACAGGGGACTATATTTTTCCCAAAGATAACACACACAGGTAGCAACACATATCCTAAAAGGAGAACACCTTAAGGTGAGTTCACAAATTCAGAATGATTTAGCCCATCATTGGTACGATGCTTTTACTGGTTGGTCCCCTACTGGATCCCAGATAATGAAATCATTCTTCTATCCTCTTGTTATTATAGTCCTAATTTTATTGTGTATGATTTTATATAACTGCCACCTTACTTGTACATTGAGGAAGAGAATACAGAAATTAATCCATAATGCAGAACAGAAACAATTGGAAATTCTCCTCTCTGCCACTGGAGGGTATCAACCGATCTTTAAAACTGGGCCTTAGGAATTACCACATGGGAATCGAAGGTGAAGAAATTAATGAAAGTCCCGCAGGGAGTGATTAGCACCCCTGAAAATACCATGTGGAAGTTTCTCTGTCCTGGTAAGATTTTATCGATAAGATGCGCAAATTAATTGCTCAAAGAGAGGGAATGTAAGAAAATGAAATAGTTAACTTTTCTTGTTCATATGTATTTTATGCTTAGATAAGGTTTATAATCATTATTGCTGACTGAAAGGATATGACAGTTAAAACTCTTTTTTGCTTTGTATGCTTTAAAATAATGTATGACATAATTATGCTAACTGTGACAATTAAGGTCTTCCTTCTAGAGGATGTGCGACATTGCCCATTCCGATTTCAGGATGTTCTTGCCCAGACTCTATTCAAATGCTTATCTTTCTATTGTCAGACTAGTATGTACTATTATTTACAAGGAAACGATAAATCTTACTGTTTGTACGACAGACCCCGTGGCTTATGAAAGAAACTGTGTATAAAAGTCAGCTCTGAAATATACTCATTTGAGAAATCTTGTCAAAGCATCCTGTTGTCCGTGTCTTTAATGCTGACAATGATTCTCCATCAACGTTGATTTTGGTGACCAAGGGATCGAGAACCGAGGGGAGTTGAGTCCATTACAGCAATAACCCTTTCAAACATGTCCTGTCGTATCTGGCACCAAGACATGAACAGCAAATCCGTTCTTTAAGTTGCGAGGTGATGCGTCCATGGTTTGGATTTGTAGTTGTAGCAAATCCACAGATACTTGAGATGTGGGAACTTGGAGGCCAGGGCAACACTTTTAACTCTCTGTCATGTTCCTCTCCTGAACAATGTTTGCAGTGTGGCAGGGTGCATTATCCTACCATTCTCCTACACAGAGAGTCACAAACAGACAGTCACAGGCAGACAGTCACACACACACACAGAGTCACAGACAGTCTCACATGCACACACACACACACACACACAAACAATTACAGGCAGACAGTCACACACAAAGAGTCACAGGCAGACAGACACACACAGTTACAGGCAGACAGTCACACACAGAGAATCACAGGCAGGCAGTCTCTCACACACAACCACAGAGTAGGAGGCCCCGGCTGCCGATTTGGCCATGCCCTGCTGCTGATTAGCTCCGCCCCCACTTTTCTTACATGCAGCCTGCTTTCAATTTATGCTGACCCTACGTGTGTGAGCTGTGTCGGCCACCTGATGCCGCAGTTGCCAGGGCGACCTGTGCGGCTGGACAGTTCACACACCCTAAGGCCGTCCTGGTCATGACACTCCCCTACCCAGTGGACTGCTCCCCATCACCTCCACCCCCCCCCCCCCTTAGTACGCCATTGACTGTAGCTCTTCTGTGTCAATGAGCCTTGGATGCCCATGACCCTGATTCACCACTTTTGGTAGGGTACTAAGCACTGCGCACCGATTAAATTGTTTGGCCATCACTATCTGTCCCTTGTCAAAGTCATTCAAGTCTTTTTGCTTGCCCATTTTTCCTGCTTCCAACACAAAAACTGCCTGTTCACTTGCTGACCAATATATCCCATCCCTTGACAGTTGCCATTGTAATGATATAAACAATGTTATTCACTTCACCCTTAATTGTTGAGGCATGATCACTGTATGGTTATGCATTAGGGATACATAACTACTAGCCTCCAAAGATGTAAGGTTTAATAAAGTTGTTGTGGTGTATGGCATTTTCCCTTTAAAGGGAAATGTTACTTCTCAGAATGTTTTATGTCATGTTTACTTATCTGTAAATTTAAAAACAAGTGTACACTCAGTGTAGGGAATTAGTAATAAAGAACCACCACTGGTGTGCATGTGGAGCGCTTACAATTTAACAGACTCACCCCTATGGGTTAACATACACATGTATGAAGACGTATATCGTAAAAACTGTATCTGTAACAAATATAAATACAGAAAATGGTGCAAGTAACGTTGTTATGAATATAGTGAGATAATGTAATCTATATAATCCCACTCACATGTAACAGAGCCCTATAAGATAGGCTCAAGTCTCAATAGCCTGCGTGTACTTATGGTGACACGGTACCCAATCGATCTTTACGGCGTCAAGAAGTCCTTATGCATACATGAGAAAGAAGAAAAACAAGGGGAAAGAGGAAACCCCTAGTGTAGATAGTTTCAATACGTAGTGCTAAATAGCAAACAAAATGGCTTATCACCTGATAAGGAGCCCTATACCTGGCTCCTGGTGTAAGAGTATGTGTGCCTTTAAGGAGGCTACCACCCTTCTTTCAGCAGCAACACTGGGAGATGGATTCCAAATAAAACAAAATTTATTGAATGAGTATAAAAAAACTTACAGATTAAACCAAAATAATATAAATAGCATTAAAAGTAATTAGATATTTAAATCAGTGAATGGAATCTTCAATCCTCCTGCCAAGACGCGTTTCACTGTGTTCAAACAGCTTTCTCGATCGGCGGTGTGTTAGCTGCTGTTCTTCGTTTAAATTTCATGTTCTTGTTCCTGTATGGTCCTCCAATTAGTCTCTCCTCTAATCAGCTGTCCCCCTCTAATGAACAGCTGTGATCCACTGATGGTGGGAGTGCTCCGTTCTCGGAGTCCGGTCACGTGACATGACACGTCACGTATCGCGTCACAGAATGGGCGTATCCTCGAATCTAGGCTTAAAACGCCGTTCGTCCATTTTAGAGTTGGGCAAATGCCCTTTCTTTAACAGGTCCATTCCTATTTACAAAATAACAGCTCAATTTGCGCGATATACAAAACAAGGATTCAAAGGGAAAAAGGGGAAAAATAATGTTATTATATATACTTCATAGACTCATTAATAAAATATATGTATCCCAAAGTCTTCTGTTTCTAAATTTTAAAGTGCCACTGCATGCAAATAAAAATGTGTGAACAAAAGGAGAAGAGAAAAGTCTACAAATGAATGAGGAATATTAGTGAATAGATTTCTATTATATTTGTAACCTAGTTCAATGATGATTTGATATAACAGATGCGAAGATAAATAAATCTGTTAAGTATAAAAAATTTATAAAAAATGCACATTATGGGGGCGGAGCCTAGCTGCCAAGCAGAGTGGACGTGCCGAAATTTAGCTCCTGCAATTTCTGCCTGATTTGGGGGAAAATACCCCGTAAACCTGGCACAGACCCACTCTACAGAAGCATGATTGAAAGGGGATTCTCGGGGTGCACCTCTGGACACCCTAATCGACGACCTACCCCCCGAGACCCCAAGTTGCGGTGACCGAGGCCTACAGAATTGCTGGCAAGGGGGAGACGGCCGCTCTACTTTCCTCCTACCTGCTCCACGACCACCTCGACGCTCAATCATCCTACCCCCCCCCCCGGTGGGGGTGGACCGGTGGGGGTCATCCCGGTCCTCGCCGCGAACCCAGACCGAGCCTCAACACAGCGTGAGGGCATCGGGTCCGGCGACACGTGGCCCATCAAACATGGCGGCGGAATATTTGCGGCAACTGCAAACTCCTGAGCAGGGCCTCGACTATGGCACAGACCTTGGGCAGCGTCTGGATGCCCTATTCCAGAACTTCTGGGAGAAGCTCCAGCAACGCGCACAGCGCGCCGAGGCAAAATGCAAGGAGAACTATGGGCAGCCGGGCGAGAGGGGAACTCCCTCGGGCGCAGCACCGGACCAAAAGTTGACACTCACCTACCCCAGCCCACCCGGGCGGAAGGCCAAGAGGGCTACAACCCGCAAGCGTCGGCCACATGGGCGGAAACACAAGCGGCAGCCAACATGTGGACCTCCCGCCACCCTCACGAGGGGGAGACACTCGGGTAAAATATGCCACCGAGTCTCGGGCCAGAAGACACAGGCCTACACACCAGCCTGGGGCAGGAGGGACACCCCCACCCCCGCCGGAGCGGCAGCACCTCGGTACTCCCCTGAACGATCCCACATTCAGCGACGCTCAGGAATCGGATGACAAGCCTGGCTGGGGATGCAGTTGCAGTTTGGTGAAGGAGCTTTACTCAGTGGGACTAAACTACTAAACAGATGCATGAGCTTGCTTCTACCTATTGGGACTTTATGTAATGTATTGCCACACTATACACTAGCTCCCATCACCACCACTATACAACATATTAGCATCCTACTGTAATGTATGTGCTCCTATCTAGAAACGCACACATGCTTACTGCTCTTAGAACACTCATTTCTCCTGAGTCATGTTACTATTTTTCTACTAAGCTACTCAGAGCTATATGTTTATGTTTATGTGCATTAATACTCGGTGGATCCATACTCTTACGCCTTACTCCACGGCAATAGACATATACCACCCTGCCATGTTTAATCTTTAACCGTTTAATCTTGCAAACCTACCTTCCAGACGCAACAACTTAGAACAACCCCTAGATAAGCAATGGAATTCCATATAAAACTTTGTAGTATACACTCACGTCTAACTATTGTCAAGCTATGTCAAAACTACTTACCCTAGCTATGGTGACAGTATCTACTTTTACCATCTGAATATATGTGCAACCAATCTTATATATAAAAATGTGCCTGTTATGCTAATGTCCTGCATGTTAAGCGGAGTGAATGCTTGGGGACTGCTCTCGGGGCACCTCATGCCTGCCTGTAACCCTTTATGTGCACTACAAAAATAAAGAATTAAAAAAAAAAAAAAAAAAAATGCACATTATATCCAATTAAAAAAATAATTTAGGTTAAAAAATGACATAACGGGGGGCGGGGCCTGACAACCATGATGGCCAGACGTGCCTTATGCTAGCTCCTGACAATCTGAACCAAAACGACTGAAATACCGAGGGTAATCCAGCGAGACACGACCCTAAGCTACCTGGGAAGTACCACTATGATGCCCACATACACACCAAGCCCGAATCTGGGTACTCCGATGAAAGCACACAGTGCCTCAGCCTGCGGCCTACTGAAGACGACGGCCCGGCGGGGGGAGGGACGGCCGCTCTCCCGACCCCGGGCCCAAGCCTGTCAACGAAGCCCAAGCAGCCCTGTTCCCCCCCCCCTTGGACCGGCGGGGGATATCCCGGTCCCCACTGGGTGCACCCACACCCCCGAGATGTTGTCGCGGCAAGCCTGCAAACCTGAGACCGCATGGCCAACAAAGATGGCGGACGCACCGCAACCTCACCAGGCCCATGCAAGTTCTGACGGTCTGTCATGGCGGGAAACATTCGACATTAAATTTGAGCAAATATGCCAAGCCTTCTGGCTCCGCTTGCAACAGAGATCGCGCCAGCAATCCCACCTCGTCCAGACACAGCAAAGACTGAGGGGAACCCTCCTGGCAGCATCACCCCGACCGGACTGCCAGAGTGGCACAGCCAAGCCACAACCAGCTGGACGTGCGGGTTGGATGGAGGAGAGTAGTCAAGCCTTCGGGCCCAGCTCGCGGAGCAGCCTGCACCAACGCACTCCCCCTGCAGCTCTGGAGTTCCAGGCTGCAGCTACTGGACTTCCCTTCAGGTACAAAAAAGCGAAGCCTGCCCGACGCCCTCACACCAAGCAAACACCCCGGCCTGCTACGATCCGACCCCAGCGAGGTCCACGGAGCACACCCCGCACAGCGTCGCCCAAGCAAAACACACCGCGACACACGGCAACACAGAGAACAGCCAGCACAAAGGGGAGGGTGAGGAGACAGAGACGGGAGCCGCCACAACAGCACCAGACCCGGCGACATAACCCGGCTGCGGATCTAACACCTGCAAGGCTGCGGCTCCGTAAGGGACACCCCCACACCAACAGCTCGCACCCTCTGAAGACCTCTCTACCACCGGCTCCCCAGCCGGCTGCACATCAAGGGACCTGGACCTGGAAACAGCGTTCCGTGGACTGTTCTCAGGGTAGGCGAAATGGCCCTAGGCCGGGCCCTGATGGCCACAACCACCAGGACACTGAACACCCCCCGATAGGCATAGGCTAAGAGGGCAATCAAATGCAGCTACTCCCGCACAGAAGGGTGGGCCATCTTATCTAATCTAACATACCCATGCCTTTACAATGTGGTCACACACCCAGTGGACTTTATTATTGTTTATATCTTAATTATTCTCCTTATCTTGATTATTAACGACTCACAAGCGAATTGTCACTTGGTGTAGCCTAACCTGTTTAAACAACTAGCTAAGGTACCTGTGTGGCTGATGCTCTCTATTGTACCATCCACCAGGGCTACTAATTTACCCACGATACCTGCTATGCTTATGTTTTTCAGCCACATTATTTTAATCCACACAGGTCACCTATATCTAAAATGACTACTTGGTTTACTTGTAATTACTAAGTTACGTTTAACTGCTTCACTAGCTACAATACCTTTAAATATAAAAATTCCGTGCTAACCCCTCAAATGATGCAAAGTAATGTCATTAACAGTTTTCAATGCTACTCAACATGTATCATTAAATGTAATGCAACCCTCGCATTCGCTGTTGTGGCGATGCAGGATCCACTGTAATTTTATGCACGAGCAAAAATAAAGAATTAAAAAAAAAAAAAAAAAAAAAAAAAAAAAATGACATAACTCAAAATCATAATTGAGACCATTAGGCTGCATAGTGTTTAAATTAAAAATCCATTGCATCTCCCTTTGGCCTGTTTTTTTGATAAAATCTTCTCCCCTCCAATCGGGTAATATCCTCTGGATCGCATGGAATTCCAGCAAAGTGGGATCACTATTATGTTTGTTTTTAAAATGTAGAGAGACACTATGTTTTTCAAAACTGTTCCTAATATTCCTAATATGTTCATGTATTCTAATGTTCAAATTTCTTTTAGTCCGTCCTACATATGCGAATCCACATGGGAATTTCAAGAGATAAATAACTATTGTGGATTGACAAGTAATCAACTCATTAATTTTAAACATAACTTTTTTGTTCTGGGGATGTGAAAATTCTTTTACTAATCTTTTTTTACTTTTTGAATTTTTACATGCATTACAATACCCACAACCATAAAAACCTTTTGTTTCATTAAAAAAAATCTCTATTACGCCTTTTTGAGGGTATGTGATTGGATGTTAACGTATTCCTCAAGTTCTTTACTCCTCTATACACAATTTTTGGTTTCTCCGGGAGAATACTATTGAGGAGTGGATCAGGAGGAGTGGATCATTCTCTTTGCTTTTACAGTTGAAGTCACATACTAGTCTTATTGTTTGTAATTCTTCTTTCTTTTTGATGTTATATCTAATTAAATCCTTTCTATCTTTAACTTTCACTTCTTCTAGGGCTCTCTCCAATAGTGTCTCTCTATATCCCTTTTCTCTAAAGTCTTCCATAATTTTGTGGGACTGTTCTTGAAATTTGCACTCCTCCGTGCAATTCCTCCTTATCCTGAGTAGTTGTGCTTTGGGTGCATTTAACAGCCATGGGGAGAAATGACAACTATTCTCCCCAATATAGCTGTTAACATCCACAGGTTTAAAGAAGGTGCATGTTTTTAATCTTGTCTCCTCAACATAAATTTGAAGGTCCAGAAACTCCACTGATGTCTTGCTGTAATTGGAAACTAGCTTAATTCCCCCCAATCATTGTTTAAATGATGTAAAAAAGATATCAAAGTTGTCTCATCTCCTTGCCAAATGAAAAATATATCATCTATGTAGCGGCGATAGGCAACGAGGTTCGCGCTCCATTCACCATCTTGGTAGACAAAATGTTGTTCCCATAAAGCCATGAATAAATTAGCATAGCTTGGCGCAAACCTCGTGCCCATCGCCGTCCTACATATCTGCAAATAAAAAGAGTCGTTGAACCAAAAGTAGTTATTGTTCAGAATCCATCTAATACTCTTGATCAAAAAATCAATTTGTTCGCCTGGAAATGTTCCTGATTGTTGTAAAAAATATTCTGTCGCTTGGCACCCTTTAGCGTGTGAGATAATGGTGTACAGTGAACTAACGTCAGCTGTGACCAAAAAACTGTCTTCCTTCCACTCGTGATCTGATAGGACTTGAAGGATATTGGAAGTGTCCTTCAAATAACTAGGACATTTGATCACCACTGGTTGGAGACACCTATCTACGTACTGGGATAGTCTGCGGGATAGTCTGCTGGAAATTGACCCAATCCCAGATACAATAGGTCTCCCCGGGGGTTTGTTCTTGTCTTTATGGATCTTGGGAAGATGGTAAAAAAACGGTATTATAGGTTGTGTCACATTTAAAAATGTGTACTCCTTTTCATTTTTTTTTTTTTTTTTAATTCTTTATTTTTCTTGTGCTATGAGTGGTGACAAACATACATAGCCAAGACAGCATTTGCAGGCAGTAAATATAACATTTCAAGTCTTGGCAGTTAGTACAGCACATTTTTTTTAAATAACAGGAAGTCAATAGATTTATATAAACTTAAGTATAGAAAATATGCATTATGTTTTTTCATGCTTAAGTACTCGAGTCAGATTGTAGATTGTAAATTGGATTAGGCTAAATCAGTGCATAAACTGTGCTACGAACTTTCCAATCAATGCATTTACTCAACTTACATTATTCAGGGTCTGTTCCCCAAGATTATATAAGCAAAAGTATGCCAGGGCTGATTAGCTAAACAGTGATATGTCTTATGTGTCTGCCCAAGCGGTGAGTGTACAACAGAAGGGTAGGCATTGGTAAGCTCACGATCTGGTAGTTAAGGCATAAGAATACAAATACTTGTAAACAGGCTAGTGCATTCAGACTGTAGTATAACATTCTCTAGAAAAAACATTCAAGCTGGGGTAAGTTATACCGCTTCAAGAGAGTTGGCACCCTGTTTGATGCCTGCGCTGCTCTGGTGGAAATGAGCCGCCGAGACCTCACTGACAGGGGGGAGTCCCATATCTATCCGATACCTGCTCTGCTATTTCTGGGTAGCAGAGGGCGAGCGTCCATCAGAGCAGGTATCAAGTCCTTCCATGGTGTACGCTGGGGTCCTTTAGGCTGCTGTGGGTCGCTGAGCTTGCTGCTGTTGTGCCTCTGGAGGTCGGTATTCGCCTTATAAGGGAGCTTGGTGTCGTCCAGCTGGTTTCGCAGCCTCTTGGGTCGGCTTGGTGCAGGCTGGATAGGGGGTGAATGTGAGGTCTGTCGTCCCGCAGGAATACCTTGCATGATGGCTGGCTTGGTTGTAGCTGGCGGTAGCGGTTTTTGCACAGCTTTCCGTCCCCCCAGTGCCGCCGTCTTTGTCCGCTTGCGTAGGCAGCCTGCATAGCTCGCCGTTGGCTTGGTTTGCCGCGGGTGCAGGTGAGGGTTGTTCCGCCTCTCTGTGTGGTCGGGTCGGAGGACTGGAGCCGCATTGTGGTCTGGAAGCGCGGGGAGGGAGCAGGCCACCTCCTGGCCCCCCATGCACATGGCGTCCGCCATCTTGGGTGCAGTGCTCGGGCCCCCCGGCCTCGCTTGCGATGTCTCGGTCCAGGCCACAGGGTGAGGACCGGGATCACCCCCCCGGTCCATAGGGGGGGGAACAGAGCCGGGACCGCCCGGATTTGCGTTTCTGGTCGGGGTCTGTGAAGCAGGATAGTGGGGCAGCGGCTGTCCGCCCCACTCACCGCCGGAGAAGGCCTCAGTCAGGGCCGCGAGAGTCTCTCCGCCAGGGGACTGAAGCTCGATGAGCCAGCCTCTCCCTGGATCCAACAGTCCCCTTGCTATAATCATCCTCGCTGTCTGTCTGCTTTTGGGTAATAAAAGGCTTTGTTTTAGCAGTTTATTCCTTGAGTTGGAGCAGGAGCTGCTCTTGCCTGCGACCGTCCAGCTCGACGGCCCGGCCCCGCCCCCCTACTCCTTTTCATTTAGAATATTTAATTCTTTACCTTCCTTTATGAGGATATCATATGCAGTTTTTATATCACTAGTTGGATACTTCATCAAGACTCTATACGTATTGTCGTCTCCTAGGAGTCTGAGGGCCTCTTCTATGTAATCATTACTATCCAAAATTACAATCCCCCCCTTTATCTGCTGGCTTTATCACCAGAGAATCATCCTGTCTTAATTCCTTCAATGCCTGTCTTTCCCCATAATTAGGATTGAACTGTTTTTGATTTGGTTTTTTGATTTTTTCTATATCTTTCATTACCATCTTTTCAATAGTTGACATCTCTTCTGAGATGCAGAACCTAGGGTAGAAAGAAGATTTGGCTTTCAACTCGGTATAGACTACATCAGACCTTTCTGTGGGTCCATCTGGCCTATTTATTGGGTGTTTTAAAAATAATTTTTTCAGGCACATTTTCATTTTGAATCTGTTCAAATCCACATAAAAACTGAACTTGTCAAGTTTTTTAGTGGGTGCGAATTTCACTCCCTTTTCAAGTAAGTTTAATTGAGGATTAGTTAGGTTTTGTTTTTTTTTCTATATCTTTCATTACCATCTTTTCAATAGTTGACATCTCTTCTGAGATGCAGAACCTAGGGTAGAAAGAAGATTTGGCTTTCAACTCGGTATGGACCACATCAGACCTTTCCCCGTCCTCTATACTCCGTGCTCTTTTCCCTGGAGTTCCCCAACCCAATCTGTTGTCCTTGTATCTGCCTTTTATGTGTTCCCCATAAAAAAACTCTTCTTTGTGTTGAGTATTGAGGACACTAAATCTATTATGGGTGGGTATTTTTCTCCTTTCCTCATTCCAATCAAAAACATTGTATCTCTTAGGGGTCTTTCAACTAAGCGTTGATCACTCCTATTAATCTGGGTTTTCTTTCTTACTACTTGCTCTGGTGATTTTTTAGAGTGCCTACTTGGTGTTCTTTTTGACTCTCTAAACGTATTCCCATGTGTTTTGAGGATCTGATCTCTACGTGTAGGTGTTCCTACTGGTATTGGTGATCTCTTATCCTTCCTAGGATACCTGTTTGATACTTCTCTTACACCTCCTCTGAAGGAATTTCTCCGTTTGGGTGTTTGTGTCCTACGTGTCGCCATCATAGTCTGTTTTGGTGGTCTCATAGATCTAATTGGACTTTCTTCAATTTGATTGTATTGTCTATATTGTTTATTCTTATGTTTATCTCCATATCTTCTATCTCTTGGGGCAACGTATCTATCCTGATGGTTATAATTATTCTTAAAGAAAGTTCTGACTTCTCCTTTTGCATAGTCAGTTTTATCTCTCAGGTATTTCCTTTTTTTTTTTTTAACTTCTATCACCCCTTTCTCAAGTTTCTCCAAATATTTTTTGTATTTTTATCTGTAAATTTACCAAATATGTATTTGTAAGGTGTGAAAACACAATTAACTGTAGAAATCCACACATTTTTACCCTGCATACCAGTGCCTCCATTTGAGCTCCCTGTCAATCAATGTTATTATCTTTGTATCTGACAGCCAGCCAGGGGCGTACCAACAGCATTTGTCACCCGGGGCGGACCCTGAGTGTGGCACCCCCCATAATAAAAATGTAAGAAAACACCCACATTTTTTTAATGTTTTCAATAATATTTATTGCACACATTTGTAAACTGCTTGTAAAATTTGTAAAAAATGCACCAGTTTTGTAGAAGGGGGAAGACCAGTGCTTTTGTAGAAAGGGGCTGGTGAGAACCTTCTAGAAAACTCCTGCCCTGCCCCTTTCTACAAAGCCCCTTGTCTCGCCCTTCATATAAAAACCCTGCACCCCGATCACATAAATTTCATACACTCCCTACACATAAAAACCCTGCACCCCGATCACATAAATTTCATTCACTCCCTACACATAAAAATCCTGTACACCCCCTTAATAAAAAACCCTGCACATCCCCTTAATAAAAAACAAAAACGTGCACAACCCCTCTTAATAACAAAAAACCTGCACCCCCCCCTTATAAAAACCCTGCACACCCCCTTAACAAAAAACTAAAATCTGCAGTGCACATCCTCCCTTAATAAATAGATACTGCAACCCCTTAATAAAAAAAACCTGCACCCCCATTATTTAAACCTCCCCCTTTAATTATTTAATCCACAGCCCCCTTTAATTAATCCACACCCCCCTTAATTAATACACCCCCATTAATTAATCCACACACACCTTAATACACCCCCTTAATTAATACACCCCCTTAATTAATCCACACCCCCTTAATTAATACACCCCCTCAATTAATCCACACACCCCTTAATGAATTCTCACTCCCCCGTAATTAATAAACCCCCTTAATTAATACACCCCTTTAATTAATCCTCACTCCCCTTAATTAATACACCCCCTTAATTAATCCTCACTCCCCCTTAATTAATACACCCCCTTAATTAATCATCACTCCCCCTTAATTAATACACCCCCCTTAATTAATCCACTCCCCCCTTAATTAATCCACACCCCCTTAATTAATCCTCACTCCCCCTTAATTAATCCACACCCCCTTAAATAATACACCCCCTTAATTAATCCACACCCCCCCTTAATAAATACACCCCCTTAATTAATCCTCACTACCCTTAATTAATCCACCCCCTTAATTAATCCACCCCCTTAATTAATCCTCACTCCCCCTTAATTAATACACCCCCCTTAATTAATACACACCCCTTAATTAATCCACACCCCCTAAATTAATCCACCACCCTTAATTAATCCTCACTCCCCCTTAATTAATACACCCCCCTTAATTAATGTACGCCCCCATAATTAAAACACCCCCCTTAATTAATCCACACCCCCCTTAATTAATACACCCCCTTAATTAATCCTCACTCCCCCTTAATTAATCCACCCCCCTTAATTAATCCTCAGTCCCCCTTAATTAATACACCCCCCTTAATTAATGTATGCCCCCATAATTAAAACACCCCCCTTAATTAATCCACACCCCCTTTAATTAATACAGCCCCCTTAATTAATCCACACCCCCCTTAATTAATACACCCCTTAATTAATCCTCACACCCCCTTAATTAATCCTCACTCCCCCTTAATTAATACAGCCCCCTTAATTAATCCACACCCCCCTTAATTAATCCTCCCACCCCCTTAATTAATCCTCACTCCCCCCTTAATTAATACAGCCCCCTTAATTAATCCACACCCCCCTTAATACACCCCCTTAATTAATACTTACCCCATTAATTAATACACCCCCCTTAATTAATACACCCCCTTAATTAATACACCCCCCTTAATCAACCCTCACCCCCCTTAATTAATCCTCACTCCCCCTTAATTAATACAGCCCCCTTAATTAATCCACACACCCCTTAATTAATACACCCCCTTAATTAATCCTCACTCCCCCTTAATTAATACACCCCCTTAATTAATCCTCACTCCCCCTTAATTAATACACCCCCTTAATTAATCATCACTCCCCCTTAATTAATACACCCCCCTTAATTAATCCACTCCCCCCTTAATTAATACGCCCCCTTAATTAATCCACACCCCCTTAATTAATCCTCACTCCCCCTTAATTAATCCACACCCCCTTAAATAATACACCCCCTTAATTAATCCACACCCCCCCTTAATAAATACACCCCCTTAATTAATCCTCACTACCCTTAATTAATCCACCCCCTTAATTAATCCACCCCCTTAATTAATCCTCACTCCCCCTTAATTAATACACCCCCCTTAATTAATACACACCCCTTAATTAATCCACACCCCCTAAATTAATCCACCACCCTTAATTAATCCTCACTCCCCCTTAATTAATACACCCCCCTTAATTAATGTACGCCCCCATAATTAAAACACCCCCCTTAATTAATCCACACCCCCCTTAATTAATACACCCCCTTAATTAATCCTCACTCCCCCTTAATTAATCCACCCCCTTAATTAATCCTCAGTCCCCCTTAATTAATACACCCCCCTTAATTAATGTATGCCCCCATAATTAAAACACCCCCCTTAATTAATCCACACCCCCTTTAATTAATACAGCCCCCTTAATTAATCCACACCCCCCTTAATTAATACACCCCTTAATTAATCCTCACTCCCCCTTAATTAATACAGCCCCCTTAATTAATCCACACCCCCCTTAATTAATCCTCACACCCCCTTAATTAATCCTCACTCCCCCCTTAATTAATACAGCCCCCTTAATTAATCCACACCCCCCTTAATACACCCCCTTAATTAATACTCACCCCATTAATTAATACACCCCCCTTAATTAAAACACCCCCCTTAATTAATACACCCCCCTTAATCAACCCTCACCCCCCTTAATTAATCCTCACTCCCCCTTAATTAATACAGCCCCCTTAATTAATCCACACACCCCTTAATTAATACACCCCCTTAATTAATCCTCACTCCCCCTTAATTAATACAGCCCCCTTAATTAATCCACACCCCCCTTAATTAATCCTCACTCCCCCTTAATTAATACACCCCCTTAATTAATCCACCCCCTTAATACATCCTCACTCCCCCCTTAATTAATACAGCCCCCTTAATTAATTCACACCCCCTTAATACAGCCCCCTTAATTAATCCACACCCCCCTTAATACACCCCCTTAATTAACCCTCACCCCTTTAATTAAACCTCCCTCCCCTTTAATTCTTTAATTAATCCATTATCCACCCCCCCTTTAATTAATTTAGCCCCATCACATAAAATGACTACTCACATTTTGATGATGCCTTGACCGACTGGGTGCCTCACCGCCCGGATATTGGAACCTTCCGCTGAATATCCGTGAAGGCGGGCTGACGGCGCTGCGCACGACGTCATCACGTTGCGCGACGCCGCGGCCCGCAACACTCCTCCCCCTTCTCCTTGAAGTAAGTCCCGCCGGGCCGCAAAGGTGCTGCGGCTGTGCACAGCCGCCGCAACGTAATGATGGGGGTGACACATGACACTGGACGTCATGGCACCCCCCTAGTCAGTGGCACCCGGGGCGAGCCGCCCCCCCCTTAGTACGCCACTGCAGCCAGCATAGAGAAAGCATACAGAGAAGAGGATAAATTAATGTTTCTAATTTACCTCTTCATTAGTAATATGTGCCCATGTTCTGCCTTGTCTGAAGTGGAATATGATATTTGCTCAATCTCTAATATAAATTTCAAAGAACACGGATCATCTCATTAAAAAATAATACAAGCAATTTTTCAATATTTGTATTCAATTGTTTAAATCCCAGCAATATGACAGTTCCCCTTTAATAAGGGGAATCTAACTGTATAATATAAATGTGTTTATCAATCTACTATTTTAGGATACGTAATCTGTCTCCTCAAAGATTAAGCAGTGTTTGAGTATTAATATTATGCTATTTAAAAAAAACACAAACATAATCTCCAACGTTGTTCAAAAGCATTATTACTATATTCATTTATTTCATGTATTTCATATAGCCCTTCATTTTGAAGAAAATCCTTAAACTCAAAGGATTAGACTAACCATGAAAAGATTAGGAACAGATTCAGTTTTAAAACAGAAATCACCGCTGCAGATTGAGGTGTTTAGAAAAGAAAGCTTGTGTGGATTATATAAAAAATGCAGCAATATTAACAAGCACCGTGAATAATTTGAATAATGGATTTCACTTAACCCCACTTTATGTTAAAAATGCAGATCAAAGGTTAAAAACAGTAAGAAATATTTGTGTGCAATTTTCCGCCTAAACTATTGGAACATATGAGGAACAAAAGGTTGCAAAACTTGCATAGTTTCAATCATTAAACGACCACTAAAATCACCTAGGTCAGTTCATCCTAATGAAGTGGTCTGGGTGCAGTGGTCCGGTCCTTTTAATCCTGCAATGTAAAGCATTGCAATTTTGGAGAAACCCCAATGCTTACATTGCAGGGTTAAAGCCCGCTAGAGCCAGCAAGTCAAACTTGCAGCCCACGGGCCGCGTGCGGCCCACAATGAATATGTTTGCGGCCCAGCCAAAAAAACTGTGGTGTACCTACCATGGTCGCAGGGGTCATCACTGTTCAATCTGTTCAATTTGTATGTGTGTCTGTTTGTGTTTATCTTAGTGTTTATTTGTGTGTATATATGTGTTTCTGTTTATGTAACTGTGTGTCTGTGTATTTGCTTGTCTGTGTCTGTATTTCTGTGCAAGTGTGTAAATCTGCATGTGTATCTGTGTCTGTCTGTGTATCTGTATGTGTATATCTGTGTGTCTGCATGTGTCTGTATGTGTATCTGTGTGTCGTATCTATCTGTTTGTGTGTGTATCTTTATCTCTGTGTGTATCTGTTTTTATATGTAAACCTGTGTGTCTGTGTATCTGCATGAGTCAGTATGTGTGTCCGTGTATCTGCATGTGTGTCTGTGTGTGTGCCCCTGTGTATCTGCATGTGTATCTGTTTGTGTTAGTGTGAGTATGTGCATGCATCTCAGCATTCAAACACCAACATTACACAAAAATACACCCCTGCATTCAAATGTCAACACTACAGACAGACATAGTAGGCTTAAAACAGTAAAGTAATTCACTGCTTTCAAATGAAAAAGTACATAAAAATTCACAGCACTACACCCCTACATTCACACACATTCTCCATACAAAACATGCTCACATTCAAAAATACCAAAATTGCTCATTCCTAAGTACAACCTTGCAATAACACTTTTCCCAGCCATTATCACCCAAGGGGTGCAATGAATGGCAGTAGTACAGCTCGCCTCTCCTGACGGTCAATTTATTTACCATGGCTACGCTTTGCCAGCACCTCCGTCTGGTCCACCGGCTCCAGAGCATGCCGTAGCCTGTGTGGAGGTGGAATCACCTAATATCACTGCTCCCTGTATTCCTCACAGCACGGCAGCACTTTAGTGATGAGGCTGGGCTGAGAGGAGCGGCAAAGTCATGGACTGCCCCGGGAGGATAGAAGTCTAGCTACGCTTTCCACTGCTGTCTGGGGCTCACGGTTGCTGGATTACCGGCAGGAGGGAAACGCTGTGCCCCTGTTGTAAAGCCATCCCCATTGATTCAATGTTTTCCTATGGGGATACTTGGATGCGCGCATGTGGTGCTCGCGGTACATACAATTTAGGCCCTCAATACACCTGAATAGATATATAGGGACTGGGGAACTAAATCGTTAGGAATACAGGTTTGTATTCCTGATGCTTTGTTGTTCCTTTAACGATATGCTAGAAGAGCTGCTTGGTGGGCAGATACAGTACCATTATCTTTTTCCTGCTCCTTTTTTCTATCATATAACTAAGGGTAAAGGGGATTAATTAAAGTGGCTCTTTCACCAACTGGAATAATTGCATATTTTTAAGACCCCCGATAGTGACATCGCTGCTGGGAGTCCAGTGGCAATGTGGGGGGAGGGAAGCAGTGAAAGGTGAGAATTACTTACGAACCTATCCTTAGTGAGCACCACTATCCTCTTCTATCTGCTCCTCTAAAGTTTCTGGCACTACAGCTTCCAGGAGCCGACGTTAGCTCTGTACTCCTGCATGTGTGTGAAAGTACAGCATTGAGGTCTATGACGGGTATAGGGGATCCTCCAAAGAAAGAGCTAAAATTAGAGGAAAAATTTTTAGTATCCAAACAAAACTCGATATTAGAACAAAATTACACTGCATTAACCTCATTGGTATGACGCATCAGCCTCCTAGCACTAAACAAAGCAAACAGAGCTCGATTCTGTCAGCAAACAGAGCTCCACTCTGTCAGCGAACAGAGCTGACAGGTAAAGTGAAGATACATTTTAATTTCAATTACATTGTGTTAGTTCAAATACAAAAAACAGTGTAGGACCCACCAGAGAGGTTTGCCTTGACGTGGCAGGTGGGCGAAACTCTCATGGTCATTGGAGCAACTATATAACCTCCATTTGTTTAAATATGCATAGGGATTTGGGAAGAGCACATATAACTTTTTTTCTTTGATTATTACATTGTGTTCAGTGGCGTACATACCGGGGTCGCAGGGGTCGCGGCTGCGACCGGGCCCGGCCCACCAGGGGGCCCGGCCGCCCTGCGACCCAGGTATGTACCCACAGGGCCAGCCTCTTCTCCTGGGGGGCCCAAGAGCCGGCCACCTCAGGGCCCCCCGAGGCTGGCCCTGCTATCACCAGGCTGGCGGGCGCGCAAGGGAGCACTTTCCCCTGGGTGCTCCCTCTTCAGCTCCCTCGCGCACCGCACTGAAACCGGGCGCGCGAGGGAGCTGAAGAGGGAGCACCCAGGGGAAGTGCTCCCTCGCGCGCCCGCAGGACCAGCCAGCTGGGTGACACCACTGGACCCCAGGGAATCCCCTCAGCTCTCCCACAGGTAAGGAGGCTGGGGGGATTAAATAAAAAAACAACAAAAAAATAAACGTGTGTGTGTGTGTGTGAGTGTATGTTAGTGAGTGTATGTTAGTGAGTGTGTATGTTAGTAAGTGTGTGTTAGTGTGTGTGTGAGTGTGTTAGTGTATGTTAGTGTGAGTGTATGTTAGTGAGTGTGTGTATCTTAGTGTGAGTGTATGTTAGTGAGTGTGTGAGTGTATGTTAGTGAGTGTATGTTTGTGTATGTTAGTGAGTGTGTGTTAGTGTGTGTGTGAGTGTATGTTTGTGTGTGTGTGTGAGTGTTAGTGTGTGTGTGAGTGTATGTTAGTGTGTGTGTGTGAGTGAGTGTATGTTAGTGAGTGTATGTTAGTGTGTGTGAGAGTGTATGTTAGTGTGTGTGTGAGTGTGTTAGTGTATGTTAGTGAGTGTGTGTGTGAGAGTGTATGTTAGTGTGTGTGTGAGTGTATGTTAGTGAGTGTGTGTGTGTTAGTGTATGTGTGTTAGTGAGTGTGTGTGTGTGTTAGAGTGTGTGTGTGAGCGTGTGTTAGAGTGTGTGTTAGTGTGTGTGTGTGTTAGAGTGTGTGTGTGTTAGAGTGTGTGTGTGTTAGAGTGTGCGTGTGTTAGAGTGTGCGTGTGTGTCTGTGTGCGTCTGTTAGTGAGTGTGTATGTATGTTTGTCACTGAGTGTGTGTCTGTCAGTTAATGTGTGCGTGCGTGTGTGTCCGCCCCGATCCGCCTCTCAGCTCCGAATGCGCATTCATGGCAAGAGCCACGCGCGCATTCAAACCGCCCATAGGAAAGCATTTCCTATGGACGTTCAGCGTCTTCTCACTGTGATTTTCACAGTGAGAATCGCAGAAAATCCTCTAGCGGCTGTCAATGAGACAGCCTCTAGAGGCTGGATTAACCCTCAGTGAAACATATCAGTTTCTCTGAAACTGCTGTTTTCAGCTGCAGGGTTAAAACTAGAGAGACCTGGCACCCAGACCACTTCATTGAGCTGATGTGATCTGGGTGTCTGTAGTGGTCCTTTAAGTGTATGTGTTTATGCATGCACTGGCGTACATACCGTGGTCGCAGGGGTCGCAGCCCTGCGACCAGGTGCCCGCCGCCATGTGTTGCGGACCCAGCCCGCGCAGAGTAAGCGCGTGCGCGGGGGGGGCCCACGGATCAGTTTTCGCACCGGGGCCCCATGGGTTGTGTGTACGCCACTGATTGTGTTTATTGTTTTTTTGTATGATTTTATGCATGTAGGGTATTATTAAACTGTAAAATTTGTGTTAAAATGCCGTAATTTTGGGGGTCTGGAACAGATGAATCTAATTCACATTAATTCTTATGACAATTTTTTATTTGGTTTTCAAACAGCCTTCTGGAACAAATTAAGTTTAAGTTCCGAGGTTACACGGTATGGTTGTTAGGGCCCAAAATTTGCAATCCCCTTGTAAAATCACCACAACTACTAATTTAGTGAATACACTGAATACAATAACAATTGTACTATTATGACAAAAAATAAATAAAAATCTAACAAAGTAATCATATGGAAAACGTCAGTGAGCACCTCTACAATGGAGCTGTGCGAGTGGAGAGTAATGGGCCCCCACACTAGGCTTAAAACTGTTTTACGACAATGCAATAGAGCTGTGCAAATTCAAATGACTTGAGGCCTGTTTATCCTACCATAACTACAAGAATTTGCAATGTTTTGATTGTAATTTTCTTTGTCAAGTCCAGACGAAGACCACTAGAGTCGAAACGTTACCAAATCCACAAGTAATGCTGGATAAAACTGGTTACTAACTATAAATCTTTAAAGTTGCAGAGTTCTTTTGCACTTACCTACTTCTTGTTTCCAGTTCATAAGAATTTATTGCTTAGCCTGTAAACCCAAATTGTGTAACGTGTTGGAAACACATAATCTATGTCACAAAAAACTGATATTCGTAGGCACTGAATCTAACCAACGGGCAGTCAACATGTAGCTCTCCACATGTTGCGTGTTGCGTATAGCTGGATGAAAAAAACATTGTTGTTCATTAACAGGTGAAAGACATGCAAGAAAATGCAGGTATTACGGCGTAACAATAAAAGTGGCCCAAACATATTTTTTATAAATAATGACAACCTCTGTGACATCGCACTGAGCTCCAAGACTGGTAGTTGTGTTTGTTGTAGTGTATGAATCATGTTGTAATCATTCTTGGACCACATCCAAACAAGTAAAAGAAATGCAGGGCCCAGTGCCTGGAGGGAGAAGGTAGGGCCCTCTATAAATAATCCATGATATACTCTACCAAGGAGAAAAAAACAAACACAACCAAATAGAGCTCTCTAATACCGCCCTGAAATCCCACGCCACATTACAAGATTGGTGCAATCTTTTAAACAGATGGAGAACATGACAAGGCAAGGGTTAGAAGCTGGGGAGGAGGATAACCTGTTCTTCTCTCTAGAGGAATAATAGGCCTTAAGCGTTGTTAAACACAAAGACAGCTCCTCCGGTTCAACACAAACTGTCCTCCTTCAGGACAAATGCAATGCTCTCATGTTACAGGCAAGCCCTGCAACAAAGTCAGACAATGACAGAAGCTGGTAGAACCATGCAAAGAAAAGCTGGAAATGTATCCCCCAGAACTGAATATCTTAAAGTGCCATACTTGGAGAGCCTGGTTGTTAAATTCATGGAAATTGCTAGTGCCACACATGGAGATATCAAAATAGAGCTGAACACGTATTATTCATGTCACCTGTCTGCCACTTAGAAAATGTAACAATTTAAGATTCTAAAGGACCACTAAAGTCACCCAGGCCATGAAGTGAAAAATCAGAAAAGGACAAAGATTACTTTGCAGGGTTAAACATACCTCTAGTGTCTGTCATACTGACTTAAAATAAAACCTAATCTTAAGAAACTGGATTTAATGCTTCTCTATTAGAAGCATTGGATGTGCACAACGAGCACACCGCGCATGTGCATCAGGTTCCCAGTGCTCTCCTATGAGAAGCATTTGATTGGACCATTGCCCTAGGAAGTCATGCCTCCTTAATGACGTCGCAGAAGGTGGAGAGGTGAGTCAAATCTTTATTTTCTTCATTGTGTTAGAAAAAAAAAGGGGTGGGGGTGTATGTAACTATGGACAGGGTATTCCTCTAAATCAGGCTTCCCCAAACTCCGGCCCTCCATTTGTTGCTGAACAACTCCACCATGATTCTATGAATGAAATAGATAGGCTGAGAATCATGGAAGTTGTAGTTCAGTAACATCTGGACAGCTGGAGTTTGGAGAAGCCTGCTCTAAATAGTACTTTAACCTTTCAGTGCCCTATGTTGACAGAAATGTGGGCTGCTTAGGATTTCGCTGAACCATAAGTTGGGAAGGTGCAGATACTTAAATTACAATGTTTGGACATATTTATGTATTCCATAAAGCATTTAGACATTCAGTTAAATAAATATACACGTTGGTTCAGTCCCTAGATTTCTGTAGATTGTGTCCTACTCTGCATGTACATACATACAAGCAGTGGTGTATCCTGGTTTTGTGCTGCCCTAGGCAGGACAAAACTCAGGCGCCCCCCTCCCCCCGCGCCACCCCCACCCAACCTTTCCCCCCGCCCCGCATTCTAAATACACACACACACACTCGCTAACAGAAACACACACACACTAACAGACACACTCACTAACAGACAAACACACTCACTCACTAGCAGACACAAACTAACATACACACACACTAACAGACACACACACTAACAGACACACACACTAACAGACACACACACACACTAACAGACACAAACACTAACAGACACAAACACTGACACACACACACTAACAGACACAGACACTAACAGACACAGACACTAACAGACACAGACACACACTCACCCACCCACATTAACCCTTTTTTTTTAAAATTTATTTTTAACACATTTTTATTTTTTTTTAACACGTTTTTTTAAAATTTATTTCTAACACTTTTTTTTTTAAATTAATTTTTAACACATTTTTTTTTTTTTTATTTAACCCCCCCAGCCTCCTTACCTTTGGGAATGCTGGGGAGGGGGGTGTCTCTTCCTCCCTGGTGGTCCAGTGGCTGCTGGGCGATCGGGCGGCACTGCCTGCCGGGCGGGCGGGCGGCGAGGGAGCACTTCCTCTGAGCGGTCTGCTCAGCTCCCTCGCGCGCCGCAGAGTGAGGCTGGGAGCCGGAATATGACGTCATATTCCGGCTCCGCCTCCCAGCATCACTCTGCGGCGCACGAGGGAGCTGAGCAGACAGCTCAGAGGAAGTGCTCCCTCGCCAGCCGCCCGCCCGCCAGGCAGTGCCGCCCGATCGCCCAGCAGCCCGCCGGCATGTCTGTTAGCCGCAAGGCTAACAAGACATTTGCCCTGGGCATTTGGGGGCGGCTTTTTTTGCCGCCCCCTGGAAAATGCCGCCCAAGGCAAATGCCTTGTTTGCCTCGCGGCTAATACGCCCCTGCATACAAGCATTGTGCATATATATATATATATGCGTATAGTAAAGGGTGAGCCAAGGGTTTGCAGTTGCAAGTATTTTCTTAGTCTCCCGTTTCATGGTTTAATTAACCACTCCTATTTATAAAGATGTTACAAGTCTCTGCACCCCCTCATGTGGTTAGGCAAAAAAGTTACAGATAATAAGACAGTGTCATTGTCTCCCCCCCCCATATTCTATAATACTTTCACATATATTAGCCAATATATTCTTTATATTTGTTGCCCCATGTATTGTATATCATATACGTTGCAACTTTACCTTTAAATTACCCATACCATATCACCCTCACATTGCAGCCACACATATACACATTCTGATAAGAACACACATACATCCACATGCAGTCACAATGTGCATTGGGCTGTGTGTATTTCTGATTATGCCTGGCATTGTCTACCTCTGCATGTGCCTAAGAGTATGTCTCTGACAGTGAGTATCCTTGTGTGTTAATGTACGTCTCTGTGTATGTATGTGTCTGGGGCGGTGTGGGGTAGTTGCTTGCGGTGTGTGGTATGTATGGGGGCTGCCTGTGGCATATGTGCATTGGGTTTATGGCGAGGCTATGTTTCATGATGGTGTGTATAATGATTGTATTCTGAGGGTGACTGTGGCAGGGTAGGTAAAGGGTAATTGTGGCTGGTTGAGTGTGAGAGGGCTGAGGCAGGTTTTGGGGTGAGTGCTACAGGTTTGAAGGAGGGAGTGTAACAGGGAGAGGGGAGGTAAGTGTGACAGGATTAAGGGGGTTAACGTGACATTGTGAGTGTGGCATGGTTGCTGGCGTAAGTGTGACATAGTTGGAGGAGGCAGTGTATCAGGATGAGGGGAGGTGAGTGTGACAGGATTAGAAAGGTTAATGTGACAAGATAAGGCTGAGTGGTGAGTGCTACAGGGTTGGGTTGAATGTGGCATAGTTGGAGGAGGGAGTGTGACGGGGCAAGGGGAGGAGAGCGTGACAAGATTAAAGGGGGGTTTATGTGAAAGGGTGAGTGTGACATAGTTTTGGGGGAGGGGTATGATAGGATTGGAGGGGTTAATATATTAAGATGAGTGTGTGGTGTGAGTGTGGCAAAGTGATGGAGGATGAGTGCGACAGGGTTTGTGGGTGACTGTGACAGGATTAGGTTAATGTAAATTTGATTGTCTGTGGAGGGTGACAGTGTGTGGGAGGGCGACAATGTGACCAGCTTCCCCACGCTATATATTTATTTCTGCAGTAAGCTATTCCCTATTGGTCCAGTGGTCTCCCTCCCTGATGGGCCGGTGCCTTGATATCCAGTTTGCAGCTGAGCCGGGTGCAGACAGACCATGTGGATATCTTGCAAGCTCTGGCACTGGTCGCTATTTCACGGTCTGCAGCTCTGCACCAGGTGGAGCTGAAGATTCAAGGGTGCGCTGGGCTTTCGCTCCCCTGTGGAGACTGAGTGGAGGCACCCGGCATCACACAGAGTAAGCTACTGAGCCCACTGCCGATGTCTGGCTCTTGGTTATGGGCAACAAGGCCCCAGAGAGCGTGAAGCCTTAGGCTACCACCTAACTCAGCTATTTAAAGAGCCACCTCTGGAGTGGAGTGGACTTCATCCACACTGGTGCTGGAATGTGCAGGCTCAGCAGCAGGTGAAGTCAAATGCTGGCCCTGTCAAAGTGCAGCCTGCGGACATGGCCCCATCGGTACCCATGCACGGGCCTACTTTGCATGTACATACATTCAAGCATTGAGAATAGAAATGAAAGCGCATGCACATACATACACATGGTCCCAGCAGTAGGCCTGCCACGGGACTGCCTGAGGCCTTGTACATGATACTCACACTCACACATAAATACACCCACCACACTAGGGCACATTGGGAGAGAGTTAACGTGATTGTGGAAGAACTTATCAGCTCCAGTCACCCACGCTGCTCCCCTTGTCGTGCGAGCCAAACGCATCACCTGAACGGGAATATTATATTTACCATTCACCCTGGTAAATAGCTCCTTCTACAGGTTCACACAGGCCAGAATCTATATAGCAGTTTCTTCTCGGTAGTATCTTAGATGCTGTGGCTTGAATGGCGCGTTTGTTTATGTACTTACAAAAAGGGATGTCATGCCCACCCTTAAAATGATTATGTTACATCATTGACCTCATATTCAATTAATTTGGAGTCGCTGAGATGACATGGACCAATCAGAAAGTGTGTTAGCCTATATAAAGTTAATTTGGGCCCTTGCTCATTGCCCTATTGTGGTTTTTGCCTTAGAACATTTTAGTGTTTATAGTAAGTCTCTGTTGACATCATGATATTGACCTTGGCTTGTATTTGACTGGGTATTTCTGGTATCCTGACCTGGTTTGTTTCTGACTTTGATTACTTCTGGTATTCTGACCCGGATTGTTATTTAATTTATTCATACTTCTAATATCCTGACCATGGCTATTTCTGACTTTGTCTTTATCTTTATTTATGTTAAGTCCAGCCACTCTAAGGCCCGATAAAACGTCTATCTTGTACCTCTGTTTGAGATGGAATTTGCTATTTCTGTAAGTCGGGGTATGACCCTATGATCTCTGGGTGATAACACCTAGTATTCTGTTGAGTGGCCTGGTCAAGCAGTGGGGCCCATGTACACTGGACATTACTGCAGAACCTGGCCCATTTACTAACTGCACTGACTACATCGTCTTCACTCTTGTGTGGAGTGCTACAAGGAAGTGATGTTAAAACACTTCCTCCCAGCATGCATGGAAGCCGTGCAGGAGGTAAGGAGAGGAGCCTGCCATCCGCAGCCCTCTGCCACATTGATCCCCACTGGACACCAGAGAAGTCACCCTCCATCTGCAAAATAGCAACTAAAAAGGAGAGTTACTAACTAAAACATCCGTTTTAATGTATGTGTATGTAGAGTGTGTGTTGCAATGTATGTGTATGTAGCTGGGTGTGTGCTTATCAATGTAAATGAGTAGCATTGTGTGTTTTTGAAGTGTGATTTTGTGTGTATGTTTATCAGAGTACATGCAAAAAATACATTTTTGCAACAATGTGTATCTGTGTATCCAGTGAAGAATGCATGTTTGTGAGTGTGTGCCAGGGTACCTTATTGGTAAATTACAAGACCAATAGCGATTTATCAGAAATATGCAGTGTTTCGGCTCTAATAATCAGAAGATGTTGTACCGATCGGAGAAAGACTAAATGTGTATGAGGCACAAATCATTATACTGCCCATAATTTAAGCTTTGCCTAGGGACTCAGAAAATGAGTACATATATACAAATACATAAATACTTGTTCATATATATATATATATATAGTGTAATTACACAGATAAAAATACATATTAACACCCTGTTCAAGTGGAATTCAAAGCAGGTTCAGCTTATCCCCTATTACTGAATTAATAGTGGCATTGACATTGATAATAAGCATGTGTACATTCTATATTGTTGAGTGAGCTGGAAATGGGATGGTCCTTGATTAACAAGGATAGACCTGATTTTATCAAACTGCTCCCACACGGTTTGACAAAAAGAAGTGGATGTAACACATGGGCTCTTGCCAATGCAACCTCTACACCGAGCAGGTGGTTATTTCTTAATCTGCTCTTTTTAATGCATAGTCAGAGAACACTTCCATTGCTGAAGAAGCAAGCACTGAAAAAGATTATTCTATGTGATGTAAAAACTTTTGAACTAGTGAAATGCTTCTCCAGGATTTCTGATTCATATATGTGAATAGCACTTTTTTATTATTATTAAATTGCCCTATTATCCTTTGACTTTATTTTTCTGAAAAGTCCATTACTGGATATTATCCAACACCATGACAAGTCCTAACATGAAAATTAGCCCGGAGCTGATGTGCATTAGATGTGATGATATTCCCTGTCACAACTCGTTCACTCCGTAACCATTACAGAGAATAGGACTGGAAATTTCCAGTGTTAATAAAAGGTCTGGTGAGATGCAAGCTTTAATAAGCCACTGTTTTATGCAGTACGGACTACTGTATGATCCGGCACCAGCAATCAGTCAGAAATCTCTGTTCTGTGCAGTGTTAACAATCTGTTAATCCAAGGAGGTATCAGGTTTCCATTTTGAAATCAAAATTTATGTTTTTGCTTGTTTTGGCACAACAGGAAATCACAGATTTTTTTTTTTTAAACCAACCCTGGAAACTACTGCTCAAGAGTTTACGAGTAAACTTCATTAACCTGACTCATTTTTTTCCACCGAGATTATTTCTGTGCTGTCTGGTATCACGCTAATACCATCTGCTGTGTCATCTTTACCACGACTAGGCCCCTGGTTGTAGACCAAGCATCCCAGGTGAATGTCCCAAAACATCTTTTTTTTTTTAATCCAATCCTACCAAACCTCAATGACTGATATCCCATTTTCTTTCCTCTCACATTATGTCTGGACCACGCTTTTCGTCATTCTTTTATTCATCTCCCTCTTCTCTTTCTCTTGGCCTCATGTCCTCCATTACATTTTTTTATAGGCATACTTTTCACCTTCCATCCTTCATACGACTTATAACAATTGCTTGGTTTTCCATCCCACCCTCTTTTAAAAATTGTGTTCCCATTTTGCCAGTCCAAATCTTTTATGTCAGTTCTTCCCTCTGAAACGAGCATCTCTGAATCTTTTAAACCAGTTCCCCCACTAACTTTATTGTATCCTTCCTTTTTGTGGGGTCTATCTACATAGTTATTCGTTCTCTGTGCCATTTGACTTCTATCCTCTTTCCAATTGAAAATGTCCACTTCTCTTTCCATCCAGACATGCAGACTGCTGTCTACAGCAGTAGAGGGATCTGGTGTTAAGATTGTTCAATGTTTTCAGGTATTCCACCAGCAGTATAGAGATTCTGTTTTAAATGTAGGGTAACCACTGTATGTTATTACAGCACGGGGCTGTTTGTGTACTATGAAGTACAAAGAGTGGCTAGAGTGTTAACCCCTTAAGGACACATGACGTGTCTGACACGTCATGATTCCCTTTTATTCCAGAAGTTTGGTCCTTAAGGGGTTAATAAAATATGTGTAACAGAGCCAATATTAGTTATAGCTCATACCCTGTTTAACTTTTTACTTGAACATAAACAAAGAGGTTTTTAAAGTAAAATAATTAGAATTTAAAAACATGTTCTCTGGTTGTATTATTTAATTATGCAATAACTGTATAACAGTATACACTTTGACAGTACGATTTGTATACGTACTCAAGGATGCTGTGGGTTGCCTGCCAGGAATGATTACAATAAATAAGTATCTGTTATATATATATAGACACACAAACAAAAATAAACATCATTGGGAACCCTTTAAATGTTGCTGGAGGGGTTAATAGAAAGAACACTGTCATTCATCTATGTACTTCCTAGCTGGCATAATGTGCCCAGAACCATGGTGAAAACTAAGTAAATAAATATCTAAGTCAATAAGGATTTTATTTATACAAAAATTAAATGAACAAAATGGCCCAGGTTCCTCAAGTATAACACATTATATAGCGTTGTTTAAGGTTTATGATTTGCCTGATGTGTTTATTTTTTTTTTTTTTAATATATTTTGTTGAACACAACATCTTAAACATTTAATAAAATAGGAAAACAATAAAAAGAATCAAGACTTCTTTCTTAAAAGACTTTTCACCATTTTGTAAATTTTCTTCGCGCTGTATGATACAGTCTTCTTGAGTCCTAAAAAGAATAAAAATAAATACAATCTAAGATGAACAAGATATTCATCACACTTGGGATTCCAAAGCTTCTGAGGTAAATGACTTGCTGTGAAGGAGTCTCATGTCAGCATATTGACATCAACAAAGAGGATTGCCATGCTTGTGGAAGTGCAAGTTTTAAATACTGCTACCAACCATGTGTTTCAGAGAGGAGCATCTTAATTGTCATTGGGAGCTGCAACAGTTCCTCCATGAAAGTGATAAAACCATTTCTTCCACTTACCTGGATTCCACTGCCGAAGTCTCTCCTGGATGGGTCTCCTCCTCCTGCAATGTCACGGTGGTGGGGGATCTAATGTACATGTGCAGTGAGTGCTGTATGCGCATTAGGCATTTCTCATAGAAAAGCACTGAATCAATGCTTCCCTATGTGTAGATTGAAAATGCTGAAATGCAAAGAATGAATGTCCTCGTGCAAAGTGTGAAGACGTTGTTTCATGGAGTTTCCTTAAAACTGAAATGTTTTACATTGCAGGGTTAAGGGAACAGGTGCATGAAGTGGCCTGGGTGCCTATTATGGATAGACCTAGTATCGGTTATTCTGATTATTGAAGCTGCACTCTGCATACTTCCGATAAATCAATGAGGCGCCACGTCGCTACCTCACATCACCCCCCCCTCCCTACTGCGCTAGCTGCCTGAGAGTGATAGGAGTGTGATTGCAATCATCATGTTCCATTAATGCCAGATTTGTGTAGAAATTGTGTTGCTTTTTTCAAAACTGTAAATGTACAGAATATAATCACTGGCTGTCAGCAATCAACCGAAAGGTGATAATCTGTACCGGCATACGGCTCTGAAGAAATTATATTGGTCGATCCCTAGTGCCTATAGAGTCCCTTTAACAGAGTGCCCCCTCATTCTACTCTAAAGAGTAGATATTTTGCAGTTTAAAGTTAGCAATAAAAAACAAAACAAACCAAACATGATATTTACTAGCAGTAATCATTAACTAACTTCTGAACATAATACAGTTTACCTGGTTAAGAACAGAGTTGGCACAATGCCAGGAGACAATATAGTGGGAGTGGCAAGATAAGGCTGCAAACAGCATTGACGTTTGCAGCCATAGTGCTACCAGGCCAATCAAATCTGTAAAAACAAACATGACCCCTGGACTCTGCATTATGATTCTAAACCTTAACTGCCGGATCTGATCTACTCTCCTGTCTAGACTTTACGTGTCTTTACAGTAGTAGAAAAAAAAAACAACAGCCAGTAACAGTACAGCAAGCGACAGCACTATTATTATCGTTATCATCATTTCTATAGCACCAACATATTCTGCAGCATATTACAGTTATATAATTGGGATAGCTAACAACAATTTACTGAAATTAGATTTCATGTACTGGACTTATCTGAAATATCAAAATGCCTGTGTGCAAAAAAAAAAAAAAAAGGCCCTCTTTCATTTGTTCAACCCCAAGCACCAGATGTGTTTGGTACTGAAAGATAGCGTTTTAAAAACAAAACTGACCATAGCGCCACTGTTCCTAGAGAGTGTCAGCGGTACTGCTAACCTCACCACATCCTGCAATGTCATAGAGGAGGCGTTGCTTCCTCCATCTGTTATCCAATCAAATACTCTTCAATCCAAAACTCAATGTTTTCCTACGAATTGTAACGTCAGTGCAGTGAAAGCACCTTTAATGGCTATCAGGAAGTGTTTGGTGTGTTTAACCCCTTAAGGACACATGACATGTGTGACACGTCATGATTCCCTTTTATTCCAGAAGTTTGGTCCTTAAGGGGTTAAAGCGGATCTGTCACTTCCGGGGGTCTTAACCACAAGACCATTACCAAAAGTGAAACCTCCGGTTATGGTCTGGTGGACGTAAGATGCAGGGGAAGGTAGTTTTACTTAGCTGAAACTGTCACTTACAGTTGCCGCCATCTTTGCTCTGTGCATCGTCTTCAGCCTCTGGCTTTGTCTGCCTGAAGTCACAAGAGTACATCACTGAGTCTATGGAGCATCCCACAAGAGCAGGGGTTCTCAACCCAGTCCTCAGGGACCCCCTACCAGTCCAGGATTTGGGGATTACCTGCACTAGAGCCTCCATATCCCGCTGTCTGAATCCTACATTTCAGTATAATTCCATTCCAGTAACGATCAGTATTTCATAAAGATTTTCTCTTTATGCAACACTGAAAAGTGACAGAGCCACTTTAACCCTCCATATAAACATAGCCGTTTCTACAAAACATTTTACATTGCATGGTTAAAATGACAGGACCAATGCACATGAGATAACATGAGATTAGTGGTCCTTTAACCCCTTAAGGACCAAACTTCTGGAATAAAAGGGAATTATGACGTGTCAGACATGTCATGTGTCCTTAAGGGGTTAAACATATTGCAAAATATATATTACTCAATATGCAGGAAAATGGGTATACATAGAGACTGGTAAAGCATCTTACCGGCAGTGAGGATTCCCTTTGTACTTTGAGTCAAACTGGATGACTTTACAATGCCACAAATAGCTGTAAACAAAGAAGGAAAGTGTGTGGTTAGCATGCGGTCACTGGTAAACACCTCCAGAGACATCATACACACTCATAATCTGGCAAACTGGTCAATCCTAAATATGATAGTCCATTTGGAAATTTTCCAGTGGGATACTCCAGGCCTTCAGAACATTGACAAACTTAGCAAAGGCCCTGCACATACTGCCCGCTGCCACACACGTACTATTTAAACTGCAGAATGTGCAAATCTCTAAGCTTGCAACCCAGAACTCCTGTGTGCTAGTGGCCCCAGTGGGCAATTGCCCCCATCACCCTTGCCAGCCCTCACATGCATTTACTGTGGGTACAACCACAATACTACCTGAGCTCTACAAATAAAACTTATTAAGCAGCCTGTGATTATCCGAAAACAAAACAACAAAAAAGGAACAAGAAAAAAAAAAAAAGGAAGGAAGGAAGAAAGAAAGAAAGAAAGAAAGAAAGAAAAAGAGAAATGGCATAAGTGCTGCCCTCTGGTCATCAAAAAAAGAGACATGGAAAAAATGTGAGAGAAAGCACAGCAATAAAGAATTTGAATAGAAAGAGCATAAAAAAAAAGAAAATACAAATCAAGCCTGTTATCACCGACAAAAGAAACAGAGCAAGAGTATAGCCAGGGGATCGTCAAAATGCAGACTGAAGACTGAACAACAGCATGCACAAAAAAGGCACAACAAGAACGCAACATGCATGCACTTGTTTGCTTTAAGCCATTCTTTAAAACTGCTAACAGGGAGACATTTTGGTGATCTCTGTCCTGTAGGTTTGAAAGGATGAAAAGAGATAGAATTTAACACCTGGGATCACTCAGTTCACTGGGCCCTAATGCTTTATATCCTGAAGGCAGAATAACCAGGAGCTTCATATCCCGTGTCAACAAAAGTAACTGATCTCAGGCAGAGGAGCTGATGACATAAAAGACTTTAGGTGCTATTAACTAGCTAGTGACACTTTACTGCATAGTAAGCCTTATGAGCTGTGACAGATGGAAACCATTCTTATTTCACTAGCTTATTTCCTTACCCCAGTCACAGAATAGACAGCTTCCAATTAGGGGCAGAAGCAAAGTCTTCCTATTTCAGCACCTCTAGGTATGATGTCAGGATGAGGTGACATATATTTAAATCCAAAAATGTGTTTGTGACGGTTTTTACCCCACTGAAGGTTTTTTTTTTTTTTTTTTTACAATCTTTACTCAAGCAGGGTTTGATATCAGAATGGATAGTAAGTGCATATGACACAAAAACATAACAGTATCCTTACTAGAGAATCATACAATTTTAAAAATAAAATAGACAAGGAACAAAATAATAAACTTGGCCCATAACACGTGGAAGCATTTACAAGTACCCAGGGGTGAATTGTGGAATAGATCCAGTGGTTAGAAAGTACCCCTAAACCCTAGAGGCAGTTGAAGGGATGGTATGCTGCATTGCATACATCGGATCTGAATATAGAAATAAGGGCAAGTACTGAGCAAAGAAAATATATCAAGTAAAGTGGAGACATGTCTAATTTATCTATTCTCTTGTAAGTGCGTTTGTCCATTAAAATATTCTGTTTCAGGCCGGTGCCTAGCAGCGGAGGTGAACGGTCGCATGCTTGAAGAGCTCCGGGCCGCGACAGGGGAAATACCCTCCATCCACACCCTTAACCGGACAAAACGAATCTCAGAGGGACCCCATTAGAAGGAAGGACGTAATGGGCCGAAAATCGAAAAAACTCCGACCTGAAAGGCCCGTGCCGGGCATGGATATCGGTGAGCTCTGGCGGCAGGCCCGCAGCGCATCAGGCCCCAACATGGCGTCCCTCCATGGCGGGTGCTCTGATTTTTTCGAAGAATCCTCGGACGAAGGAGAGGAGGAACTCCCTCCGGGTCACCCTCAGCCACCACCGGCCAAAACGCAGCATTCACCGCCGGCCAAGGCCACCACGCCTGTAAGCATGGAAGCCATAAGAGAGCTAATGGCAGAACACCATACAAAGATCGCGGCGGATGTTGCCTCGATCAGAGACGCATTGCAAGGCTTGACAGGCCGCATTGGGACCGTGGAAGTCTCCATGACCGCCCACAACACCAAAATGCAAACGCTGCAGCAAGAAGTCCAAGAACTGAAAACGCTGGCAGGACAAACAGAGCTAAGGTTTGCAACACTCGAAGACAAACACCGCATGAAGCACCTTAAGATCAGGGGCATCAGCGACAGCATACCTGATACCGAACTCCCCCACCTTACCAGGCGACTCCTTACAGCTCTGCTGACTCCAAAAACAGCTAAAGCGGTGACAATAGATGGAGTTTTCCGTATACCGAAGCCCACTGGGGCCCCTGCCACTGCTACACGGGACGTTATTTTGCAGTTCCAGACATACAGGGACAGGACAGCGGTACTGAAAAGTACCAGGGATCAACCGTCCTACCTCTTCGAGGACATGTCTCTCTCATTTTACCCTGATTTATCAGGAGCGACGTTGGCGTGGAGGCGATCCTTACAACAATTGACAGCCCTCCTGCGAACACACGGCATCAGGTACCGATGGGGCCCAGCACATACCCTACAAATCACCAAGGGAGACTCCGCGCTTACAATACGCAGCATACAGGAGGCACCAGTGATACTACGAGAGCTACAGCTCCCAGCGGACTCTCTAGCACTACCAACTCCGGCGGACAGACACAAGACCCCACAGACTTGGTGCACAGCAGGCGCAGCGGAATTCATTCCCAGGAGGCAAGCAGGAGCTCCTAAAGCCAAGTCCACCACTTGAAAAGACTGGGACTCTATAACATACTACCGGGACTTTGACCTCTAGCACTGACCCTGAACCAAACACGAAAAACCGGGGACAATAGCCCCTCTCTGCGGATGACCGCACTCCCCCATCCAATGACACCCACACACCACACACTACCATCCGGACCCTCTTTAGGTACTGTCAAACCCCTCACTTCACCACCACCATGGGGACACCCCAAACAAGCCTTTCTGCCCGACAACACAGATCAAGAACAAGAATCTGGCCCTCACCTAGCTCACCTAGCTTCCAATGCGGAGACAACTCCCACCGCCCTCCATACCCATATCCATGTCCATAGGGGATCCCCAGAGACACTCACTATCCGACGATACCCGGGCATCACACAGGCCCCCCACTAGGCACAGAAACCCCGGACACGTCATATGCCATACATACCTACAGGTAGACAACTCCCGATACTCGAGGAGACATGGGAGGACGGGCTTGACCTCAGTGGCTCAGTACCTGAAGATACACTATTTACATACATGTCCTATTAGACGAGGTTTATTTTTGCTGCTTTGTTTTCCCCCTTTTTTTTTTTTATTTTTTTTTATTTTTAATTTTACTATTATTATTTCCACGCTTGTCAACGATTATCTCTGGGACAAACAAGGTCCAACTCCACCTTCCATGAAATAAGGACTCTTAGCCCAAACACCACTAGCATAACGATTACAGGCAACACATGGTACGGCATTAGGTAATATCATATTATATTAGGAGGTATAGAGACGTTTCTCTAAAACGTATCCATGTTAAGGTCACGCTAAAACAAGCGCTAGAGCGAGGTTTAAACGTTTTAATATGTCTGCTTTGTTTCACTCATTTACGACCTACCTTTATTCAAGCCTCACTTGTCAGTTAACGGCTTGGTATACAATAAGTCAAACTATGCCTTGCGACATGACCAGAATAGTACTCTGGGTTACCCAAACTTTGATGTCTAAACCCATCAGCGAAGTACCCTTTAAACTTATAATCAGTTCCCTTAAGGCGCGCTGAACCAGACGAGTCATTTAGCAAACTGTTCATGGTAACTCATTCATTACTGTCTAATCTGTCAACATGCTTATTTAAAAAATATTGTGCAATTTCTTGCTGCCACTGTTTTACTTGCTTATGTTCCAATATAAATGCACGCTGTTGTGGCGTATGAAAACTGTATGTACTCACCTGCACACCAAAAATAAAGAATTCAAAAAAAAAAAGAAAAAAAAAAAAAAAATATTCTGTTTCATGCAATACTGCACTATTTGCTTTTTCTCTGTTTCTTTACATTTGAAATATATACTCTTTTGGATTACACCCCTGTTGGGGAGTCAAGCCTAAATATTACCATTTTGTAAGTGCTCTTCCCTCCCCTACCCTTTTTTATATCTGTGCATAACTGTATTGCACCATGTGCAGTTGTTTTCTCTTTTAGATTTTACATCACCAGCTTTATATCATTTTTATTGTTTCATCTTTTTTATAAGGTTGTATTTAATTTATTATATACTTCACATTTTATTATAAGGTTATCCCTGTCCTGTGTGCTTTTAATTATTATAGTTTTCCTTTTTCGATATACTTTCACGTATATTACTTTGTTCAATAACAGAAATTACATCCTGCCACACTGGGAAAACAAATAACAGAAGCTACATGCAAAACTAACGGACCTAGCAAACGATGTAATGACCAAGTCTTGCAGAGGTATATGGAATAGCTGTGGGCAAAATGCAGTATTTTAGATTCCCTTGCCCAGCACCTAATGAAGATCCCAACTCACCCTGCTGCACAACACTCCCACAGTCTGGATCATGTGCCACTTGTAGTAACATTTCTTCCACATCTCGATTTTTCCCAGGAGGATCTACAAGAAGCGTTATCTTCTGCTGTAATGTCTTTGGTAATGCCATTAATTGTATAAACTGACCCTCTGGGCTCTTATCGATCTAAATCAGCAAAATAAAGTGAGATGCTTTAATGGTCGAGTAAAGGACAATAGATGTGGTGGTGTTAATCTTTGCTTTAATGTTATGGTACATTGCTCATTAAAGCTCACCTCTACTCTGCCTGTTGGTGCTTTGTACACGGCTTGTGAACACTCCTGCAGGATATTACTGAACAGTTTCTGGAAATGGGCAACATTGGGCCTAACAATGTTCAACACTTTGGCTTTATCTTCACCAATTATCATTCGAAAATCACCTAATTAAAAAGATATATGTTAATGTGACTCACTATCTGCACAGTGAAACAGTAAAATGTAAGCATAGTACAGGAATTGAAACAGCAACATTTTAGAAACATAAACATTGCTATGAGACACAAGTCAGTCTGCACATCTAGTTGCCCATCATAAAACTCAGGAAATGGCCTCCTCCACACAGGCCTGATCTTATAGTTTCTTTCTTCAGGATCACCATCATGCACATCCTAAATATTCTTAATTAACTTTAATGTTAACCGTTACCACATCCTATGCTATTCCAAGTATCGACTACCCTCCCTATAAAGTAGCATTTTTATACTGTCTCTACAATACAATCAGGTGTCTTTTTTTTTTTTTTTTTTAATTCTTTATTTTTGTAGTGCAGAGGCTTTATACAGTCACTTGGGAGGTACCCCAAAGGCAGTCCTCCAGCGCATTATGAAACATTGAAACATAGGGGTACAGGAGTGGTCTTGCACATTTTTAAAGTTTAAAGATTACTGAAGCATATTCACTACATATAGAAATCAACAAATCAGTTAGCTAACAGGCTTACTTGTGTATGTGATTAGGTTAGCAGAGTACGCTGCCCATTTTCTATAGGTACAGATACATATGAGAACTGTGTCTGTATGTCACTGATTTTTCCCTCATGAATGCTTAGTAAAGGAGACCATAGTGACATATATAGAGCAAGCAGTTGTTAAAGACATTCCATGAGAGTATACTTGACACTGATATTAAGTTGAAGCTAGAACATAAAATGCCGGGATTACATCACTGTTTATAATTAAGGTAAACTGGTTTGCTGAGACATTCTATGAAGCATTACTGGTCTCCTGAGTCTAGTAGGGCACTTTGCTTAGTAAGGTATGCATTCTGGAAAATCACTCTATGTGGCATTCATACTGGTTCTACATATTCCTACCCTAGGCAACAAGCTAGGCACAACTTAGCAATAAGTAAACTATGCTATCGTTACAGGTTATTCTGGCGTGTCACGGTTGTAAGATATTAGTGGGTTAGCTGTCTAGTCACCCTGGTGCGCCTGGGTTCTTTGTGCCTCCTCCGTGGGAAGGGGTCGGCAGTCTAGTGGACCAAGGCCTTATCATATGGGGGCAGTCCCGATTTCATCCGATACCTGCTCTGTTGTGTCTGTGTGGTAGGGTGCAAGCGTCCTCCAGAGCAGGTATCAGGGCTTGTTTTGTTCTGCCTTGTTCCTCTGGGTTGCTGGCTTGATGTGTTAGGCTGGATGTCTTCGGTCTTCCACGGGTGTGTGTCCTCATTGTTTAGGAGCCGGGCATTATCCACCGATCCACCGCTTTCCAGGCTGGTCTGTTGCAGGCTGAGGTGAGCACAGGGCCAGTCCGTTGGTGGGTTGGTCTCGCTGGGCAGTTGGTTCGGTCCCCTCGGGCGGGAATGGGCACTGCGCCGCGTTCTGTCCCCTCGGTGCTGCCGCTGACATTTGCCTTCTCACGCTGCTTTTTCCCGTGTTGGTGGCTGGAGCAGTTGGGAGGGTTGGCACGGTGTGTTCCCGCTTCCCTATTTGGCGAGTTCGGGTGTCAGGGGCTGTTAGATCAGCAGTGGGCGCCAGGAGGGAGGGAGCCTTCTCCTTGCTGACCGTGCACATGGCGCCCGCCATTTTGGATGTAGCGGTCAGGCTCCCCTTCCCCGACCATGGAGCCACCCTCATGGCCACCGGGTGAGGACCGGGATCACCCCCCCGGTCCATTGGGGGGGGGACGGAGCCGGATCCGCATCAGTCTGCACCTTTGGCCGGGTACTGTGGTGCAGGATAGTGTGGCAGCGGCCGTCTGCCCCACTCACCGCAGAAGAAGCAGGCCCGAGTTGGGTCATCAGGATCTTCTCCCCCGGGGGACTGAAGCTCAGCGAGCCAGCCTCTCCCCGGGTCCAGCAGGCCCCTGGCACTGGGCATCTGTGTTGTCGGCTCGGTTTTAGCTGGCAATGATTTTAGGGGATTTTCCATAGCGTTTTGCAGGAGCCGCTTTGACTTGCGACCTTCCAGCTTGGCGGTCCAGCCCCGCCCCACAATCAGGTGTCTTAATGGCTTTCACCATACATTTAAAACAGCCTGCACTCTATTCATCTTGTCAAGTAACAAATGTAACATTTAATTGAATTAACGGGACAGTTCACTGCCAAAAGAACACTAAAATTACTATTTAGTAGATATAACCTCAATGAAAACATGAATACTTTTGATTATGCATTTTTCCCCTTTAACCCCTTAAGGACCAAACTTCTGGAATAAAAGGGAATCATGACATGTCACACACGTCATGTGTCCTTAAGGGGTTAAAGTATATCTAAAATCAGCTTGCAAAAGTTGCAATTCTCTTTGCTGCCTTTGCAAGCCCTCCCCTTCTAACCCTGCCCAGACTTTCTGTGGCTGTCCAATCACAGACCAATGCAGTTCAATGAGAAGTCTTTGCAAGGCCAGCGCTCTGGGCAATTTCCTTCCTCTTGAGTTTAGCTTCATTGAGCTAACCAAATCAGGAAGTTATAGGCCTGTGGTCTGATTGACAGCCAGGTGGCTGTAACAAAATAAATGTATTAAAGTGCCAATTTCTATTGAAACCAGAACTACTTTTTTTTTCTATTGTACTATTTTACAGCGGCGTGTGGGGGCCCTAAATAAAAAAAGGGGGGGGGGGGAGGAGATACGAATTGTCCCCTCCCCTATCCCCAGCCCGTGAGCGGCGGGTGGTGGCCCTAAATGAATAAAACGAAATCCCTGTAAAATTTAGTTTGATGTCTTCTTTTTTCATCCCCAAAAAAGGGCAAATAAAAGTCCACAATACCCGTCGGAGTTTAAAAAAAAAAAAAAACATTAATCCATCTTCACCCATGGAGGGCACAGCACAGACTGAGCTCCACAGGGCAGGGAAAGGCTTATAAAGCTCTGATTGGTTGGTTTAAGTCAATCAGAGTGCTCTGACAAGTAAATTTAGAGACTGACAGGCAAGTCTCTAAATTTACCTGTCACAACACTATGGTTGGCTTGAAATCCAACCAGAGTGCTCTGTGTCATTTTACACAGAGTGGCAAAGTTCTTTGCCCCTACTCGCTTTACTAGTATTAGTAAATTTGGCTGAAAGATCAGTTTAGGTCTTTCAGCCTTTTGGTAGATAACTCCTTGATACCGTGGGAATTTTGGGAGCTATCTACTAAGCGGCTGCAAGATGCAGCCGCGGCACAAATAGGATTGGGGTTTCATTCATATGAATGAAATTACGATACGCACAAAGCCCCAAAATGCGTCCTAACATGAATGAACAAACGTCTATTAGGACGAAATTCGGTAGTTTCGGCTGCGTTTTGTCTAACAGGAGAGAACAGGACGTTCGGGAATATTGACAGGAAGCATCGCGAGATCACGGAGGAAAGGTGAGATTGTGGGAAAATTGCTTTGATCACCGGAAACGCAGCACACTTTGCTCCTCCGCTGGTCAAGCATAGGAAACCTCTTTTGTTTTAAAGAAAACTAGAGCAGACAGGAAGAAATGAAGAACAGATCTGGACAGAAGGAGAGAAAAGGAATCGATTGGGGAAAGGTAAGTTCGGCATGACAGTGCCGCTTTAAATAACTTGTCATCTAACATATAATGTAAATGTAACCTTGCCACAAAATTGTGATATATTTTCAGCAAAAAGGCATTTCTTGTATTGCATACCACTAACACAATTAATAAGCAGCACATGTAACACAATACAAGAGTGACCTAGTGACTTGAACTGATAACCACTAAAATTAAATAGAACAAATCCCGGGATTGACCAGAGGCACTCCAGTGATAACCTTGTACAATTCAATCCTCTATTACATGATGTTGTAAAAATGTACTACAGGTACCATCTGTTAAGTGTGAAAATAGAAACAGCATGGAGCAGATGCCAATATTACATCACTACATCCCAAAGGGATATGATATAATGTGGAATGTATCCAAGGTCATTTATCCACACAGACTAATATATAGTTTATTTAGAGATCATCCTAGACCAATAGTACCTGGCAAGGGTAACAGCCTGCCAGAATTATTCTCATACATACTGTAGCCCATACAAAAATTTTGAACTCTTACAGTACATATTTCCATTTCTCTGCATATCCCTTCGCCCCTCTTAATGTAATAGCTTTCCAATGATCCAGAGGGCTCTGAACCGCTTATAATGTGGCCTAGTTGCCCTGCGGTCTGGACAGCTTCCTCGCGCACAATGCAATGAGCCAGCTGGAATATGACGTCACCCCTGCATCGGCATCACAAGAGACCTGTGCAGGAAGAGCACAGTGATTCCATCACAGCAGCAACCACTGGCCACCAGGGGGAGGATAAACTCCAGCCCTCACAAAGAAAGGTAGGGATGCAGGGTGGACCTCTTAATTACTAAATGTGTGTGTATATGCCAGTAATTATGTGTGTATGTGTGTATAGGTCTGTGATTATCTGTGTGATTGTGTGTATAGGTCTGTGACTGTGTGTATATCTGTAATTGTATGTGTGCGTCTGTGGCAATCCCACATAAGGATAAATGAGTTATATACTAAACAAATGAATATCAAAAATAAGTGTTATAATATACATAAATAATATAATATTATATATGCGGCCCAGGGAAGCCAAAAAGGTTGGACACCCATGGTGTAATGTATGACCAGATGTCTCATCACTACTTGATTTTTTATCACAGAGTGATTTGCTATGTTTCACTGAGAGTTAATCCAGCCTCTAGTGGTTGTCTCACTGACAGCCGCTAGAGGCGCTTCCGCGATTCTCACTGTGAAAATCACAGTGAGAATACGCTGGACGTCCACAGGAAAGCATTGAGTAATCTCTGGTGATTCGGATCTTAAATACGGCAAACAGGTTGTCCCCCTATATTGGAAACAGGACATATTGCCGCCCTTACGGTCTGGTTTGATAGAATGGAAGACTTAAGACGACTGGAAGAATTGATTTACATAGCACAGGACTGCTCCCAATTACGTAGATATTTGGACACATTGGTTGACGACTGCCTACAATACTGACTTCCAGAGGTTGCTGACATATGAGACCTGAGGAGAGTGGTGCGTGAAAGGAGGGAGGAGAAGGGGGTCACCTTGTAATGGGGTCTCAGGTTGCCAGCCGTGAGTAATAGGGACGTTGACCCCCCTTATTTCTGACCTATAGGCCCCTACGTTGATACACCTCGTTTGAGACAGTTTTAAAGACAACCGCAGTCCACTTCCTGGATGTACTTAAGGCGGGTGCAAGAGTGTAATGCTCCTCGCTGGCCAGGACAGACTGGCGGGGGGAGGGAGGTGCTTCTTCGCTCTTGAAACAAGAGTAGATAGAATTGGTGTATTCTTTGTATGCGTTATTTATCAGTTGTTCAAAACACAAACCACTAGTTCACCTGAGTAAAGCAATGAGGGGGTGGGGGAATGAGTGAGCCGAAAGGAACTTTTTCTAGTGTTGAATATATAATGGCCAATTGCTATCAATATATCGTAGCTTTATAGCTATACTTAAATGGTTTATATACGATAAACTATTTAAAATGTTAACATTTTATTTAAGGAGTTCCAAAATGTAAATGAAAATTCCTTATACAGACCAGAGTAGGAGAGTCCAGCTATTTGCAGATACAGCTCTTCCTCAGTAAAACTCTCCGGCAGCATCAGAAAGGCTGCAGTCAAAGCGCTTTTCAAATTGGCGTTAAGGGCTGTGCGGAGGCGGCCATTCTCCTTCTGTGTTAATATTTTAACCTGGAAGTGAAAAGTTATAGAAACTGAAAACACGCAAATATGGACAGAGTTATTTATGAAAGTTCAGGAATTTAAATCAAGATTGATTATAAAGATTGGGTATCCCCAAGGTGCCCCAATAAATCAATCTTGACCTTTTGACCCCACGTGTATGGGGTCCGGAGGTGGTCAACATTTACCTCACATCCCCATCCTTGATCTTTGTTTCTTCTTCGTTAACTAGAAGTCCTGGTGAATGTATTGTTTAATACAATTTAAACACTATACTTGCTGGCAGCTTTTGCTTTAACAGATAAATTTGGTGTATGCACATAGCATGCAGCGGTGTACAGATATTCAAATTTCTACTATTTATCCAGCAATTGGGCTTATTTTTTAGCAGAAGAGATGTAACTGAATTTAATAAGCAAATTCTAGGACAGCTGCTTAACTAAGATATTTGCATTTAAAGAATATAATGAATTTGCAAATACTGACTTTCATGAATAGTCCTTTGTGTAAAACCAAACATATGTTCAAACTGATATTCGATTAGTAATTGTCTGGACTTATCGGTCATCAGGATATACAAGAAATATCTGTTTTATATGCGGTGGCGGCTGGTTTTAGATAGTGGGCCGCTAGTCTCCACCCCTAGAATTTGATCCTACCCCTCTCCTTAAACCAGCCCCTGACCTGCTGGACTTTGCCCACTTAATGTGCCAATAACCATATTATATCAATAATATATTAAGACTATTACTTACAGTGTCATATGGTGCCCAATTTGTTTGTATATATAATAAAGTATTTTAAGCATTTTGATCATAATGCCTTAGCAATTAACCAGTTCAAGTACATGGTCTCATGGGAAGCGTAGTCAGCAAGAACTGCAGTGCTAAAGGCTAGATACTACTTCACAGTTTATATCAATATGTATATGCAAAGTATCAGACCAATTCTACTGTGCGCTTTCAGTTCCTGCCAGGATGAGACTGCAATGGAAAGCTGTCAGCAGGGGAGAGAGTGAGATTCAAAGCATGGAGCTGGGGGAGAAAGTGCAGTGATGTATTCAAAGCATGGAGCTGGGGGAGAAAGTGCAGTGATTTATTCAAAGCATGGAGCTAGGGGAGAAAGTGCAGTGATGTATTCAAAGCATGGAGCTAGGGGAGAAAGTGCAGTGATGTATTCAAAGCATGGAGCTAGGGGAGAAAGTGCAGTGATGTATTCAAAGCATGGAGCTGGGGGAGAAAGTGCAGTGATGTATTCAAAGCATGGAGCTGGGGGAGAAAGTGCAGTGATTTATTCAAAGCATGGAGCTGGGGGAGAAAGTGCAGTGATTTATTCAAAGCATGGAGCTAGGGGAGAAAGTGCAGTGATGTATTCAAAGCATGGAGCTGGGGGAGAAAGTGCAGTGATGTATTCAAAGCATGGAGCTGGGGAGAAAGTGCAGTGATTTATTCAAAGCATGGAGCTAGGGGAGAAAGTGCAGTGATGTATTCAAAGCATGGAGCTGGGGGAGAAAGTGCAGTGATGTATTCAAAGCATGGAGCTGGGGGAGAAAGTGCAGTGATGTATTCAAAGCATGGAGCTGGGGGAGAAAGTGCAGTGATGTATTCAAAGCATGGAGCTGGGGGAGAAAGTGCAGTGATGTATTCAAAGCATGGAGCTGGGGGAGAAAGTGCAGTGATGTATTCAAAGCATGGAGCTGGGGGAGAAAGTGCAGTGATGTATTCAAAGCATGGAGCTGGGGGAGAAAGTGCAGTGATTTATTCAAAGCATGGAGCTAGGGGAGAAAGTGCAGTGATGTATTCAAAGCATGGAGCTGGGGGAGAAAGTGCAGTGATGTATTCAAAGCATGGAGCTGGGGGAGAAAGTGCAGTGATTTATTCAAAGCATGGAGCTGGGGGAGACACTACTACTTCACTTCTTTACACTGTGCGTCGAAACACTGTGATATGATAATTTGTCACACTTTTCATGCAGCAGACATGGAGTCAAAATGGAGGCTGCATCAGGGGAAGTGCAGTTGAACCACAACAAGAGGACATAGTCTTAAATTAGAGGGGCAAAGATTAAAAAATAATTAATTTACTGAGAGGGTAGTGGATGCATCGGATAGCCTAAAAAAAGTAAAAACATTATTTCATGTTTTATTTTTTTATTGCAACTAAAGCTGGTGGGGCATTGTGTCATCTGCCTCTATGGGCGAATCACTACTGATTAGATTATATAAGCAAAAACAAAATGTGAGGAAGGCTGAACTTGATGGACGCCAAGTCTCTTTCCAGCTATGTAACTATGTAACTACATATCAGAATGTCATTCCAGTAATCCTGGTTCCTTGCAGTAAGTGTTAAAAAAAAAAAAAAAAAAAAGTCTAACGTTCTAGTGGTATAAAAGATATCCACCACTGTTTTACTATTTATTTATATGTCTATAGGGTAGATAGAGTTACAAATAATGAATTAGGCATAAAGAAAAAATATGGTCCTATATAAACAAGCTAAAAGGATTATTCAAAAACGAAAAAAAAGACAATGCATTGAGAACACAGAATGCATGCTGTACTGTATTAATATAAATTGCTCACATATAAGATGAAACGTAAACAGGTCATAAAAGATTAGAGAGGACAGTGGGTATACAGTGTGATTAGAAGGAAGATGCGTTATACTTGCATTTACATGGAATTTGGGGAACATTTTTTCAGCTTTAACCCTATACATGCCTCAATATTACAACCCAGTATACTATTACTCTCACTTGAACTACATCTTGATAACGAAGCTTTTCCAAACAGATTGCATTTTTTTTTCTCAAACACCATATATATTTTCAAGATTCCAAAAACATTGCAATTCAGGTGCCAGCTGGATGTAAAATTCAAAAATCCAAGGTTAAGAGTTGAATAATTAAAACAGCTCCAATTAAAAAGATTAGATTGGCTCCAGGGGCCATAAGCAAACCAGAATTACAACTTCAGTTCAACTTCATTAACCCCTTAAGGACACATGGCATGTGTGACATGTCACGATTCCCTTTTATTCCAGAAGTTTGGTCCTTAAGGGGTTAAACAATGCAGCCAAGGACTGATCGGAGAAAAAGGAGCCATACCTCCACCAGTGTGTTGTATAATAAGCACTTATGAAGTGCAATTATAATTTTCTGATATCTAGACACTACTCCACATACATCAGACATAAATTCTGTCCTCTGTACACAATTGCTTCCTCAGAGAATAGGCCATATTTGTTTAACTAATATGAGTTTATACACAATACCTTCTGCGCACTACTGGTGCGGACCCACCCTGTCTGTCTCCACCCTGTTTATGGGATTAGATCCAGTTTACATAAAACAAAGAGAGAAAATATAGGTCAACTTCATTCACTGCGTGGAAAACATTAATAGTTTATTGGAGAAATGATACCATACTTTGTAAGCATGATGGGCTATTTATACTGTTTATTATATTAACTTAAGTTAAGTATTAGTATATTAACTTAAGATGCCATGTCCCAATTACCTAATAGTGATAAGGTCCACAGCAGAAACTTTACGCTTAACAGATTTTCACATTTTAAATGTTTACAAAGTTTAAAAGGTTACAGTGCTGTAGCTCTGTGCTTCAAAAAAAAAAAAAAAAACAACCAAACAAAAAAATAATAATTAGATTTTAGCATTTCAGCACAAGGGGCATCTGTCTAACCAGCGCAGTAAAAAGTGTACCATTGTAATTGGGGCTGCAATGACTCTTCGGCTACGCTAATGAATGCAACACCATAAGTCACTATAAATGAAACTCGTTTTCCAGGATTTGTAAAAATATATTTACTTAGCTCTATGCTTAACATTTGTGAGGTGTAAAAAAAAATTAATTTCCTTTTTATCCGGGAACTGCAAGCCTCCATCTTAGCTACCCATCAATCACTATAAGTGTAGTCCTTCACACCTGGCAATTAGCATAGAAAAAGCACACAGGGAACAAAATAATTTAAACATTGGTTTTATTTCTCCCTTTTGTTAGCAAGGTACGGCCTGGCTTTACCTCGTCTCAAACGATCACTTAGTTAACACAAGTGTAGGTAGTTAGATAGTGACTAAATATAATCAACTTAGATCCATGGGATCTCTATAAAAAATAGGTTATTGAAGACCACAAACAAGTCACTGATGAATGAGAATTTTGATTTGCTACTGACAGGGACCAATCACAGACTTGTAAGGGAAGATGTGTGTTACTGCAGTGCTTTCCCATTCCTACAACAGGGCTCTCAAAGTCTGCTGTGTATGTATACTTGGTTTTGCTATGGTCTTTAGTGTATATAATTCGGCAAATATATATATTTTTTGGCCAAAAGTATATTTGAATACAGTCTAATAGTATAGGAAAAAAATCTATACAAACACGTTACCAAAATCAATTATTAAAATTCCACTATATTTCATCCCGCTAAGTCTGTAACATTAATTAGTAGATGTTTCTTCCTCAATCCAATTTGTTCTGCTATAGTTGCACAGATAAGCAGAATTTTGTTTCTCAGCCAAATGCGTTATGCTATAGTAATTCTGTTAAGTGGTATTTATAAGACGTTTTGCAATCATCAATAAATGTAGGCTTAATAGTGTGTGTTTTAACATGGTTTACTGCAGGTTGGTGGATGATACGATCTGTATGCATATGTTTCTTGGACATTCATTGTTTAAGAATTGCTGCCCTCTGGGGGAAGAAAAAGTGTAGTCTAACTGTGCTGCTGAAATATGCATATGCTTTTAGTTTTTAACATACAAAGAGCCACATTTGGTGCATAATATGGGGAGGGAGGGAAAATGCAGCAATACAATAAATAAATATAACTTACAAGTGCCCATATATTTGGATAGTTGGGAACAGGAGGTGATGTGGGTCCTGCTCAAACGATATGGTTGTAAATTACAATCCAGCGTCAGGAACGATCAATAAAGTTTTATGAATTTTGTACGGAATTGTGTAAAAAAAGCATTTATAATCCAAAATTCATGTTGCTTTACACTGTTGGTTATGCTGCTAAAGTTGTAAGAAAAATAAAAAAAAACATATTTAAAATTGGGCCCATCTCAGTAAGTGTCCATTCCCTCATGTTGAGGTCCATAGGCCATTATTATAAGGTAATCAAAAACAAATTTGCCACTATTGCACTACATTTCAAGTTGAACAAACACCTCTGTTCTCCTGTCTACACAATTGTCACTGCTACACATCGCCCTTGGGTCACTTTTACCCTCCTTTTTACTATTTTTACTTTATTGTAGAATGAATGTGAGGTATTGCGGTCAATTTCAATGTTCATCATATTCACTGATGGTAAAGTAGTACAATCGTTGCTACATTTTTGTTGCTTCACAAGAGTATTTTCTCCCTGTAATCTTTTTTTCTTAATGTACATTTCTGCTTATGTTGTAAACTTTCAGTACTTTTTAGGAAGTTAAAGCAGGGCAGGGTCATATATTCCTTTTGTATCAGTGGGTCTCATTATTTGTCCTCCATTTGTATAATTAGCAATGTTTGTTGTTCGTCTGTCTTGGGCACATAAAACCACACACACACATATTAAATTTGAAATTCTCATGTAGAATATCACAGACCTTGTGTATCCTACAACAAAGTTCACAGATCTGTATTCGACCAAATCGATCTCAACCCTACATCTAGCTCCAGCCGTGACCCTGGCAACCCATGGCTCAGTTCATCTTAGCCTTACCAAAACATTGCTATAATAGCAACTCAAACTATTGTACAAATGCACAAGCTCAAATACTTGCTTTTGGTGTAACCCTGGCTCCAGTCCTAATTCCAAATAAAACCTTAACGCTACTTTTAACGCTAGCCTTAACCATGTTGTGACCCTGACCCTTGCACTAAACTGTTCACCAGCTATAACCCTAGCTCAGACATTAGCCCCTTAACCCGAGCAACTAAATCTTCTTCAAATTTAAACTCAAATCATTGACAAAACATTTGCTTCAGGTGCATATATCTTGCCCTACCTCTAAACCTAGTTAATCCTTGACTTGGCCGTAAGTATAATCCATGTCCTAGCTGTAATGCTTACTCCAGAACTAAACCTAGCTCTTACCTTAACTCTTAATCTAACAAGTCTTACCTGAACAATTCTAACCCATGCAAGCTGTAACCCTCTCCCTAGTCCTAGCTCTAACCCTAATAGTAGCTTAAACCCTAGTCCAAGCTAAATTATTTTGTCATGCCCTAACCCTAGCACCAGCATTCAGAAAAAATGCAGTGTTTACATTACAGTCTAGTGAGAACTCTACTGGCCACTCCTTAAATGGCTACAATATGTGGTTCCTGGGGCAGTGTTGCACAGTGTGCAGCACTGCCATTCAGTGTCTCCACCCTCAGGATGGAGACACTGAACTTTCCGCATAAAGATGCAATGATTCAATTCATTCTATGAGGAGATGCTGATTGGCCAGGGCTGTGTTTGACTAGTGCTGACTCTGCCCCTGATCTGCCTACTTGACAGTCTCAGCCAATCCTATTGCTAGTGCTTGGTTAATTGGGGGAGTGTTCCTTAATTGCCACCTGTGTGGGATTTGTATTCCCATATAAGCACACCCCTAACTCACTGAGCTTGCTCACATTGCTTGAAAGCAGACTCTTTCAAGTACGAGTTAGAAAACCAGGAGTTTAAACTAACAAGGTGATTGTTTTACTGTTCTGTATCTGGGGAAATGAGTGTTAGCAAGATTGCTGGTTTGACTCAATGCACATCTTGTTGCATGTATGCATGCCTGGATGTACCCGTCAAGGGCCCATACCTCTGATGGTTGTGTGCGAGTGGCTTTTCTGGAAGCTCAGATTGGAGCTCTCGAGAAGCAAATTGCAACATTGAGGGAGATCGACAATCTTGAGAGGAGTCTGCTGCTCACTGAGTAGAGTTTAGTGGGGACAGGTAGTGGAGTGGGAGGAAAACTACCTGTCCCCACTGTGCCTGTTCTCTGAAACTGCTATTTACATCTGAAGGGTTAAAACCTGGGGGGACCTGGCACCCAGACCACTTCATTGAGCTGAAGTGGTCTGGGTCACTATAGTGTGAAATGAAAGTGTGGGTACACTACAAACTGGCATGGGGGTGTTAGTTAATAAAGACCAGGAAAAGGCAGACATTTTAAATAACTATTTCTCCTCCGTATATATTAAGGAAGAACTAATGGCAATAGATGTGCAAATGATTGCGGCTAAAAAAATTGCAAAATAATTGTAATTGGTTAACTTGAGACAAGGTGCTGCAGCAACTAAAGAAAGTTAATATAAACAAAGCTCCAGGGCCTGACAGTATTCATTCACGAGTACTTAAAGGGACACTCCAGGCACCTAGACCACTTCTGCCCATTGGAGTGGTCTGGGTGCCAACTCCCACTACCCTTAACCCTGCAACTGTAATTATTGCAGTTTTCCGAAACTGCAATAATTACCTTGCAGGGTTAACTCCTCCACTAGTGGCTGTCTACTAGACAGCCACTAGAGGGCACTTCCTGCTGCATAGCACACGCTGTGTGAGGACCTCCAGCGTTGCTCAATTCCCCATAGGAAAGCATTTTCAATGGAGAGGTCTAATGTGCATGCACGTGATGAAGGGAAGGAGTGGCGGCGACCCAAAACCACCGCCGAGGGACATGGGGGGGGTCTCAGGTAAGTCACTGAAGGAGTTTTCACCCCTTCGGCAACCCGGGATGGGTGGTGGGAGGGAGAGGGGACCTGCAGTGCCAGGAAAACGTATTGTTTTCCTGGCACTGGGGAGTCCCTTTTAGGAACTAAGTGTAGAAATAAGTGAACCTCTGTTTTTAATCTCTCTCTTTTCTTTCAGGAAGTTTTCCAGAGTATTGGAGGAAGGCAGATGTGGTTTCTATATTCAAAAAGGGTTCAAAATCATTCCCTGGAAATTATAGACCTGTGAGCTTAACTTCGGTGGCTGGAAAAGTATTTGAAAGGTTATTACGGGATAATATTCAAGAATTCCTTGAGAAGAACATGGTTATCAGCAAATATCTGCATGGTTTTATGAAGCACAGGTCATGTCAAACTAACTTGATTGCATTCTACGAAGAAGTAGGTAGAAGTATTGATCAGGGTGTTGCAGTGGATGTGATCTATTTGGATTTTGCCAAGGCATTTGATACAGTTCCACACAATAGATTAGTGTTCAAACTCAAGGAAATCGGTCTAGATGAAAATGCTTGTTCTTGGATAGAATATTGGCTTAAAAATAGAGTACAAAGAGTTGTTGTTAATGGTACATTTTCAAGCTGGACAGAGTTGGCAAGTGGTGTCCCTCAGGGTTCTGTTCTGGGACCCCTTCTATTTAACATGTTTATAAATGATCTTGAAAAAAGCACTGAAAGTCATGTTTCAGCATAGGCGTGCGCACGGGGTGTGCCTGGGCACACCCCAATCCCCGCGGCACGCCTCTGGAGTGAGACCGGCAGGGGAGATCTCGGGATCTCCCCTGTCGGCTCATGCAGAGCCGGCGCTATCCGAGCGCCGGCTCTGCTCTAAGCCTCCCTCCCCACAGGCAGGGAGGGAGGCAGGAGAGGACCTGGGGAGCTCTTGCCAGCAGCTCCGCCGGGTCCTCTCGCGGGATTCTGAGCGTTGCCGCGGTTACCGGCAAGGCAGGCTAGAGTTCACTCTCCACTGGACCACCAGGGAAGGCAGCAGCAGAAATGATCCCCCCTCCCAGGCATAATGTAAGAAGGGAGGGGGGATATTAAGAAATCTGCCCCAACCTCCACTGGACCACCAGGGAAGGCAGCAGCAGCAAGGCCCCCCCTCCCTACATAAGGTAAGAAGGGAGGGGGGGTATTTACCAAACGGCCCCCACACAATACACACAATCCCCCAAACATACAGCACACACACACACACAGCACACAAACTGCACCCTCACACACACATCACCCTTACACATACACACTAACAGCACCCTTACACACACAGCGCCCTTACACACACACACTAACAGCACCCTTACACATACACACTAACAGCACCCTTACACACCCAGCAGTGTATATATATATATAAGTGTGTTTTTGGCGTGTGTTTTTGTGCTTTAGGGTGCACACCCTTATACAATAGGCTGCGCACGCCTATGTGTTTCAGTGTTTGAAAATGACACTAAACTCTGTTAAGTAATACAATATGAGCAAGATATTACTTTGCTGCAGAGGGATTTAGATAGACTGGGGGCTGGACACTCAAATGGCAGATGAAATTGAATGTTCAAAAATGCAAAGTCATGCACTTCAGCGTAAAGAGTGCACAAGCAACGTATACCCATAATGGAAGCAAATTAGGGATAACAACACACGAAAAGGACTTGGGAATTGTTATAGACAACAAACTATGCAACAATGTGCAATTTTTAGCAGTGGCTGAGGCCAGTAAGGTATTGTCATGCATTAGAAAGGGATGATAATATCATTTTGCCTCTTTATAAATCACTGGTAAGACCACATATTGAATATACTGTGCAATTTTGGGCACCTGTTCTAAAGAAGGATATTATGGCACTAGAAAAAGTGCAGAGGCAGGCTACACAATTAATAAAAGGAATGGAACATATCAGCTATGAAAAAAGGTGAACACATTTAAACCTATTTAGTTTAGAAAAACGTCGCCTGAGAGGAGATATGATAACATTATACAAATATATTCGGGGGCCAATACAAACCATTGTGTGGAAATCTATTCATAAACCGGACTTTACATAGGACACGAGGTCATGCGTTTAGACTGTAAGAAAGAAGATTTCGTCTAAGGCAAAGAAAAGGTTTTTTTACGGTAAGAACAATCAGGATGTGGAATTCTCTGCCTGAAGAAGTGTTTTTTATCAGAGTCCATACAGATGTTCAAACAGCAACTAGATGCATACTTTCAAAAACATAATATTCAAGGTTATAATTTTTCAATGTAGTGTAATAACTGCTTGATCCAAGGATAAATCTGACTGCCATTCTGGGGTAAAGAAGGATTTTTTTTTCCTAGCTTGTTGCAAAATTGGAAGTGCTTCAAACTGTTTTTTTCGCCTTCTTTTGGATCAACAGCAAAAAACAGATGGCGAAGGCTGAACTTGATGGACGCAAGTCTCTTTTCAGCTATGTAACTATTGGGAAAGCATTGTGATTGGTTCAGAGAATCACTTCTGATGATGTCAGGCAAGTAGGCAAGTCAGGGGCAGCAGACTCAAAAATACAAGTAATATTTTACTAAATTTAGGGAGGCAAGGACGGCCAGATGTTGGTTTTAACACTATAGGGTCAGGAATACATGTTTGTGTACCTGACCCTATAGTGTTCCTTTAAATCCAGTCCAAGATCTAACCCCAGCTGCGTTAGGAAGTCTGTGATTTGACAGCCATCGATAGTTTGGGTTGGGGAAGAAGGGGAGGGCTTGCAAATGCTGCAGAAAAAGAGACCTGCATTTTTGCAAGCTGCTGTTAGATTATATAAAATACATGCATGTTTTCATTGGGGTATGTCTATGTTAAATAGTGATTACTTTATTTGTATGTATATGGTAAGTGGAGTATCCCTTTAAGGTAGGGAAAACAAGAAAGGATAGAAACCATGCAAACCACCATGAGCAGGTTAAAGGGAGCTACAGAAAGAATATTAATAGACCTAAAAGACCCAATGGGGTGAAATCAAAAGGCTTTATAGCATGTTGAAATATATGTGATCTTGTTTCTGGTAGGTATTAGAAGTAATCTTTGTAAGATAGAAGAAATCCATTAAATAACAAATAGATATTTACCGGCTTATGTAATCGTCCAGCAATGTACAAAGTCTTCCAGTGAAGTAAATCTTCCACAAGTCTGTCTGTGCTGACAATACCATACTTTATAACCTAAAAACATACAGGTCAAATTAGACCAGGTAACAGTGCATTTCACCCCAAAAAATATATAAATAAATAAAAAATAAAAAAAAGAATGTGCACACTTTTCTACAAGACTCCCGCCATGACACCACCCTGCCAGCTGATATGTATGACAGAAGGCAGTTAACCTAGAACATACATTTAAAGTATTCCTATCATGGGTACACAAACGTATGGACAATTGAAAGAGCATAACAAGCATAAGTTATTATTGAACAGCTCCTAAAGCAAATAAATACATATTTTATCTTTATAATAAATGATATTTACTGCTTTAGGAGCTGTAATAGCTAAAGTTGAATCTGACTTGACAGACAAGTTTTAAAAAGCAAATGTTGGATCACAAACAGTGTTGCATGAGATAACATACGGGAGAGATCTGAGCATTAAAATGGGGTTAAACAAAAGAAGATGGTAGTTAGTTTATATGAGAATAGAGGTATATAAAAGTTTGAAGGGAAAATATTTTCAAGTTTAAAAAAATTTAAAATTAATGTGGCTCTGTCACTTTTTCTTCTGCTTGTCCCTCATCCTCTCTGATGATCTTCCCAGTACTTGTTACTGACTCTGGAAAAAGTGCTACTTACATTTCCAATGTCTTGCTGGGTCTTTATTCATGGTGCCACCATATTGGTACTTCCAATTATGGTGCACACAGGAAGTCTACTCTTCTGCCCTTTTTAGGGTGTGCGTGTTAAATCATGTGCATTACCAGTTCACTAATGACAACACTGATGAGTAAAAGAATCCCATTGACAGCCAATATTACAGAGGAAGGAGTTACGTAGGATACGGATATCTCCATCATTTGTCAAACTGCAGTTGTTACATAATGAAAAGTAGTGCCTACTTTTCTTTATATGTAACATTTTACAGAAACACTTTTACAGAGGAAAAAAAACGGACTGACCGGGGCACAAAATGTAGCACTATACAAAAACAAAAAAAGTTACAGAGCCGCTTTAACCCCTTAAGGACACATGACATGTCATGATTCCCTTTTATTCCAGTTTGGTCCTTAAGGGGTTAATGGAGAGAACCATTAACTCAACCATGAATTTCCCATAAACAATTGGATTCATGAAATATTAAAAAAACTATAGAAAAAAAAAAAAAAACAACAAAAGATAAACAAACCACAATTATTTCAGCCATCTATAAAGGACCAGCTAGAGAAAATATTTTTTAGAGGATATGTCAATTCCCACTTACTTTCCCATCACAAGGTACTATGGTGTTATAATAAACTCCCGCACCATAGTCATTCTGTATAGTTGTGATGTGTCTGGGGCCCAAGTACTTCAAGACAGAATAATGAGCACGGTTTTGTTTGATATTCATTGTATGCCATGTAACTGGGTCATCAACCGCGAAGACAAAGTCCAGCATATTGTTCTTTAGGGAGAAAAACACAAACAAAAACTTTTATACAAGGTAAGTTAGGTCCTCCATTGCGGAGTCATCCACAAAAACTAGTAATCATTGCTGCCCAACAAATGCATATGGTGCATTTGATAACACAATTTATATTATACAAACCATGTGCCAAAATTTGTTTAAATCATGCAACTTACATTTCCATGGTTATATGCAAGGGAAGTCTGGCACAACCCAATAAATATAAAAATAATGCAGAAATAAAGATTTTAAATATATTATGTTTAATCAGCCTTCAACAACTAGTTTTGACATGGCAGTGTCCATACCAAAGTTAAGTCTACCTAAAGGTGAATATCTCCTAAATGCAATTCGGTGGAGGACATACCTGTGTATGGTGGGCTCATTTTAAAAATTAATGCTCAAAGACGTTTACATATAAAGTTAAAGGACCACTCTAGGCACCCAGACCACTTCAGCTTAATCAGGTGGTCTGGGTGCCAGGTCCAGCTAGGGTTAACCCATTTTTTTTTATAAACATAGCAGTTTCAGAGAAACTGCTATGTTTATAAATGGGTTAATCCAGCCCTCAAAGCCTCTAGTGGCTGTCTCATTGACAGCCGCTAGAGGCGCTTGCGTGATTCTCACTGTGAAAATCACAGTGAGAGCATGCAAGCGTCCATAGGAAAGCATTGATAATGCTTTCCTATGAGACCGGCTGAATGCGCGCGCAGCTCTTGCCGCGCGTGCGCATTCAGCCGAATGGGAGGAGAGGAGGAGAAGAGCTCCCCGCCCGGCGCTGGAGAAAGGTACGTTTTAACCCCTTTCCTTTCCCAAGAGCCCGGCGGGAGGGGGTCCCTGAGGGCGGGGGCACCCTCAGGGCACTATAGTGGTCCTTTAAAGTAAGGTGGCGGGATCTTATTAAAGAAAGGATTACAAAACAGAAGAGATGATCGTTCTCTAAACTGCATGTATTGTAGTAGCTAAACAGCTATGCTAACTGATATAAAAATATATTCACCACTCAAGTCTTGCTTTTTGGCCACATGTTCTGTAAATGCTTTGCAACCTGGATATATTTTAAAGAATGCTAAGTTAAAAGTATGCCCAAAACAGTTCCATGTAGCCATTCATCAGGATACGTTGTGGAACACCAAATTGTATTTTGAACATACCAGCATCATTTTGTGTTTAACAGTCATTTGGTTAGTAAAATAGAGAAAAAAAAATGTTTACGTAGTTAAAAATATATCATTATTAGCAGACAAAATGTGGTCTCTTTATATGCAAAACAGAGTCCTTTAAATATCACTATCCAACTAACATCAAACTTCCAAAATACTTGCTCTTTATTTGATACATGAATCATTTGGCAGTATCGTTCACATATTTATGCAACCCTATCTTAATCAACATGTAACATAAAGGCCTGATCTAGCACTTATAGGAGACAGTAAGATGGACAATCATTAATCATGTCATCATCAGACTGGTTAAACACTCTTAATCCTACACAGAGACCTTCACCTTGCCTCAGAAACATACATGCATTTCCCAATTTCATGAGATGAAATTCTATGTGAAAGTGAGGTCAAGTGGTTCCTTAATGTCCTTCTTACCCCAACATTGTTGTGAGCAGTGCCCGACTGCCTGAACACGCCTGACCCATATGCAAAGGCAAGGCTGATGTCCTGTGGGAAATAGGTGAGGATCCTCCTGAACTGGTATCCTGTGCTCTGGATTGCTTGTATAGCCATGGCTGCTCATAGAGGGCACACTGCTAGGAGAGACATGCACCATACACATGGCAGCAGCTACAGATCTATGGCACACTGCACTGGCAACATGCTAGCTGGATAATCACAGATTATTATAAACACAGATAATCACAGTTAGTTACACAGAGTATCCAGCTTCTCTCCCTGCACTCACATGCATACATACATACATAGCATTATATAGAGGTTTAGGATATAAACAGTCAGGTATAAACACAATGTTCACACACACACACAATGAACTATTGAGAGCAAAAAATCCTCTACTTTACACTGCACATGGACACCTCACTTCCGGGTTGCTCTCTGTGCTGTGATTGGACATTTCTAACGCCTCACGCGATTGGCTGCCAGTAGCAGGTTTCTGATTGGCTGCCAGTTACATGTCAGTACAATGTGATGGATGGATTTAACAAGGCAAAAAGCAGGTGCTATCCTGGTGGAATGTGCTGAATAGGGAGCAATCACTATGGAAACCAATAGAATGTCTCCTAGAATTCAGCACTATAGCTCCCAGTATAACAGCTCATTTTCCTATCTAAATCTCCACCATAGTGCTATTGTCATCATTTGTAAAAAATAAATATCTGTTTAACAAATGGTTTATTTATGGCATTGTGAAATTATGGTGTCAGTTGACTCACAGTTACATATCTCTTGTTGGTCTGCCCAGCTAAGACACAGTTGATACCGCCCTAGTCTTCCTAGCTCCTGGCTGAGGCTAATAGGAGTTGCAGTAAGAGTCTGGATGTGTGCATGTGCAAAAATACAATACATGATCCACAACCTAATCCAGGCAAAATCCGCGAAACGGACACCCATCCAGCCCTACAACCCACACAACCAGATCCAGCAAGGCAAGAGGCACCGGCAGATGCCTTTTTTACAGCCCCACAAGCTCCCCAAGCGGAAACGCAAAACACCTACACCTCGCCAGTGATCCGGGACCTGGAGGAACTTTTGTTCCGGCCGCGAGCAGAGAGGGTAGGACCTCCACCACCCCCCTCACCCACTGAAACGCCGGCGCTCATACCTGCAATGGGACGCAGATCCCAAAAACCAGCGCCTGATGGAGGGGATATCAGCGCGCTGCTGCAACGCCCGGCGCCGCCGCGCCCCGCTCCCATGCCCGCGGGCGAAGAGCAGGAGCCAGCTCACGCTCCCCACCAGGAGCGGAGGGGACAGGAGTACCCCCAGGCTACACGGCCAGCGCAGGTACAGCAGCCTGACTCCCCTGAAGATGCAGCACCAGCCACTAAGGGAGACCTCAAACTCCTGCTTGCTGACATCCACAAGCTTTTAGCAGCTGACACTGCCCTCCTCAAGACAGAGGTACAACTGGTCACAGATCGGGTAACAACTACAGAGCAAGAAGTAGGGGAGGTTAAAACACACCTGACAACACTGGATGAACAGGTACTAACTATACAGCATCACCAAAAACTTGTGGCACTTAAAATGGCGACCATAGAGGACAGACAAAGGAGAATGCACATCAAAATTAGGGGAATCCCAAATGCAATCACTGCAGAAGAACTGCCTCATTACGTAAGGCGTCTTCTAGCCAGCATACTCCCCCACGCAGCTGCAAAGAAAATAGCCATAGACGGAATCTACCGGCTCCCGACCTACACTCACCTGAAAACACCGGCAGCACGAGACGTCATCTTAAGGTGCGTCACAGTTCAGGACAAGCTCCATATCATGGCGGCGCTTAAAGACCGAACGCCACTGCCCTTCGAAGACACAGAGCTGACCTTCTATCAGGACTTACCTAGGGCCACACTACTGTGGCGCAAATCATACGGTCCAACGGCAACACAGCTTCGTGCCGCAGGCATAGCCTACAAGTGGGGAGCAGGAGGGTCTATGGAAGTCACCCGCGCAGGGACAACACACGTCCTCTCATCGCCTGAGGAAGCCTCCAAATTTTTGAAAACCCTCGGCTTGCAGCACCAGACCCAGAAACACCAAGGAGAACGCATGGAACGCATGACCGCCTCTCCTAATACCCCGGGAACAAGTGAACTGGGGGCACTGGGCACATGAACACTAACCGGTTGATAAAACCCAAGATTTGATTAAGATGGACTGATATTTCCCACCATCCCCATCCCAACGAAGGAGAAAGCCTCCAATATTACACACAAGCTTAAACCCCCTCCCCCCCCCCCCTGCCACCCCCATGGTTAGGGGTTTCTTGTCCCCATGCCGAGGCAGAGCGCAACACCACTGCATTATCCAAAGCCCTAACACGATAGAACCTATCATATTTCTCACACCGCTGACAGAAGCTACTGTAGGGCCTGTAAACTACCAAGACTGCCCAGCATGCAAGCCATACCACAACCAACTAGTCCCACAGTAGACTACAACATATCACACAGACTGCTTAAACGACTACCACACACAGCTAGACCTACTCCACTGTGACTAACTTCACTGTTATCCTTTCCTGTTACGCCTTATCTGAAAATGTGCTTTTAACCTTATGCCATGTTTTGTCTCGTTTAACATTCTATGTATACATATATATAAGCTTGTTACCACTGAAATGGCAGCAAATGCTTGTTTGAAAACCTATGCACAACAAAATAAAGAAAAAAAATACAATACATAATTAAACAAACGACATTCAATTATTTTAAATCACGCATGGTAACTTGAAGAGACATTTTGGGAGATTGCATATATGAATATTGCTTATTGAAAAATGCAAAAAAGATTAGGTACCATATGGAAGAGAGAATAGAAGATGCACCTATATATTTTAATTTGCAATTTTGAAGAAAACAAAATATATAAAGCAACTTCGCTTCAGCTTGTGAATGTAACCTTACTAATCCTTCCCCAATTTGGTACCTAATTTATTTAATTTGTTCACAATGTCCTAACACTATAGTAGTGCATCTTTAGGCTCCCTAATATGGGGCATATCCTGCCACTTACTCTCAATAATCCCTATGCAACCTCAAAACTCCAAAACAGCTACCATAATCTTACTAATACCTACCTTTCTTGCCCCCTAACCTCTTAATCCCCACAGACTACTCCAAAATTCACTAACACCTCTTTACCCTGCACCACAACCTACTAATCCCCTCAGCCTACCACATAACCTCTAATCCCACCATCCTGCCTCTAATCACACTAATCCCTAAGCAGTATGCCACCATTTCTTTCTTTTAAGCGCTCACCCGTATTAGATTATGTTAACATTTTATACAACCTTTTTTCACTGCCTACCTCACATTTACCATAAAAGGTACCTCAGGGTACAAGGTGGCCATATAGGAAGCCATTGAATAAGAATTGAAGCCAGAGAGGGTTGTTTGAGAGCCAGTGAGGTCACATAACCCCAACCCCTCAAACTATGCCGTCATGTGCTATCTGAAAGTGATGTCTGAGCAGCATAAGGAATGTCTTCAAACAGCACAGAGCGTTGTCACAGGAGGGAATAGCATGCATCCTAGGTAATGCACCCCAATCCTGCTTGTTTGCCTCCATGAGGCCACCTTGTCGCCCTCCATGCAAGTTAGTACTTGGAATATATGATGCAGGCAACGTTTATAACCAAATAGTGGGATAAAAAAAACTGTGTCCTTATATAAAAATATGGCATAGTTAAATAAAAGGATATTGAATTATCTGTATACACTGATCACCCACAACATTAACACCACTAAGGTGAAGTGAATAACATTGACTATATCGTTATAATGGCACCTGGCAAGGAGTTGGGTATATGATAATTTGTTTCATTTTTGCAGTATTCTGTGAGCTACACTTTGTTAGGGTGGTTTACTCTTTTGGTGTGTATTTATAGTAACTATCTTGAGCTATTTTATTAGGCAGCAAGTTCACAGGAGTTCTTGAATTTCATGTGTTGGAAGCAGGAAAAAGTCGAACTGAGTGACTTTGACAAGTTCCAAATAGTGATGGCTAGACAACTTGGTGAGATCATTTCCAAAATGGCAAGTCTTGTGGGGTGTTCCTGATATGCAGTAGTTAGTACCTACCAAAAGTGGTGCAAAGAACAACCAGTGAACCGATGTAAGGGTCATAGAAACCCAAGACTTTTGATGCATATGGGAAGAGAAGGCTTATTGATGCACATGGGAAGAGATGTGATCCCGTTTGAATCACTCACACAGAAGAGCTACTGTAGCTCAAATTGCTGAAAAATGTAATGCTGTCTATGATAGAAAGGTGTTAGAACACACAGTGCATCACAGTTTGCTTTGCATGGGGCTATGTAGCTGCAGACTGGTAACCCTGGTGATGATCCCTGTCCACCACCAAAAGCACCGTCAAAGGGGACGTGAGAGTAAGAACTGGACCATGGAGCAATGGCAGAAGGTTGCCTAGTCTGATGAATCATGTTTTTTTAAGATCAGGTGGAAGTCCAGGTTTGTGTGTGTCGCTTACCAAGGGAAGAGATGGCAGCATGATGCACTATGGGAAGAAGGCAGGCTGGCGGAAGCAGTGTTATGCTCTGGGCAATGTTCTGCTGGGAAACCTTGTGTCCTGGCATTCATGTGGATGTTACATTGACAGATACCACCTACCTAAAGATTGTTGCAGACCATCTGCACCCCTTCATGGCAATGGTGTACCCTGATGGCAATGGCCTCTTTCAACAGGATAATGTACCCTGCCACACTGCAAAAACTGTTTTGAGGAACATACCAGAGAGTTCAAGGTGTTGCCTTGGCCTCCAAATTCCCCAGATCTGACTGAGCATCTATGGGATAACCTGGAACAACAAATCCAATCAATGGAGGCCCCATTTTGCAACTTGCAGGTCTTGGTGCCAGTTACACAGGACATGTTCAGAGGTATTGTGGAGTATATGCCTGGAGTCTATGCCTCGATGCATCAGAGCTGTTTTGGCAGCACAAGGGGGACCAAGACACTACTAGGCAGGTGGTGTTAATGTTGTGGTTGATCTGTAGCCCCATGTAGCTAGAGCGCAGCTAAGCGAAAAAAGGCCTTGACAGGGGTTAGGAGGCGGGCTTAGGAGGAAGTAAGCAAGGGTTGGATTATGGGTAAGTAGGATTGGCTATTTAAATGAGCAGCCATTTTAGGTGAGTCATTCTAACTTTCTACCTGGTTGAGTTTGTGTTCACCTCGGTGTGCGCGGACTTTGCTTGGTTGGATTTCCTTTGTCTCCTCTGCAGGGCCATGGACGACGTGGAGCGTTTGCTGGAGGGGATCAGGTCGGCAGCACGGCATCAGGGTGTCGACTGGCTACGGGCACAGCTCGGCCCTGCCCTGGCGGAGGCGGCGGATCGGGACGGTGATGGCGGGAGACCGGTCAGGGCTCGGAGGCCCCCGAGGAGGCTAAGCCCGGGCGCGGGGCCCGGTGAAGTTGTCCCCGGAAGCAGTGGGGTTTCGGTTGCGACCGGCAGCAGGCCCGGGAGCCGCGTGGTCGAGGCCTTGCCTCCCCGCGTGCGGACGGAGCCTCGGACGAGCACTCGGCGGCAGAAGGATGTCGCGGACGGGGGCGCTGCTGCTTTCGGGTCGGAAGTGGCCGGGCGGCCCCCTGGTGTTGCAGGACCCACGGAGGGGAGGTCTGGGCGGGCTTCCCCCCCATCGGAGAGTAACGAGGATGACGAGGCTGGATCCGGGAGACCGCATGGCCGGCCTGGGAGGCAACAGGCAAGTGCAGGGGGCTCCGGCCGGGGCCCTCTTGGCGGGAAGGTCGTTAGGGGGAGCTCTGCCACGGAGAGGGGCGGGAGTAGGCCAGTTGAGGGTGCCCAGGCCATAGTCCTAAGGGGGAGGGTTCTGGGGCCCCGAAGCGTAAACGGGGATCGAAAGGTGTGAGTTCCAGGGGCGGGGGGGGGTCTCGGGATGTGGCCAGGTCAGAGAGCGGGTCCCCCGTAGGGGTGGTGGGTAGGTCTGGGCTGTCGGGGTCTAGTCAGCAGGGGGGTAGGGGTAAAGGGGCGGTGGTAGTAGGCGCGGGAAAAAGGGTTCCGGAGGCAGTCAGTCGGAGGACCAAGGGGGGTCGGGGACCGGGACCCTCGGTAGTGGTCGGGCGGCGGGGGGGCCCGGATTCTGGGAGTGGTAGCGACAGTCCATCACCAGTTAGATCGCAGGGGTCCCGGGAGGCGCGGGGGAGGTCGGGTAGGCACTGCTCCCCCTCGGACAGCTCGGCAGGGGAATGTGCGGCAGCCCCTAGGTATGGTCGGCAGGGGCGGCCTAATAGTAGAGACGGGAGGAGTCGTAGCCCCAGGGGTTCCAGGGTGCCACGTGGTGGTAGAGGTCAGCGGGAGGCTTCGGTACAGAGCAGGCGCTCCCGGGGTCGTGACGGGAGGGGTATTGATGTCCGTTACACCCTACCCAGGACTTCTTCTCCTTGTCCTAGATCTCGGAGCCGTTCCGCCTCCTCGCAGGCTGGGCACCGGGTGGGCTCCCCGGTCGGCGAGACAGCAGCGGAAGTTCCTCTTCCTGGATGTCGGGCGATCTGCACTGCAGCCCCCACCGTCCCGGTGTCGGGGGGCTTGGCCGGTGAGTCCAGTGGGTCAATACACTCTAGTGCTTTAATTACCACACTTCAGGCACTACTCCACTCATTGGGGGCGGGGGGTGACACTAGCGGCATTGGTCAGGTGTGGGCTCCGGGTGCTGTGGCTACGGGCTCTCGGGTTGGGAATTCCACAGGGCCTAGTTCGGGCGGGGACATGGTGGTGCCGCAGGACGTAGGGGAGACTGGGAGCGAGCGGGCTGAGTTGACCGGGGGTATTCCCGACGCGGCTAGACAGCACGCGTATGTGTCGTTTGCGGGCCCGTTGGGGGTTCATTTGAAGCAGGAAGTGAAGGATAAGATATGGAAAGGGGAATTCTGTGAGATCTTCTCCCTCCTCCCATTGGAGGACTTTATAGACCTCAAGGAGGAGGATAAGAAGGACGAGAAGAAGGAGGAGGAGGAGAAGAGGAAGCGGTATCGCAAGATTCCGAAATCCTTTGGGAATTGGCTGAGGGCTTTTTGTGTGCTGGCTAGCGTGCTCGGCGAGAAATCGCCGGGGTTCTGCTCCTCTCTGTTTTGTTATTTGGATGGCATTTGGGAAGCGTACCGGACTTACGGGGGGTTGGCGTGGTGGCGGTATGACGAGCAGTTTAGGCAGCGGCTGGCGGCTAACCCGGGTATGCGGTGGGACCAAATGGACCTGCCGCTCTGGATGAAGTTAATGATGGCGCAAAAGGCGCAGCCCTTTCAGAACTCGGCCGGCGCTAGGGGGCAGTCCGCCTCGTCGGCCGCCTTACCAAAGGGCTTATGTTGGCTCTATAATGAGGGCCAATGCAAATGGGGGACCACCTGTCGCTTCAAGCATGAGTGCTCCGGCTGTTGAGGCGCTCATGGGCTCAACCGCTGCTTCAAGAAGGGGAAGTCCGGTGGCGCCGGTGCTGCTGTCGCGACCGGGGGAGGGGGTGCATCCGCTTCCCCTGGGCTTAACCCCAGTGAGGCTAAGCGCGATGGAGCCATGGCTAAGCCGCTACGATAACAAGGCGGATGCCGCTGTGCTCCTGGCGGGTTTTGCGAAGGGGTTTTTCATTCCGTTCCAGGAGCGGGAGGGGGGATCGGGGAGGCTGCGCAACCTGAAGTCTGTGGCTGACTTCCCGGACGTGGTTAGGGAGAAGCTGGGCAAGGAAGTCGGGCTGGGCCGCATGGCGGGCCCGTTCGCAGTGCCTCCGCTGGAAGGCCTGCGGATTTCTCCACTTGGGGTGGTTCCCAAGAAGGAGCCGGGTAAATTTCGACTCATTCACCACCTCTCGTACCCGAAAGGGGAATCGGTGAATGACGGTATTCATAAGGACTTGTGCTCGGTGTCTTATGCATCTTTCGACCGGGCGGTCGATCTGGTCCGGCGGGCAGGGCGTGGGGCTCTGATGGCGAAGGTGGACATTGAGGCCGCGTTTCGGCTGCTGCCGGTCCACCGGGACTGTCATCACCTGCTGGGGTGTTTCTTCGAAGGGAACTACTTCGTGGACTTGTGCCTGCCCATGGGTTGTTCCATTTCGTGCTCCTATTTTGAGAAATTTAGCACTTTTCTCGAATGGGTGGTACGGGTGGAAGCGGGGAATCGTTTTATTGTGCATTATCTGGATGATTTTCTGTGCGTGGGGCCGGCTGATTCCTTGGATTGCCTGCGCCTGCTGCGGACGGTTGAGTGGGTGGCGGGCCACTTCGGGGTTCCGCTGGCGGCGGATAAAACTGAAGGCCCGACCACGTGTCTGAGTTTCCTGGGTCTGGAGATTGACTCTGGGTTGGGCGAATGTCGGCTGCCCCGAGATAGGCTGGACAGGCTTCGAGGGGCGGTGGCTGTTGTAGCGGGGGCGCGCAAGGTTACTCTGCGGCAGCTCCAGTCTTTGATTGGGCTGCTCAATTTTGCGTGTCGGGTCATTCCGATGGGAAGGGTCTTCAGTTGCAGCTTGTCGGCCGCTACTGCGGGGGTTCGGTCCCCGCACCATTTCATCCGGGTGTCGGCGGCCATGAAAGCGGACTTGGGCATTTGGGATGCCTTCTTGCGGGATTTTAATGGGACGGTGTTGTTCAGGCAGGAGGGCCAGTCATCGGCCGAGCTTGAGCTTTTCACGGATGCATCGGGCAGTGTAGGTTTTGGGGCATATTTTGGTGGCTGCTGGTGTGCGGAGAGGTGGCCGGACTCTTGGGGTTCGAGCCCTCTTATGCGCAACTTGGCTTTCCTTGAGTTGTTCCCGTTAGTGGTTGCGATGGCACTATGGGGCGACAGGCTGCGTGATCGGAAAGTGGTCTTTTTCTCGGATAACATGGCGGTGGTTCACGCGGTGAATCGTCAATCTGCGGCCTCAAGGCCGGTGGTTAGGCTGCTTAGGCGACTGGTATTGCTGTGTATGTCTCGGAATGTTGTTTTTCGCGCGCGGCATGTTCCCGGTTATTTGAATGAGGTGGCTGATGCTCTGTCTCGTTTTCAGTGGTCCCGATTCTGGCTGGTGGCGCCGGGGGCTTCGAAGGACGGGCAGGCTTGCCCGGACGAGATTTGGCAGCTGGGAACATCCTGCTTGGAGGACTTGTGAAGGATTCCCTTGCGCCGGCCACTTGGGCCTCGTACAGTAAGGTTTGGGGCTTGTGGGAGCGGTCGCTGGACGGGCTGGCCATGGTCAGCGGGGAGGCTCTGCGGGATGCTTTCCTGTGGTACACCTGTCAGTTGCTGGCAAAAGGGGCGTCGCCTGCCATGGTGGACAGGTCCATGGCGGCGATGGCGTTTTGGTTCAGATGGCATGGGAAGGAGGACTTTACTAAGACTTTCATTATCAGGCAGGCCCTGAAGGGCTATCGCAAGGGACGCAGGTCGCCGGATACCAGGTGCCCGGTGTCGGTTCGACTACTGGGGGATTTGGTGGCTTTGTTGCCTGAAATCTGTTTTGATGGGTTCGAGGCTTCGCTGTTCAAGGTGGCGTTTATTTTGGCATTTTTTGGGGCATTCCGAATTGGGGAACTGGTGAGCGCTAATAAGAGGGTGCAAGGGGGCCTGCAATTTTCGGGGGTTCGTGTCTTGGATGGGAAGGTGGTGGTGCACCTAGGCAGATCCAAAACGGACGTCCGCGGCGTGGGCCGGGACGTGGCACTGGGGGCCTTGCCGGGCTCGGCTTTGTGCCCGTTGGCTGCTACGGCAGAGTACCTGGCACGGAGGCCGGCGATGGGGGGTTCCTTGTTGGTGCATGCCGACGGATCCTCCCTCTCTCGGTTTCAGTTCACGAAAGTTTTTCGGTTGGGCTTGGGCAAGTTAGGACTTCGGGCTGAACGATTTGGAACGCACTCGTTCCGTATTGGGGCTGCCACGGAGGCGGCTCGGTTGGGATTGGGGGACGAGGTGGTGAAACGGATCGGGAGGTGGGAATCGGTAAGATTCCGTTCCTATGTCAGATTGGGTCTGTTGGAGTAATGAGATTGGGGACCGTTTTATGCAAAAAAAATAAAAATAAGACATGTGTTTTGGGAATAAGAGACTGGTAACTGGCTGTACTAAAATGGTTCACTGTGTTATTTGGGCTGGGGTGGGGGTCTCTGTCGGACTTCCCTCATCATTTGTTTTTCCCCCCAGGGCGTGAGGCATGGATCGTGGGCCATTCGTTTGTCTTCTGGGCCGAGAGGAGGGCCGCAGCTCGAGCGCAAGGCCAGCAGCTGGGTTTTCCGAGAGGCCAGTTGGCAGTTCGCTGGTTTGGGTATCGGGGTTTCTGCTGGGGGGATGTTTGTGGTAAACTGTTTGGGATGCTGGCGGCGGGTTACACGCCAGACTTACTGGTCCTGCATATTGGGGGTAATGACCTGGGCCTTACGCCGCAACGCCGGCTGGTGAAGTGGATGAAGCAGGACATCAATAAGTTGAGGGGCCTGCTTCCGGGGGTCATGTTGGTTTGGTCGGAGATTGTCCCGAGGCGCCGGTGGCGGCACGCTCGGGATCCGTTAGCTATGGATAGGTGCAGGAAGAAAGTGAATAGCTTGATGGCAAGCTTTGTGCGGAAGGTAGGAGGTGTGGTGGTAAGGCACCTTGAGCTGGAGGAAGGGTTGCCAGGATACTACCGCTCGGATGGTGTTCACCTCTCGGAGGTGGGTTTGGACCTGCTCAACTTGGGTTGGCAGGATGGTATCAGGATGGCTCTGTTTATTCGGGGTGGCGGAGCTCAGACAGCTTAAGGGGTCAAGGTCTGAGCTTGTGGCGGGACGGGGAGCCGAAGGAGAGGAAATAGGCTCCCCTGGATGAACGTGAGGTGGAATAAACAGATTGTGGTCATCGGTGGTTGAGAGGTTTCGAGTCCTGGAGGTGACTCAGAACCTGGTGGGGCAGGGGTATCCGGGTATACCCCTGCCGTGGTTAATGGATGGTTGGCACTTTGGAATGTTGGTGTATGTTATAAATATGTTATATGTTATAAATATGTATAGGTGTTATTATATGGGGGTCATTGCCTTTTGTATGGTAGCCGAAGGAACAGGATGCGAGGGGGCGGAGTATGGGGGGCAATGACCCATGTTTAATATGTTAATTTATTATTGTTATTATTATTATAATTATTATTATTATTATAATTATTGGTTAATAAAGCTGTGGACAAATTTCCCCATAATACTTAGTGTCCGTGTGTTATTGGGTTAGGTTATGGGGGTGTTTTGTCCTGGATTCCGACTGCCCAAATGGCGACTATACACCTGTCATGTAGCCCCATGTAGCTAGAGCGCAGCTAAGCGAAAAAAGGCCTTGACAGGGGTTAGGAGGCGGGCTTAGGAGGAAGTAAGCAAGGGTTGGATTATGGGTAAGTAGGATTGGCTATTTAATTGAGCAGCCATTTTAGGTGAGTCATTCTAACTTTCTACCTGGTTGAGTTTGTCCCACCCACCCTCCCTTTGTTTGTTATGTGTTTATTTAACCCGTTTCTTTCACAGCGGCGGGACGGGGAGCCGAAGGAGAGGAAATAGGCTCCCCTGGATGAACGTGAGGTGGAATAAACAGATTGTGGTCATCGGTGGTTGAGAGGTTTCGAGTCCTGGAGGTGACTCAGAACCTGGTGGGGCAGGGGTATCCGGGTATACCCCTGCCGTGGTTAATGGATGGTTGGCACTTTGGAATGTTGGTGTATGTTATAAATATGTTATATGTTATAAATATGTATAGGTGTTATTATATGGGGGTCATTGCCTTTTGTATGGTAGCCGAAGGAACAGGATGCGAGGGGGCGGAGTATGGGGGGCAATGACCCATGTTTAATATGTTAATTTATTATTGTTATTATTATTATTATTATAATTATTATTATTATTATAATTATTGGTTAATAAAGCTGTGGACAAATTTCCCCATAATACTTAGTGTCCGTGTGTTATTGGGTTAGGTTATGGGGGTGGTTTGTCCTGGATTCCGACTGCCCAAATGGCGACTATACACCTGTCAAGTGCCTGCTGTGAATTACTAGAGTGTGACTGTTTTGCAGTGAGCACTCACCCCACCAGGAAGTGGCTCAACCAATCCTTATCCTTTATTTTCATTTGAAAGTAAACATGTCCCAGGATTTATGGAACATGTAGCTTAGCACTTGGCAGCAGTTCCATTCATCATACAACCTTGGGATCACACTAATTAGAAGCATCCCTTTCTGGTTTCTTGGGTACAGCAGGACTTTAAGGGGTAGATGCATACCTGCCAATGTTCTACTGATAAAAACTTATGAGCGAAATTGTTCAGTAAGCTAAATGCAACCTCCCAGCTTATTTACAGCTCTGTTCACATTTTGTTTGCTTGCACAGAGTTTGCCCAAGTCAGTGGCTGAGCATGGAGCACTGTCGCTCTTTGAGCATGGCAAGCAAACTTCTGGTCCCAGGACACAAGCTTTGTGAACTGTCCTGGCCAGGCCAAAGTGATACAAAATATGATTGCCATTTTTCCTTTTTGCATCAGCTAGTAATAGGTCACATGAATTGCTGCAATGTTAAGAGCAGACTTAACAAAATGTCCAACCACAAGTTTCAGCAGAGCAGACATGCAAACTACCGTAGTGGTTATGTTGCTAGAAATGCCCTGGCACACTTCCAGAGTAAGTAGTCAAATAGTTTAATAACAGTTTTAAGAATGACCAGAAGTCTGTCTATTCTGCAGTTGGAAGCTACTGCATTGAGATAAGCCTGGCGGTGCATGGAGACGCTCCGGGGATTGCTCAGGGGAGTTAATTGAAGTTCTTTGCAGGAGCTTCACGCTCCAGGTGAGGTGGTGATAGTCACCCAACAGACAGGTCTGCTGTCAAGCATTTGTTCCTAAAGTGTATGACTAATGTTCTGGGAAAGTAATGCACTCCTGGCACCATTACCACTACAGTGGGTGGTAGTGGTTAGGGTGCTTGACATGTTAATTTAATCTTTTTGTCAGCTGTGAAATGGCATATTTGGGGCAAAGTAGTCTTACAATGTGTATTTTTCGCAGTGTATTTATCTGAATCTCTCACAAATTGTGAACCTCTGATACTACACCCTGTTCCAAATTATTATGCAAATTCTATTTTAAGTGTCACAAAGATTAAATATTTTGTTTTTCAGTTTAACTCATCAATGGCATTGTGTCACCGAAAACAATCTCGGACACCTGTGATAATTAGATTGCCAGATGAGCCCAATTTACGGAAAAGCTACTAAAGGAGGGTGTTCCACATTATTAAGCAGAGCACCATTTTCATGCAATATGGGGAAGAAAAAGGATCTCTCTGCTGCCGAAAAGAGTGAAATAGTTCAATGCATCGGATGAGGTATGAAAACATTAGCTATTTCACGAAAATGTAAGCGTGATCATCGCACTATTAAGAGATCTGTGGCTGATTCAGAGCACAGACGGGTTCGTGCAGATAAAGGCTGTAGCGGATGGCAGTGGGCTGTCCTCAGAATTATGTATATTCGTATGATTTCGGTTTAATTTTGCCATGTTTATGTCAAGTGTATGCAGCATTCGCTGATTGTTCAGTAAAATAACTCCAGTTATTATACGAGTGAAACTACCGAACAATCAGACCACCCCAGGAATAAGTGTGCCTCCAATTACCGTTCGCAACAATGTTCCAAACGGGTAATTGGCAATTTGTGCAGTGTGTACTTTGTCCTCTGGGTGGCCGCCATTCGGGAGATGAACACGTGGCGGCGGCCATCTTAAACTCCCGAACATCTGTGTTTTGCCGTCGAGTGTCTGGAACCCAAATCGGACACTCGGTTAGGCAAACACCGCTGAGACCTCCACACTGCCGCCAATTTGTGTAAGAACTACCGAACGGCTGCTCGTTCGGTAGAAAGAACCCCACAAACAAGGGGATTTACACAAATCCTCCCCAGTTCTCATAACCCAAGCCATTCGTGTGTTTCATTCCCTTTTCTGTGACCAACCGTAGGGCCAAAAATGTACGGAACCCTTTTCGGCTGTTAACTCCAGCGCGGTCGGTCTTTTTAGTACCGCCAGGAATTTGCCGAACCCCTGGTCCGATGTGGGTGATTTTTGGATATGTGTCTCACCCAGATCAGGGCTACCAGGGGATGTAATATTTAAAGGGGTACCCCTATGTTTAGGGGTACATCCAGAAAACAAGGGGAACTGTGTCCTGCATAATGGGATTACGTGTCATACTAAGGGGAGGGGATGTGTGGTTGGCAACTCGTGTATGATTGATGTATTGTGTAATTACTGTAAAGCCCTCCCTTGCATGGGAGAAAGCTTTAAAAGAAGGTTGTGTGATTAAAAGTTCAGTTCTGCTCCTGATGCTGTGTCGTCCAGTCATTGGGATTGATGTTGGGATATTATTGGATTGTCTTGCCTGCTGGAATTATTGCCTTATGGATTTTTTTTTTTGAATTCTTTATTTTTGTCGTGCAGGTGAGTACAAAGCATAAGTAAAACGCCACAACAGCGTACGTAGATGTATACAAGATAGATCGTGGCAGGAATAGATGCACATTATTATTATTTTCCTTTGAAACAAGTGTAACATATCAATTGCAACCGATTGAATAAACTAAGTTAGATAGGCAATGTCATGACTAGGATCACGCAATTTAAATTTTAAATAATGTAAGTAACTAGTTTGGCGCTACCGAGGCTGCACACCTGATAACGGTTGTTAGCTACGTCGCGTCTAAGGCTTTGTATTTGAGTAGCGGGTAAAAAAAAAGAAAGAACTTTAATATAGCTAATTCTCTGCGTGTGTTTAAGGTAAAGCATATGACAAACTGTTCAACACTTTGCTTTACGTATTTTGCTGTGTGAGTATAAACTGAACCTTACTGTTATAAGTCGTGGTCAGTAGGGCCCCATGTATAGTGTTCGTCAGCCATATCATGCTGGTATGTGTTATGTATTCATTTTCTAGGGGCCTGATAAGTGCAGGCTGGGGCCTAATTGAGAAGTTGCTGGAGTCATGATAAGTACAGGCTGGGGGTTCATTATGAGTGCCTGTATGTCACAGCATGTAGATGTAGCGTATGGTATTAGTACAGGCCTTGTATTTGAATAGCAGTTGTGGTTGTGGGTGTCTAAGCAGTCTTGTTGCGTCAGTTAAAACAAGTCGGCAGCATAGAACAACTAAAATCAAACAACATTTAAGGAACAAAAAGCAAGAAAAAAGGCATAAGAGATTTTGTTATCGGACAGTTTTGGTTACGCTCGTTGTATCAGAATTCGCGTAGTCGTCGGGTTGCGGGCCTGGATTGTGCCCGGTAGAAGTAGAGTGCGGGAGAGCGTCCCAGTGTTTTTTGTCCTGTTTCATGTTGCGGTAGCTGTGTGCGGTCCTGCAGGAGGGTGTCGCGGCACAAAGATCGGTGCGCTGACCGCGCTCTTCCCCAGGCTACTTGTGGGTCCAGTCGGTGGGTCCGTGGCGTCCATTGCCATCAGTGGTGGTCTCAAGACCTCTAGTGCCTTTGTGGCTTCTTGTGAGTTCCACACCACCAGTGGGCCACTTGCGCCTTCTATATGTAGGGCACGGCCTGGGCCCCAGCGGTATCTGATGTTTTCCTGCAGCAGGAAGGACGTGAGCCGTTTGAGGGATCTTCTCCAGGACAGCGTGCCACTTGAGAGATCAGCGTAGAATGATAGAGTCGTGCCCTCAAAAGTGTAGGCTGGTAGGCCCTTGATGGCCTCTAGGACGGCCCTCTTGTCTGTCATGTTTGACAGCCCTGTGGCAGCTGGTGGTGCTGTTGTTGGAAGCGGTATACGAAAGATGCTGTCCATCGTGACAGATTTGGCTACTTTTGGGGTTAAAAGTGCAGTGAGTAGCCGCCTGGTATAGTGCGGAAGCTCGGCTTCTGGTATGGAGTCCGATACCCCCCTCAGCTTTATGTTGGTTTGACGTCTCTTGTCTTCTTGTGTGGCTAATTGCTGGTCATGCAGGGATGTTAGTTGCTGCAGTTCGTGGACTGCCATTTGTAGCTCTCCAATCTGGCGTGTATGGTCGCTTGCGGTGCATTCTACAGTCCCAAGTCGTGTGGCGAGGCCTTTCAGATCCTCTCTTATTGTGGCCACTTCTGCGGATATTTTACCATGATGTGCAGCCATAAGTTCTGTAATAGCCTCCTTAGTCACCGGTGTGGGTGCTGGAGCTACCACACGTGGCCTAACTGGCGGCGGCGAGGCTCTGGTCGGCAGGAGGCTCTCTTCTCCGTCGTCCGACGTGCCATCCGAAAAATCGGAGCATCCACCGTGTAAGGACGCCATTGTAGCTCCGGCCGTCTCGTGGGCCTGCTTCCACATATCCCCTATGTTCATTCCCAGACGGGGTTTGTCCGGCTTTTGCTTTTTCATTTTTCTGCCCATGAGGGTCGGGTAAGTTGTGGGGTACTCTGGGGGGTGTTTGGGTCATGATCGGGTGTCGTTTGCCGCTATTAATCAAGTTTGGAGTCGGGAGCTCTGCGGCCATGCGACTGTCTTCGTCCGTTGCTAGACCGGAAGCCCACCTTATGGATTTTTAATACTTGTTCCTGAGCCTCACTGCGATCTTGAGTGGAGATAACCTGTGGAATATCAGCTTTCCGCTTCAAAGGCACATTGAGGAAGATTTCTGCCAGATCCATGCATCGGATCAAGAGAGCAGCTGCTAAAATACCATTACATAGCAGCTCTGGAGTTCCACTCTACACCTTGATGTCTGTGGGACTCCAGAGCTGCTGGTGCCTCTGGAGTCCCACGGACATCAAGGTGTAGAGTCTTCCAGAGTCTTGCAACTGTGCATAAACCTTCTATTCGGCCACCACTAACCAATGCTCACAAGCAGAAACGGCTGCATTGGGCAGAAAAATACATGAAGGCAAATTTTCAAACAGTCCTGTTCACTGATGAGTGCCGTGCAACCCTGGATGGTCCAGATGGATGGAGTAGTTCCAACAAGGCTGCGACGTCAGCAAGGCGGTGGTGGAGTCATGTTTTGGGCCGGAATCATGGGAAGAGAGCTGGTCGGCCCCTTTAGGGTCCCCGAAGGTGTAAAGATGACCTCTGCAAAGCATGTGGAGTTTCTGACTAACCACTTTCTTCCCTGGTACAGAAGTGAAAATTATGCTTTCCGTAATAAAATCATCTTCCTGCTGCAAAGAATACATCAATGGCTGCTATGGGGATAGAAGGAGAGAAAGTCATGGTGTGGCATCCATCCTCCCCTGACCTCAATCCTATTGAGATCCTTTGGAGCATCCTTAAGCAAAAGATCTATGAGGGTGGGAGGCAGTTTACATCCAAACAGCAGCTCTGGGAGGCTATTCTGACATCTTGCAAACACATTCAAGCTGAAACTGTCCAAAAACTCACAAGTTCAATGGATGCAAGACTTGTGAAACTGCTATCAAATAAGGGGTCCTATGTTAAAATGTAACGTGACCTGTTAAAATGTTTAAAAAGTTAAAATGTTGGGGCGGGGCCTGACCACTGACTGAGCAGGACGCAGGCTGAGGGAGCTCCTCAGCCTAAATACTTTCCTAAGCAAAAAAAAAGGACAATCTACCCTCTAATTCCCTCTGCAATGGGCATGCCTCGACAGGGGAATGTGGGGGCAACCTATTGGGGTGAAACCTCGAAGGCAAAGCGTACTCTTGGAGATGAGGGTTCCCTGCGGCCTGTAACTTCCTACAGGGCGGGGGATGCGGCCGGTCCCCCGTCCATCATACACCCCATGGACAGCTTAGGTCCCGCTTTCCCCCCCTCTGGGCCGGTGGGGGATATCCCGGCCCCTGCTGGGCTATATGCTGAGGCCCCCCAGACATGTTGCAGCGACAAATTGAGCGCCGAGCGGCGGCACACAAGATGGCGGACGCACCCGCGCCTCTGCAACGGGACCCAGTGCCGCGTCAAGACGACCACATGGACTCACTTAGCCACATTGAAGAGCGTCTGGAAGCAGCCTTCAACCGCTTTTGGGCAACCTTGATGGACCGGATGAAGCGGGCACCCCCTGCAAAACTACCACGGGTGAGAGAGCACACACACGGCGGAACAAGGCCCAAGAGACCCTCCAAAGGCAAACCAACCTCAAGGTCAGCAAAACACCATACCCTGCACCTCCCTGGGTCTAGGACCACCCGGGGAATACCCCCAACGCACCGAACACGAATGCAGAGAGGATCGACACGCAGACACCTGCCCCAAAGCAGCAAAGCCCCCTGCAAACACCTGGATGGGTGGAACTGGGACTCAGGGAACCTCCGAGTTCATAACAACACAGTACAGGCCCTGAAACAAGCCTGTGGTATGGGGAATGCCTCAATCCTGAAATTTAGCATGACTCATGCCTGTGGGCAGTACACATGTGGAAGATGGGTACCCAGCCAAGGTATCGGCTGATATTCAGACTACATGAGCTGGCTGCCAACTAAGCTAAGTCTGACAGGGACTCTAACCCAGGCGGCAGAAAACCCAGCGGTACACAAGCGACAATCATCTTATTATTTGGTTTAACACTGTAATTCTATTACTACGTTTTTATTAGCCTGTCTTACTCATTTTAATTTTACATCTCCCTATCACTATGCCTAGGATTTGTATAGCCTAGTATCACTCGCTCAATAGATAACCCAGACATGCTCTGCCTAGCCTGTAACTTAAATTGAAATTAACATAATGCTTAATCAGCCTGCTACCATACCGTTTTTTTAATGATATAACAATTTGTTATTTAATGCATAGCTCGCAGATTATCACCGGGATATCTCATCACCTTTTATATATAAGTGGCTTGTTTAGCAACATTTAAACCTGAGAGTTGCCATGTTGACAGCTACACTTATAGTGCACATATAATGTTAATTGTTACAAATTTTATTATCTCTATAGTAACATAATATCACATACAGTGCCTTCACTTACGTTAAGAGACGACAACAAAGTCGATAGCAAAGCTGTGTAATTTAACGCTGTCAGCCATACATGTATGATCACTAACGGATCCAAGCAACAACCGTGCAGATTACGCTGTCAAGCTGTATTATATGTCTATCTTGTTCAGTTAACCCTAAAAATGTGCAATGCCCTTCATGCCATAGTGTTATACCTTTCTGTGTATCATCTGGTTTGCTTCAGCTGTTGTGGCAGAACAAACTTGCCTGTTACTTATTTGCACAAATAAAATAAAGAATAATAAAAAAAAAAGTTAAAATGTTGTTATAAGTTTGATTAAAATAGCTTTTGAGTTCAGTAAATATGCTGCAAACACAACAAATGACAATTTTCAGTTCTTTACAAACTATAAAGTGTTTTGAAACTTACTGTGCGTAATAATTTGGAACAGTGCATTGTAAGTTTTTTATGTTTAAAAAAATAATGTTATCATTAGGTTTGTTCAATAAAATTTGAATTGTACTCTTAATAGTTGATAACATGAGAATTATGCTGACTGTTATTTACATCAATTATTAAAGTAAGTGAGAAAAATATAAATTGCCTTAAAATTTTGTAACAGGGTGTATATTGTAAGCTGGAGAAGTGCCTTTTTGACATAAAAGAAGTACAGTTCTTGGGATATATAATATGTGGTACAGGTTTTAGAATGGATCCAAAAAAACTAGAGGTTATCTTAGACTGGCCGTTGCAGATAGGATTGAAAGCCATTCAACGCTTCTTGGGTTTTGCCAATTATTATAGGAGGTTCATTAAAGGGTTCTCATCCATAACAGCCCCCATTACCTTCATGACTAAAAAAGGAGGAACCCAACAAGAATGAGCTCCTGAAGCTCTTGTTGCATTTGAAACACTAAAAAGGGCTTTTGCTTCGGCTCCTATTTTGGCACATCCTGACCCTTTTTTTGCCTTTTTTGTTATAAGTAGATGCTAACGAGTCCGGTGTAGGGGCAGTTCTCTCCCAAAGATCAGCAGCTGATTTACCCCTTCATCCTTGGTGGTTATTTTTCGAAGACATTATTTGACACCAAAATAACGATATGGCATTGGGGACAGGGAGTTGCTGGCTATAATCATGGCCCTGAAGGAATGGAGACATGTTGTGGCGAAAGTGACCTCGCCGCTGGTTTTTGGAGGGGCCTGTTTGCCAGCCTCTTGCCTTCTGACTATGGCATTTTGGAGATTGTGCCCTTTAAAAAAAGTAATTGGGCTTATGGACTCCTGTTGGAATGGTGCTGGCCCTTTAAGCACATTATTGGGGCATAATGAGAATTGGAACAATGCCCCTTTAAAACTGTGTCCCCGCTGGGGCGCGAGGATCCCTCATAAGTCCCACAAAACAGGACTAGCGCAGGCCACGCTGACACTCAGGGTGGGCCACCCGGGTTTACCACCTGGACTTACAGCCAGAACTGTGTGTATACCTTACCGAGCTTCACTATGCTGATTGACACCGGAGTGAACACTTGCGACTACCCTTTCCCCCTTTTTTCGTTTTTTCGTTTTCGTTTTTATATTATATGCCTTTCAATATTTGCCAACAGACTGTGCCAGATTGTTCCCACAATTGTAGTAGAGCCCTAACCAGCAGCTACCAATAGACCCACACACAGCTACACAATATGGCAATTAGCCCATGGGGTCAATATAAGGCTCAGGACAGTACCCACAACTTGATCCAGAAGCACCCTGTATCGAGAACCAACCTATCGAACCGCGGAGGGACGACTTGCTACAGCGTCAGAACGGCGTCAGGAGAGGAGATGCCGAAAAGAGGACTCGCCTTGCCACTATCGAAACCGGTGCCTACACGTCACATCCCCCCTCCATCTCCAGACTTATATTCTCACCCTGATGGGGGTGCTATTTGGTTTTGTTTTTATCTTTATCCATATGTCTTATCCTATCTTTAATCTTATTGTTGTTTGCATTTTATGGTCTTCAAATATGAGTATGCACTGCCCAGACCTACAAGCTATATAGCCCAACACATAGTTATTAATGGATAAGCGAGCGTACATGACACCCACTACGTTATCACAGGACTCTTTTAAACAAGCTGACAATTACACACCGGGGCAGCCACTTGGGCACCAAGCTGACCGATAGCAGACCTTACCAGGATCCGCCACTTTAGACACACTAGCCCAGCATGCACTCAACCTACGGGTTGACCGGCAAATATACTTTACATTCCTCTGAAACGTATCCATCATGCGTCGTTATTTCTTTTTATCCTAAAAGTATATGTAAACCTAACAAGGCATGATGTTAAGCTGGAGCTTTTTAGACAAGCTGACATTTACACACCTGAGCAGTCATTTGGGCACCAGGCAGACAGCTAGCAGACCTCAACAGGACCCACTACTTTGGACACGCTAGCCCAGCATACACTCAACCCATATGCTGACCAGCAAATATACTTTACTTTCATCTTATCACCTCTCATGACATATACAGACAACTTAAACAATCACTACTTTCAAGTTACAGTTTGCTAAAACTTACCTACCATGAACCGTTATGTCTTGTTTAAAAAAAAATATATGCAATCCTAACACGTCACGATGTTATGCTATAACTATACAACTCGAGCCTGCTGACGTTGTTATGACGATACAGGCACTGTGTAACCACCTGCATATTACAAATAAAGAATTTAAAAAAAAAAAAAAACTGTGTCCCCAGAGTCCCCAGACTGTGAAAATAACTTGTGCATATTTTTTTTTCCCATATGGTTTGGTAAATGGGGCTTACCGAACCAATTACCGAACAGGCGGACCACACACAAGGGGAAGTGTGCAGCCTATTGATCTCCCAGGTTGGTTGTTAACCGCAGGTTAATTGCCGACCGCTGGGTGGCCGCCGTTCGTACAGTCGAACACGTGGCGGCAGCCATCTTTATTTAGTCGAATGCGGTCAGCGGTGTGTGCCGTCAAATTCATGGAACTGAAATCGGCTACAAAACGGCACGAACACCGCTGCCCCCTACCTTCTCCTCCACTTCGACACTTCGGCTGAAATCAACTTAGTTATTTTTTTGTGTAAAATAGACCGACCGCACAGCCCAAATCTATTGAACTCTTTTGGGCAGGAAAGCCATACTTGCGGTCGGTCAAATAGGACTTCCACCTAACTTTTAAACCACTGGAGGGAATTGTATGATTTTTGAGTATGTTTATATATGCAGTATGCTGATTCAATATGTAACTTATGGAGATTGTATGAATATTTTGGGAGTTATGAATATTGTATGAAACTGTATATTTTCCTGCCTGTGATAATTTAGTTAACCCATTGTGTTCAATAATTATATCACAGGCAGAGGGGAGGGTTTGTCAATCTTTCTTTTATTAAGGCATGTGCAATAGGGTACAGAACAAAGAGAGGGGAAATGCAATAGTGATATACAGGTAGGGGTAATACAGCGTTAATTACATTTCCTGCTAAACAATGCCTAATTTTTTATTTTTATGTAGGTTAACGAGTTTAGGTTCACGTTTGGTTTTGAAACGAGGCTTGCTATGCCACGACAATAAACACAGGCCTTCCAAGAAGCGTAAGGCTTTTGAGGCATATGATAGTACTGCGCATTTTTTTTTTTAAACAAGAAACAGGCTGAGTCATATAATGTCACTTAACACGAGAACAGTTAGATTGTGTGGAACATCTTGTTTGGATTGACATTGGTGTATGCAAATATAATAATTCAAAGTAAGGTAACAGACTAAACACTATGTAATTCCCTGAAACATTCTAAAGGCGAACAACCTGTTAACTGTGAGTTATGCCGAGTATCAAGCTTATAATGGGAAACAACCTGACCTGTCCTGAATAGCTATACTACAATGCTGGGTTACACTTAGAGTACAAAGAGTTAAAGGTATGAGCTAAGCAGTTCGTTATACAACTGTTACCTTGCGTGCTAAGCTTAAATATGAGAGGTCCAATCAAAGCAAAATCAAATAATAATAATCAAGTGTATCTACTAGCAGGTAGGTGCAAAACAAGGTATGGTTTGTTGGTCACAGTTCAGCAGGGGCACATGTGGCCAGGTTGGTATCTGGGCTGTAGGTCGTCGTCAGCAGTGATAGTGTCCCTGAGGGTGCCAGGCATGTAAGCTGGGGCCTTGCACTACAGGCTGTTTGAACTCATCCCCTTCAGCCTATGCCCACCGGGTGTACAGACCTGTCCATCTTGAGGGTGGCCTGCCCGGGGGCGTCGTTGGTCTGAGTGTGGAGCTTCGTGTGAGCTTGGTCATGAGGCTTCCATGGTGCCCTTAGAGTGGCGGTCGAGGCATGGGTGATCTGGATTGAGCAGGGTCGTCGCGAGGGAGGAGGGACCTCTCCCCAGCCCCAAGCTTCTTGGTGGGTCGGCTTCGGTGTGCCACAGGCTCGGGAACGCAATTGGACCGGGCCTTTCCCTAAACGGGCGCTGCAGATAGCCCCGGTGTTTCGCCGCCGCCAGCGGCGGGCGGGCTTCCAGCGAGGTGGCAGAAGCTTTAGAGGGAGCCCCCTAGTGACCCGCAGCTTGGGTGGGCAAACAGCGGCAGTTGCAGACATATGGGTACAAGCGTTACCCGGGGTCGGTCTGCTCCGTCTCCTCATCGCCATCCCTGCTGTCTGTACTTCGTGGACAGGGGAGGCTCTGGCGAGGCGTTTTTCCAGCCGGTCCCAGAACCTCTGAAAAATCAGATCCAGGCTGGTAAGTTGGGGTTGTGTCGGTGGAGGCCTTGGTGTGTCGTCCGCCAGGTTGTTGGGCTCTATATTGGCAGGGCCCCAGCCAGGGTGGGCAGTCGTAGGCCTTGTTGCCGAGTGTGTCAGATTGGGGAGGACCGGGATAACCCCCGCCGGTCCATAGGGGGGGGAACGGTGGCTTGAGCCTTGTCTCCCACCGCGGCGAGATGGCGGGAGAGCGGCCGTCTCCCCCGCCTCCGCCACGTGTGTAGGCCTCAACGGCTGTGTGAGCGGGAACAGTGCGGTGAGCCTCGAGAGTGGTATCATTGTGCAGGTCTCGGTGCCCCAAGTCGTTTGGGAGTCAAGAGGGTTCGGTTCACGGGTTCTGCTCCGCTGGAACCGGTTCTTGGCGCTGTAGAGTGCGGGAGCAACAGAGACCTGCGACCGTCCCGCTCTGCAGTCAGGCCCCGCCCCCCAGAGGGGAGGGTTTGTGTGCCTTGGCTGGGAGTGTCTGACTGTATTGTAATGTGTTTGATTGGTTGTTCTACAAGGCAACGTGGGTGGTAACCTTGTGGAGAAATATGTATAAAAGAAGCAATAAAACCCCAGCTCTGTCTGTTCCTGCTTACACTCCAAAACTGTGTGTCGTCCTGTTATTGGAGGGAAATAAGATTTGCTCCTGTGTCTGCTGTTCCAGCTTACAGGATATTCACCAGGGAAAGTCCTTGTAAGGACTAGAGCTAATTCCCCATTCGGCTCCAGGGAGGAGCGGTTCCAGGGCCCCAGTCCAACCACGGCAATTGTGGGCAGGAGTGCTGCGGTTTGTCCCCTGTTCCAGCTAGGAAGCGGTCCTTTGGCAGAGGTACCTAGCCGTGGTACAGGGAGCTCCACTACACATGTGTTAGAGGGATCCTCTATTCCTATAACAATCCTAACAGACCAGAGGAACTTGTCTGATTTTGGAGAAGCGAAGAGGCTATCAGATAGTCAAGCACGTTGGTCTCTGTTCTTGTCTCGTTTTAATTACATTGTGACGTACAGACCTGGTTCCAAAAATCCGAAGGCTGACGCCAATTTGAAGACCAGTCTAGTCCCTGAGCCCAATTACAGTTGATTGTCCCTAATGAATGCTTAGTGGCCACAACTAAAGTACAGATTAAATCAGCACTGAGAGTTATTAGAAAACCAAAAGGATCAAGCTCCAGAGGATACACCTCCTAATAAGTTGTACATAACATAGAGAATATGTTCTCTCTCTCATGCATGAGCTATGATAGCGAGTCATTCAGGTAACCACAAAACTGAAGCTCTTCTATCCAAACAATTCTGGCGGCCTTCTTATAGAAAAGACGTTCGGGATTATGTAAAATCCTGTATTGTTTGTGTGTCAAACAAGTCATTACACAAACAACCCTGTGGTTTATTACAGCACTTGCCTATACCCAGAAAACCTTGGTCAAGTCTGGCAATGGATTTTGTAGTAGACCTCCCTGTATCCGAAAAGATGACAGTGATACTGACAGTCATTGATAGGTTTTCCAAAATGTCTCATTTAATTCCTCTACCTATACTTCCTAACTCTTCCGAATTCGCCAATATATTCCCCAGTCCGGTTGGATGGTTTACCTACGCAAATTGTCTCAGATAGAGGGCAACAATTCGTATCCCGTTTCTGGAGGGCCTTTTGCGAACAATTGGGCATCACCCAAAAACAAATGGTGCTACAGAAAGACTGAACCAAGACCTCGAACAATTCTTATGCTGCTTCATATCTGAACATCAAGATAATTGGGTTAAAGTCGCACATAATAACCATATACACGAATCCACCCAACATAGTCCATTCTACATAAACTATGGGTTAGACCCCATTATACTACCTAAAACCTCTCCTATCACTGAAGTACCTGTTGTTGAGGAAAGGGTAAGAGAAATTCGTAAAACATGGAATGGCGTACAGCAGATCCTCCTGAGGAGAGATCATGGGAAGACGCTCTGAATGTCCATACTGCATCGATTGGTCCATTCTTTCCTGGTAGGTGGTTCTGGGGGAGGGGGTACTGTCATGATTTCTTACCTTATTCCATCGTGCCCACGCGGTGCAGGATCCAAGACAGACTCCTCTTCCAACGAGTTCAGCATGACCCACGCCGTCTGCTGGAGTCACGCCCCTTTTTATGACGTGGTACATGCGCGCCGGCGTCATGATGTCATTGACACGGTCCCACTTCATCAATACCAGCCCAGAACATTTTGGGGGCGTAGCCTTAAAGCAAAATACGGTCCCTAATAAAAGGGACGCCTTTTGCCTTGTTACTTGCCCTATTGTGGTTCCTTGCATACTTACTAATGTTTTGTGTACTGACCCGGCTTGGCTTTTGACGTTCCTGTTTTCTGGTTCCCTGACTCGGCTTATATTTTGACCTCCTGATTTCTGGTATCCTGACCCGGCTATTCTTGTATCATTCTCCTGATCTCTGGTATTCTGATTTTTGGCTATCCTCTGACTACTCTTTTTCACCTACTTTAAATACGACCATTCCAAGGTTCGGTAATACGTGCTTGAGTTTTCTGTGGGTTTACATACTACGTGTTAGGTTATCACACAACCTTGATAGGTAGATCCTAAATATAACTTGACAATGCCATAAGAGTGAATCCTGAACCATTCTAATGATTGTTTTCCAATTTCCCAGGTTTTTAAAGCAGTAGTGTCCAATTCTGACTCTGCCAAACTACTTGCTTTTACCAACCAAAAGTTAATTTAGAGCTTTATTGTAAGAATCAGCAAAGCCAGTTATCCTGAGCCTTTGTACCGTTAGACTATCAGCAGGCCATCAGATTCAGGGTCAGTAACTTGACATATGTTTGCTGAAGGCACAAAATACATTATTTTATTATTTTATTTTTGTACATGTGAATACATCATCCAACGGGTGGCAATACAGCTCCCAGATCCCCTCAAGGCTTTGCACTAGAAAAAAAACGAATACCATCCTGTCGGTACATCATCCTTTAACACTTTATGGTAGTGGCTCCGATGGTTACTTAGATACAATTAAAATTGTATTAGATTACAAGTTTTCCAGATCCAGAAGTAGACGTTGCAGGAACTTTTTATAACATTTGTTAACAATAAAACTAGATTGGAAAATAAAAATATAGGGAAAGAAAAAACAATTTTGATATATAAACACCTTTTTCTTTATTTCCTGTGTAAATGGAAATATTTTGTGTCAAAATGGTTCATTGTGTAAACAATTGTTATATATTACTGTGAATAATTCTGCAAACATTTCCTTGGCAGTAGGAAATAAATAGAAAGACATTCTTGCAATCAGTACACATTATTAGCCAGTAGGGAGCACTGCTTCAATACATTCAATACTTGCCATTGATCTTCTAGGTCTCCGCTCTAAGCTCACAAGCTTTGCATCTGGCTGTGAAAATGATGTAATGGACCACCATTTGCTTTCCTTAGCTGCACAGACAGCTACTTTTATTCGTTTGTATTTTAGTTTATTTAGCAAACTGCAAATAAGCAAAAAGAATAAAACCCCATGAGCTTGAATTTCTTAAAGAGTAAAAAAAAGTTTAAAAAAAAAAAAAGAATCATAAAATATTTGTATATTCAATTTCCCCCTTAAGCCATGACTGAAAATTGACTGATGTGTATTCATTTGCAGTTTTTGCCTTTTGGTTTGCAAGCAGACTGTGATTTTGATGTTATATTTTCTGAAATATGGATCCATCCATAAAGTGATTACTCTTCACATATACGGTGCCCTCCCTAAGGCCTGTAAATAATAGAAGAATTCACAGTAATACTTATACATGTAATATGAGAAGGGATGTTTGGGGGGGAAAAAAAATAAGACACTACTATTATGATTAAATTTTTTTTGAAAATACATCAACAGATTCTATGAGTTTTAACAGTAACTATGAATTTCATGGTTTTACATATCATGACATAATTACCATACCCTGTTCCTTAGCAAGTCTTAAATTAGGTATATACAACCTCAGATAAACAACAACACATGACATTTTACATATTGTGTCTGAGGTTATATTTACCTAAAATTAAAACCTGCTAAGGAACAATATGTCCTGAAATGTAAAACCACAGAATTTAAAGAGGGTGTACTTCTTTTTCCCATGAATGTGTATATATATCATAAATTCATAAAATCAAATAACCTCCATAGACGAGACATCTCTACTGGTAACCCTGGATGTCCCCTGTACACGATCAAACCTCATGGTGACTGTGTACAGGCTCTGAGGAATGTCCTGAGCGAATCTTCACTACATACAGTACCCCCAATAGAATTCATTTTGGAATTTCTAAATATTGCTCTGTCATGCAATTACTTAAAATTCGAAAACCATTTTTTCCTCCAACTCTCTGGCACTGCCATGGGACTGCCACAGTCATATGCCAACCTTTATGTGTTTTTTTTTTTAAATTCTTTATTTTTGTAGTGCAGTGAATAACATATGGCTTGTTATGCCCCAATAGCAATGAACAAGAGAGTGTAGGATACATAGTTTACATGCAAACAGGCATTACGTTTAGGATGCACAATGGTTTTTTTTTTTTAAATAGGAATAACAGGAATATAAACAAGCTTATTTAGAGATCTCTCTAGATCAAGATTATGACAGCTACAGTCCATGTATAGATGGGATTAAGTAGTAGAATACAAGAGGTAACAGAAAATAGCAGTAGGAGCAATCAGCATGTTAACATTAAATGCAGTCGAGTAAGTTAGGCTCCGTGAACAAACAGCCTCTTTTTTTTTTTTTTGTCATGAGTTAAGGCAGACATAACAGTGTATATAGAAAAGCTGATATACAAGCTAGACATGTTATCTGGGTGCATATTTTTCAGATAGAACAATAGTTAGGTAGTTATATGAAACAGGAGAGATAATGCGCTTAACAGTTAACAGTTTGCTTATATAGAATAACCTGCTTAGGTAAAGTCGCTCATAGTTATGCTGGTGATGCTTAAGGTTATACACGTGTGACTTGCTAACGATATAACATAAGTGCCTTGAGAGTCTAATATTAGGATTGAAGAGGTAACATTAATATTGAGCTTATAACGTAAACAGGCTTAGTAAATTATGTAGCTATGATACTATAAAGTAGGTAATGTAACTTTAGCTTAGACATAGATTAATATCCCAAAGTTGCTTATGGTGTAAGCTGGTATACAGCTGAGTTATTTAGCAAAACATATACACTTGTATGCTTTTATGTCTCTATGCTTTTATGCCGCTGGGCCAGCAGTCTCGATCCCGAGTCCCTGTGCAGTGACTTGTCTTGGCCTGCAGCCATATCCCAGAGTCAGTAAGTTAGCCAATGCCCTGGCTAGGCTTCTGTATTACATACGTGTATTGTCCATTGCGGTGAGCCATGCCTTTTGTCGAGAGCGAGGTACTCCCCGTGCCCCAGGCCTGTTCCAGGGCCTGCACCTTGTTGCTACAGACTTGGGTCTTCTTTGCGTCAAAGTGTTTCCCAGCCGGGAGTTTGCAGGGAGCTTTACCGTGTTGGTGTCGGCTTGTTGTTCCCTCCTGCATATGTGGTCTGAGCTTCGGGGGTGTTCCCAGGGTGGCTCTAGGCCCAGGAAGGTGTAAGGTGGCGCGGTGTGCCTTTGATGCGGTCGGGTTGCCTTTGGGGGAACTCTCGTGTTTCTTCTCTCGTAGTGCCTGATTTCTCACCCGTGGTGGCGCCGCAGGTTGAGCTCGGTTCATCCGCTCAGTTAGGTCGGTCCAGAATTTTTCGAAGGCTGCATCCAGTCTCGCTTCAAAGCGATTAAGTGAGTCAGTAAGGTCATCTTGATGTTTTACCAAAGTTTGAGTTACTGGCGCATCCGCCATCTTGGGTGCCACTGCGAGGCATTCTGCTTGTCGTGTGGGTAGCTCACAACGACCTCGGGGGACCTTGGAGTGGGGCCCAGCAGGGACCGGGATGACCCCCCACCGGCCCAGAGGGGGGGGAAAGCGAGACCAAGGCTGCTTGCAAGTCGAGTAGTGGACAGGAGACCGGCTGTGCCTCCCGCCCGGTTTCTGTTAGTAGGCCGCAAGGCGCCCCCTTCACCACGGGTGTATTTCGCCATCGGGTTTTTACCGCAGTGTATTGCCTGTGTGTTTCCAAGTCGAGGTATGACCTTGATGGGCGAAATGTTGGGGCAGATTATCATTTTTTGGGCGTAGATATGCTTTAGAGTTGAGGAGCTTCCTCACCCTGCGTCCTGTTCAGTTAGCAGCCAGGCCCCGCCCCCCATGTACATTTTTTTTAATTCCTTTCTGTTCCACACACTTTCTGTTCCACGGTAACCTTTATGTACTGAAACATGCTACAACGCTGTCCTCGGGGAATAAACTGAAAGCCAAACTCAGTCCTGTTTTATGAGGTGACATATTCACTGAGAATATAAAGGTGGCCGGCCTCCTGTACTTTGTCTATAAGAGTTGCCGCGCCATTCACGTTCATTCAGAAATATGTTTATTTCTCAACGGCTTCTGCCTTTTGAAGGTGGCGTGGGTGCACTCGCTATGTAGTGGTGTAGGGACACTGCGCAGCTCGGGACGCCATTTTGTCACTTCCAGCTGCCGCTGCTCTTTATGTGTGTTTTTAAAAACTCAAAGATCCTACAAACGTTTGGAAGTAACATCAGACATTACCATCGTTTTGTAGATGACCTATTCCTAATTTGGACTGGCACCACCGAAGAATTGGAACAAATGGTACTGGAGATAAACCAAGCCCCTACATCAGTGAATCGGAGTATGAACTACAGTCCACAATCAATACAGTTCCTAGATGTTATTATCTACTAAAATCATGGGAAATTGTAGTTCACTTTGTATCGGAAAAAGACAAATCAAAATACCCTACTAATGGCCTCAAGTTTCCATCCAAAATTTTTTAAAGCATCTTTACCTATATCCCAATTTTTGAGGGTATATAGATATAACAGTACAATGGATAATCGTGATATCCAAAAGAAATGTGGAACAGATTTAGGGCCAGATGGTACCAATTTCATACATTTGAAACAGCACAAAAGAGAGCTGCTGAGATCTGGGAGTCCGAAAGAAACAATAAGAAAACTATCAAGGAATCGCTGGAACCTAAGATATTTCTTCCTTTAACTTTACACACGGGCAGATCGGTGGTTAGAGAATCTATCAATAAACATTGGGGACTGTTGTGAGCAGACAAACAGCTACCTAAAACATTCCAACGACGACCTACGTTTAGCTATAAAAGGAATAGAAATCTGAGATATGCTGGTGAGAAATGACCCCAGACACTGCTACCAACAAGCCACCAAAATTGCAAGGAAAGGATGCTTCAAATGCAGTGGCTTTGTTACCTGCAGTCACATGGTTAGTGGAGCCACCTTTGCTCATCCCCATAGTGGCCAGAGAATCAGTATCCCTCACTATATCAAATGTACCACTGACCATGTGATTTACATGACTACATGTCCCTGCAGACTGTCCTACGTGGGTAAAACCAACCTCACCTTAAGGGATCAGATACGTGGACATTGATCCACCATCACCACCGCATTCAGTGACAAGTACAGCGACAAACCAGTGGCAAAACATTTCCTCACTTTGGAACACAGCTTACCGACCCTACAGTTTACAGCGATTGATCACATACCCCCCTACCCAGAGGTGGAGACAGAGCCAAAATGCTACTACAACATGAAGCACGATGGATACACCGGTTGGATACTGTAACACCAAAATGACTCAATGAGAACATTGTATATTCAGTGTTCCTTTGAATACCTGTCTGAGTTTATTTGTAGATTCTTTTGCTAACTAAAACTTTTTTTCCTTTATTCCTCTCTCTGTAATGCAGTACCGCTTCATCCTACCCGAATAATTTATCGGTAGGTTGTATACAGATATACTAGCATCCCCTTTTGAATAATACAATTATCTTTATGTCATGAAAAATGTTCTTTGGATATATTAGTACAAATATGCTGCCACCGATAAATTTAACTGAATATCTTATCTAATTGAATACCTTAGTTCATATCTCGGCAGCAGCTATATAACACAGAGTCAGCACTATGCTCCTGTGGACAGGGACGGAATTTCCTATAGGCTAACTAGGCTTCAGCCTAGGGCTTCAAGATCAAGAGGGGCCTACATTCAAATTGTTAGCAAAATTAAAATTACACTATTCTAAAAACAGTGAACACTAAAACACTGAACCGAAAATAAGGAGAAATTCTACGCATATGATATGACCAGTGGCGTACTAAGGGGGGGGGGGGGGGGGCGGTCCGCCCCGGGTGCCACTTACTAGGGGGTGCCCGGGGCAGACTGCAATGCCCCTCCTGCCACGAGCGCTGTGACCGGCAGTCTGCAGCTCCGCAATGTGCAGAGCTGCAGACCATGGATCTCGCGTGCACTGCCCAATCAGAGCGTTGCCGCGGGTTACCACGGCAACGCTCTGATTGGGTCTCGCGAGATTTATGGTCTGCAGCTTTGCGGAGCTGCAGACCGGAAATGAGGGCCATTGGACCACTAGGGACCCCACCGGACCACCAGGGATTTAAGGTAATTTTTTTAGTCACCCCCCTCTCCTCATCACCCCCCTCCCTCTCACAATCACCCCCCCTCTCCTCATCACCCCCTCCCTCTCACAATCACCCCCCCCTCTCCTCATCACCCCCTCCCTCTCACAATTACCCCCCTCTCCTCATCTCGACTTTTTTTTTATTTATTATCCGTGCCACATTTTTTATAAAGGTTAGTACCAATCACAACATGTTTCATTTAACATATTGATATATATCACAGTAATGATGTATTTTATTGTCTCTCATGTAATTTACAAACTTAAAAATGGGAGGTGAAAGGGCCTCATAAGTGGAATAGCCTAGGGCCTCTTTTCATCTAAATCCGGCCCTGCCTGTGGATATCTATATTATTCATCAGTCACTGAATATTTGTGATTATATACGACCTATGACATATTAGAATTATGTCTCCTAGTGGTGCTAAGTCTGGTACTTAATAGAGTATAATATGTTTAATAATATGTATTTAATCTGTCCATGACATGCGCAATTATTTTAAATATTTATATATATTTTCACAATTTGGGGAATGGTCGCTTAGTGATATGGTTTCCCATACATCACGTCACATGACGCACGGCACGCACTTCCGGGTTCAGATTGAGGGGATGAGGGAGTTTACCACGATTAGTGAGTACATTTCCTATATGTACATTGACAGTAGGTTTACACACCGTTCTTGAGGAAGACCCAACCGGGTCGAAACGTCGATCAGATGGATGTAAATTATTTGATGAATTAAAATTCCACTTTATTTTACAAAGACCACAGAGTGCATCTCTACTTTCATATAATATATATATATATATATATATATATATATATATATATCATAAGTATCTTAATAGACATTGATAAATATATATATATAATTATCAATGTCTATTAAGATACGTATGTATGTATGTATGTATGTATGTATGTATGTGTGTTTGGGGCCACACCGGTTATGATTCAGGTAAGATTGTTGTTACTAACCTTAATATGGAAACCGAAGTATGCTGCAGGCCAGTAAATAAAGTGGGCCTACACTACCAGTATATACTAATTAAAGGGAGTGGAGGGTGGGGCAAATTATCAACCAATTACGGTAAGGTAGGGAAGGGGGGGGGTCCCTTTTAAAGGTCCACAAGCCCCTCCCACAACTACAGGCAGCCCCTCCCACAACTACAGGCCCTGCCTTCCAATTTGTGTTGGGGGCACCACCGGTTATCATTCAGGTAAGATTGTTGTTACTCACCTTAATATGAAAAAGTCGGTTGAGGTGTGCTGAAACCGACGTATGCTGTAGACCAGTAAATAAAGTGGTGAAAATAGAACACATTTTTTGCTTAAACACATTTATTGAGAAATACACATAATACAACCTAAGTACTTTAAGAGGACATTTTCTCAAAGGCTTTACGCATCTCTTGTTCTGGTTGAGGAATGTATGTTGTATATGCTGATGACTTCCAGCAACCTAGCGATTTAATGATATGGACTGGAACGTCCTGGCTGGATGCCGTAGATGCGGCCCCTATTCAAAATGAGTATCCTGAATAAATGCTAGGGTTCAGGCCGAGCCTTATTAACAATAAGCGGACGTAAAACATGAATTTGGACGTAGTGAGGATAGCCCCGTGAAGTGACCGAAGCGGCAGTGAGGTGTGATTTTGTAGGGTGAGAAGGTAGGAATCAAAAACCTTTACTGGGCACCAGGAATTATTTGTGAGGTAAAAAGGAATGTGGACAGGTTGACCTAGCTGGCTTGTTTTGGTCACGGGTAGAGTGAGAATGAAATGATCTAGATGTTTCCTTAAATATGAGACGCAGAGTTGTGCATTATGTTGTCCACTTATGGTGAACTCCCATGGCCTCAGGAAGCCGTAGAAGGCCATGTATATGGCGGTCTTAATGACTGAGTTAGTCTGGGGTTCGAACGGGGCTGAATCTAGTACCTCTGACGTATCTTTGAATAACTGTTTGATGATGGGTAGCCTTTGTTGTGGGGTAGGACCGTCAGCCTTGGATACCCTGGGGTATGAGGAGAGGAAACAAGAGTTATTGGGAAAAGGCGGCGTACATATGGTGCTGGATGCCTGTCTGGTATAACTTAATTGTGTTGTGTGATAACCTTAACTTGAATCCAAAGAATCCAAGTGGCCTTTGTTTATAACGTGGCAAATCACCTGATTGTTTGAAAAGCACTGTACTGTTTTGCCTGACCACAAATGGCCCCATGCTACTGCTGCGGCTACAATAGGGTACACTTGAAAAAGCGCTGAGTTCTTGTAGAACCCCGAGATATCCCCTATATCTTGTACCTCCTTGTACCTGTCAGGATTACTGTTTGATCCAGCACGTAGAAGTGTACATCACGGATGACAAATAAGTAACGTATTACCGGTCCTTAAAATGGCCAGATTTAACGTACAAAGAATAGTCAAAAATACTAGCCGAGGTCAGGGAACACAGAAAAGGACACAGCGACGAGGAAAGCCAGGAGTCAGGATACCAGAATATAGAGAAGTCAATAAACAAAGCCAAAGTCAAAAACCAGGTAGAAAACTATAAACAGGAACGCACTCTCGGACAACCACAAGGGAAACCACGACAGGGCACTGAGATGGATGAGATTTGGGCCTAAATACCCCTCCTCTAGATCTGATAGGCTGTAACCGGCCTTTGACCCCAAAGTCAGTTACCAGGTTTCATTTGCATAATTGCTGCTCAGCATTAACCCTTCTGTGGATTAGGTTGCTGCTCAGCACAACTTTTCCTGTGTGGACAGTAAATGTCACTAACTACATTTTTATAAGCGGATGAATATGTGACAGTACCTCCTCAAGCCAACTACCCCAGAGCCATTCATTGCCTAAAATGGCTGCAAAGCCTGTGGTAGGTGCTGCATCCGTCCAAATGACAGGGGAGTGTATAGATACCTGTGGGATAAACATGCTTTTCCCATTCCAGTTCAAGAGAAACATGTTCCACATAAGTAGATCTGCTGTGGCTTGGGCGTTGAGTGAGATGCGACTTTGGTCGTTTGGAAAGTGGGTAGTAGGCTCAAGAGTCTGAAATAAATGCTCCACCCTGTAGGATGATTCTCATTGCGAACTTTAGTGAACCTAGCAGTGATTGTAACTCTTTCCGGTTACATGAGCCGGTATGTCTGTAATGATTGATGTCGTGGAGGATGCTTGTGATTTTTTTACTGGCCAAGACTGGCTTTCATAGCCACCGAATCTAGTTGTATTCCTAAAAAATTGATAATGTTGTCGGGACCCTCTGTTTTCTTAAGTGAGACTGGTACCCCTAGTGAATTAAATAGCCTGACTGCTTTAACCAAACTGCATGAGGGTGAGGAATAGCTTTTGATGAATAAGAAATCGTCTAGGTAAAGGATGACAGTGTGGCGCCTGCATGTATTCAGGAGGAGCCAACACAGAGTTTCCGCGAAGGTGTCAAAAATTCTTGGGCTACTCTTAGACCAGAAGGTGAGCCTAGTGAAAACATAATATAGGCCTCTCCATTTGATACCGTGCAATGGCCACAACGATGGATGTATGGGTAATAATTTAAAGGCGTTGACATTGTCGGTCTTGCTAAGCCATACCCCAATGCCAGCCGCCATGATAGCATATATGGTATGTATGGTATTGAGAACTCCTCTGAGGGTATTAGTGAGTTAAGGCTCGGGACTACCGAGGAGTGTGGTGCCGAGAGATCTATAATCACAGATGAGTGTGGTGCCTAGACATCTGCTTAGCCGAGTTTTTCCTGGTGACCAGGCCAATAGGATTAGTCCTCCAGTTGGAAAAAGGCCCTAATATAAATCCCTACTCCAGTTCTTGTTGTAATAACACCTATACTGACTCGGTGTCAGCCATAGCTGACTGCAGGTTATTACACTCCAAAATTTCCGCTGGCAAGTGAATAAGGCCAGTGTGGAACCCCTGGGTTAATCCTGTTATCAAGAACTCATCCAGCTGTTGTGAATGGTGAGTGGATAGCAGATGAGCTAGAACACCAACATCAACCAAGGTCAAATAAGGCTTATGATGCATTTTATTTGGGCACATGGCTTTCGCATGAGCCCTGAAACAGTGAGAGCAAACATGCAACAAACGACAGGCACTATAACCACATGAACCCTAATTAAAATTATTGCAAATTTGTGACTTGCCAAGGTGTACAATCGGGCAGCCCAGTTTATCCTTGCCCTGTTTCTCGACCCCAGTAGTGCCTGGGATGTCTGTGTTAGGAGCGGTGTCAGTTGAAATGGAACAAAAGTTAGCTGACTGCGCGGTTGATGCGCAAATTGCACAAGCTGGGGTTCTTATCCCAGCGAAGTGTCTAAGGAACAGCTCTGTGTCCAGTTGGCTCCAATCCAACCTGACATTGCACTGGGCCAGAGCTGCAGCCGCGTTCGATAAAAATGACTGGTGGTAGTGTTAAAAAGATGTACCCCCGTATTTGTTGCCAAGATCCACCAGCTTGTGCATATAGAGATTCAACTCCTACCTTCTATGTGGGTGCACCAAACACAACACATCCCTATAAATACCAAATGCTATGACAAAATCTGGAATTAATAGTTTTTTGCTGAGTCTTGGATCTCCAGCTTTTAGTACCACCAAGATATACACTATATGCACAAGTGCTATTCTCAACGACACCTTGGGAGGCAATCAGAAGGGAGATTTACATATTTGTCTTCCAGAATGTCTTTTTGAAGATTCAATGGTACCATATGGGCCGGGTTGATGACGTGCAATCCTGCACTAGAAGGTACATTATTACCCAGTTGTAAATGTGGCGGACCTGGAAGTTTAGCTGTGAAAGGCCCAGTGGCAGTAACGGGAAGGCTACGTGCTTCCAATCTTTACAGACTGTCATTAATTTTCCCCATTGAGGACACTAGGGAAGTGATCATCGTATGGAGGTTGGCGTCGTTTGAGCCACTCAAGCCCTCCCCTGCATCTGTGCAGGTCCGCATGAGCCAGAATAGCTCCACTTTCCTGACTATTGCTGGGAAAGGGATGCCGCGTTTACGTAGCTCGGCTGTGATGCGGGGGATCGTCCATGACCCGATGAATGCGGGGCTACCAGCGTTGCCCTTGCGTGTGGGAATAGCGGACCTGGCCGGAGTGCTGGGGATTGATACATCGTCACAGTCATCGGGAATCTGAGACATACTGAAATATAGTAATAATATGCTTAGAACTGGGGATGTGTACTGGCTGGCTAGCTAGTGCCAAGTGGCAAAACAATTCACTAGGCAAGTGACAGGTGAGACCTACCTAGTTGCCAAGTGGCTTGAGAGGTTCTACCTTAGCAATGAGCGAGGCGGCTAGCTATGATTTGGCATGTGGGGTGTTTTATCTCCTCTGTGGAGAATGGAGGTAGGCCTCGCAGGACCACTGAAACTAAGGCAAAGAGTGCCAGAAATCGAATTATCTAAATGGCCACCTACTTTCCTATCAGCCAGTAACCTAATCGTGGTGGTAAGGAATGTGCTTAAAGGATCCGCCATGCAATAGTTGGGAGATCCCAACTAATAAAGAAGGCCTAAACCAAATAAAAAGGTATATAGTCATACTGAATGAGCAAGCGGATATGACGTATAATACCATAAGCTACCCACCTATAAATTAGGTTGAGGCTTTAAATGAGCCAAGCGTGTCTCTAACAGGTAACCTTGTAATCTGCAAAACATAAGATAAGATATATGACCATGGATTGGCGAGAGCCAAAACAGATACCATCCTTTTTGGACCTGGTTCCAACAAAACAACTGGTTAGGCATTATGTCCCGGAGTATGATAGTAACAGTGTTATTGACCGCAACCACAATTTATATAGGGAAAAGTAACATAGAATACAATATAACACTGAATATGATTATGGAACCACCTATTCCAGGCCCATTAAATAACCTTAAACTTGAGATATCTATAGGGAAAACGGACCTTACCTTTCGTGATCGCATCCGAGGACATAGGTCTGGCATCATGACAGCCTTCAGAGATTCTTAGACGGATAAACCAGTAGCCAAACACTATCTTGCGGCCTCACACAGACTTCCCACATTGAAATTTATGGCCATTGATCATGTCCCCCCGTTACCCCGTGGGGGTGACAGATCTAGAACATTGCTTCAAAGGGAAGCTTATTGGATTTTTACCCTGGACACAGTCACTCCTAGAGGTTTAAATGAATATAATACCTATTCAATGTTTTTGTGACACGGCCATGTACAAAGTTTATTATTATTTTCTGTGCCTCATGGTTGTAAAGTAGATAGAGTGATGTATCTTAACATATTCTAACCATAGAATTTCGTAGATCAGTAGACATTTTCTTTCTTGTTTAAATTTGGTAAATAACACTTACAGAATATAACTTAAATTTTGGCAATAGATTTGTCTTTTTTGGATACTCAGTCGGCAGCATTATAGATTCACAGCCAATTATCAACTCTTAAATATAATATCTCATTTTTTTAGCGATGTAGATGCACACTATTACTCTACAACCATGTAACAGGGATTGAGGTCATGTTCTGCGATCTGGTAAATAATAGTATAATGTTTAAGGCAATGTATGTAGCATACCAAAAATTTTTTTTTATAGATTCTGCATAATAATCTAATCAATATATATGTATGGATTTATACATTTTCCAGACCAGTTAATATTGTATTATAGATTTGGTCTGTGAGTCTTAGGCAGTGGTGGAGTTACTAGGGTTATGGGACTGGTTCTTTGTTTTCACCATCACTATATGTATAGTAATGTCACTTGGTTCATAGTGTGTTTATTCTCTAGCTGCCCTAGTCTCACAGATAGGATTAAGATCCTCAGACTGTATACATTTACATAATCCTCCTTTTGTTATGTTTTTAAAGTTGATGGGCATCTGTTGCGGTCACCGGCCCGCCGAGCCTCACGGTCGTGCCCGACCGGCACGACCGCTCCGACTACACGAGCTTACCTGCTCGTCGGCGAGCCGGGAACCGCGCGTGTAGTTCTTCCGGGCATCACGCCCGAATCCAATATGGCGCCGACCACGTGGTCGCGTCTATGGATAGCCCCGCCCCCGAGAATTATACTAACGTGTGCGCGACGTCACGACGTCAACGCACACGCACGTTCTGGGGTCAGAGGTCGCCCTCTGACCAATCATAGCTTAGAGAGGGGTATTTAAACCCCTAATTCACCCTAGTACTTTGCCATGTCGTGGTTTCAGTTTCCTGGTTTCCTGAAAGTGCTAGTTTCGTGTTTCTGATTTCCTGGTATCCTGATCCTTGGCGTTTCTCTGGTTATTCTGATCTCTGGTTTCCCTGACTTGGCTTGTCTTATCGGTATTGAGTATTCTCTGGCTTCCTTGACCTCGGCTTTCCCTTTGACCATTCTCTGTCTCTAGCGTATTAGTCCGGCCATTCTAAGGTCCGGTTTACGCTCTGTCCTGTTATTTTTCCTTTTCTGACTTATGTATATGTTTACATAGATTCTGCGTGCTGGACCACATTACTAGTCGTGACATTACGACATGGCCATGGATCCTGCAGAACTATGCAAACATATGATCGCCTGTGAGAATAGGGTGGAGGATATGGACCACAGGTTAGACCAATTTGCTCAGGCATTTCAGACCTTGCTCCAGAGGACTGCCTATTTAGAGGTCCCTCCTGTACCACCTGTGGTTCCGCCACCTGTAGTGGTTCCCGTACCACATAAATCACCGTCCATAACTTTGTCACCGCCCCTTCGTTATGGAGGTGATTCTAAGGAATTTAGAGGTTTTTTAAACCAAATAGAATACCACTTTGAGGCCTCCCCAGGTTCATTCCCAACAGATAGATCTAAAATAGGCTATCTGATGAACCAATTAACTGGAAAAGCCTTGACTTGGGCTAACCCCTTATGGGAAAGTGGTGACGCAATAGCCCGTGATTACAGTACCTTTCTTACGGCCTTTAAGGCTACATTTGAACCTAAAGGCAGGGAGAAGAACGCTGCCAAAGCCCTTATGAGAATCAGGCAAGGCAGTCGTTCTGTAGCCGATTATGCAATAGAGTTCAGGACATTAGCGTCTGAGGTTGATTGGACCAATAGCGGTCTGGTGGCTGCTTTCTCTGAAGGTTTAGCTGAGAATATACAAGATGAAACTGCAGCTAGAGACCTTCCGGTTAGTCTTAATGAGTTTATTGCCTACATGATAAACATTGATAACCGGCTCAGAGAGAGAGAGAAAAACAAACAACGTAACAGACGTTCTAATTTGTCTATAGCTCCTCGTTTCTCTAACCCAGTGGTGAGTAGCCAAACGCCTCTTCCAGAACCTGAACCCATGCAATTGGGTAGTGCTAAACTCACTGAGGCAGAGAGACAACACAGACGTAACGAGGGGGTATGTATGTATTGTGGCAAGAAGGGACATCTAAGATCGTCATGCCCGGTTCGGCCGGAAAACTTGCACACCTAAGGCACGTACGGGGACCGACCTTAGGTGTGATGTATATGTCCCCTAAATTGACTAAGAACCGTTTCCTGGTCAAAGTAACCTTATCTTTCGAGAACACTACTGTTCAGTGTGAGGCTATGATTGACTCTGGGGCAGCGGAGAATTTTCTAGACAAAGAGTTCTCTGCTAAACATCTCCTGCCCTTAAGACATAAAGAGAAACCTATAGCAGTCGAGGCCATTGATGGAAGGCCTCTTACCCAGCCTTTCATCACACACAAAACTCTGCCAATCACTGTTTCAGTGGGTATTCTCCACTCTGAAGAAATTACCTTTCAAATCATATCTTCACCTACAGTTCCGATAATACTCGGTTTCCCTTGGCTCCTGAAACACAATCCACGTTTGGATTGGATTGAAGGAGAGATTGTGAGTTGGGGTGAGAGATGCAAAGGTGTTTGCTTTAAGCAAATCCCACAACCTATTGGCACCATTAATGTTCCTGTTACACCTCCCTTGACCACACAAATTCCACAGCAGTATATGGATTTGAAAGAGGTATTTAACAAGGTCCAGTCAGAAGGGTTACCTCCTCATAGACCTTATGACTGTACTATAAACTTATTACCAGGGACTATGCCTCCCAAGGGAGGAGTCTATGCCTTGTCCCCCCAGGAAAATCTTTGTTTGGAGGAATATATTAAGGATGCTCTCAGAAAGGGTCATATCCGTAGGTCCTCCTCACCAGCCGGGGCTGGATTCTTCTTTGTCTCTAAAAAAGAAGGAGACCTACGCCCTTGTATTGATTATAGGGGTTTGAATAGGATTACCATAAAAAATGCCTACCCTATTCCCCTTATATCAGAGCTATTCGACAGATTAAAGGGAGCTCGAGTCTTTACCAAGCTCGATCTCCGAAGTGCCTACAATCTAGTCAGAATTAAGGACGGTCACGAAAGGAAGACCGCATTTAACACCAGAATGGGACATTACGAATACCTGGTTATGCCGTTTGGATTATGTAACGCTCCAGCGGTATTCCAGGATTTTATCAACGATGTCCTAAGAGAGTACCTTCACATGTTCGTTCTAGTGTATTTGGACGACATTCTCATCTATTCCCCAGACCTAGAGACACATCACGAACATGTGAGAATCGTACTGAAAACCCTGTTACAGAACGGCCTTTACTGTAAACTGGAGAAATGCCAGTTTGACCAAACGGAGATACAATTCCTTGGATACGTTATATCTCCGTCTGGTTTCCAGATGGATCCTCGTAAACTGGAGGCAGTCTTACAGTGGCCATTACCCAAGGGTCTTAAAGCTACTCAACGCTTTATAGGTTTTGCGAATTACTACCGCAAATTCATAAGGGGATTTTCCTCCGTGATTTCCCCTATAACCAATTTAACAAAAAAAGGAGCAAATTGTATATCTTGGCCCAAAGAAGCAAGAGAGGCATTTGAACGATTAAAATCTTTATTTTCCTCAGCACCTGTCCTGACCCATCCTGATCCATCCAAACCATTTATCCTAGAGGTGGATGCATCAGAGACAGGAGTTGGAGCCATTCTGTCTCAAAGAGAGAGTCCTGATACGCCTTTACATCCCTGTGGATTTTACTCTCGCAAACTCACACCTGCAGAGAGGAATTACGACATAGGGAATAGGGAACTTTTGGCCATTGTACTTGCCCTTAAGGAATGGAGGCATCTCTTGGAAGGTTCCAAAGAGCCACTTTTGATCTTTACTGATCATAAGAATTTGGCTTATATTGGGGACGCTAAGAGACTGTCCTCTCGTCAGGCTAGGTGGTCATTGTTCCTCTCCCGATTCAATTTCGTAATTACATACAGACCTGGTACTAAAAACACCAAGGCAGATGCACTTTCTCAGCAGTTTGAGACAGATGAAGTTCCGGAACAGGTGATATATCCTATTGTACCTCCTGAATGCCTCATTGCCACTACAGTTTCTGAAGTGTCTTCTCCACTCTTCTGTGCCATAATAGCAGATCAAACTCAGGCACCTGTGGGAAAACCTCCGGACAAACTGTATGTGTCACCTCAGTTTCAAAAGAAGGTACTAGATTTGTTCCATGACAGCCTCACAGCGGGCCATCCTGGAGTCCATAAAACTCTCTCTGCCATCTCCAGGAGATTTTGGTGGCCTGCTCTTAGAAACGATGTCAAAGATTATGTTGGGGCATGTCAAATATGTGCTGTTTCTAAAGTTCCTCCCAGGTCACCTCCTGGACTATTACAACCACTGCCCATACCTAGTGCTCCATGGACCCACTTGGCCATGGATTTCATTGTGGATCTACCCAGTTCAAACGGGTTTAATACAGTCCTTATGGTCATTGATAGATTCACGAAGATGGCACATTTCGTCCCACTTAAAAAATTACCATCTGCTCAAGATCTAGTTCAAATATTCTTGAGAGAGATCTTTCGGTTACACGGTGTACCCAAAAGCATAGTATCTGACAGAGGTACCCAGTTTGTTTCTAGGTTTTGGCGTTCCTTTTGCAAACAATTGGGCGTCGAACTCTCCTTTTCGTCAGCAGATCACCCTCAAACAAATGTAGCAGCAGAGAGGGCGAATCAGTCTTTAGAAGCCTATTTACGTTGCTTTATAAATGCCAATCAATCTAACTGGTACGAGCTCTTACCCATGGCTGAGTTCGCCAGAAACAACGCCACTCATGAATCTTCTAATCACAGTCCATTCTTTGTTAATCAGGGTTATCACCCCACTGTTATTCCTTCTGCATTCTCAGACACAGAAATCCCCGCTTTGAACACCCGTTTAGATTCGATTCATGATACTTGGGATTCCGTCCATTCAGCTCTGCAAAAAGCCTCATTACGAGCGAAGGTCCAAGCTGACAAGAAACGGGGCGCTAATCCTGTCTATATTCCAGGTGACAGGGTGTGGCTCTCCACAAGACATATCAAGCTTAAGGTCCCGTCCATGAAATTTGCCCCTCGGTACATTGGTCCCTTTCGAGTTACCCAACGTATTAATCCAGTGACCTATACTTTGGCACTACCGGCTCATATGAGAATAGCGAATACTTTCCATGTGTCTCTGCTCAAGCCCCTTACTTGCAATCGCTACACAAGGGTATCCACTCCTCCTCCGCCCTTGGTAGTGGGTGATCAAGAGGAATACGAAGTCCGTTCTATCATGGACTCCAAATTATCCAGAGGTGTCTTGTCCTATCTCGTTGACTGGAAGGGTTATGGTCCCGAGGAACGTTGTTGGGTTCCTGCTGACCGGGTCCATGCGCCCCGTCTTATCCGGTCATTTCACAACCGCTTTCCTCTTAAGCCGGGTCCTTCCCGCTCGGTGCGCGGTCTTCGAGTGGGGGGTACTGTTGCGGTCACCGGCCCGCCGAGCCTCACGGTCGTGCCCGACCGGCACGACCGCTCCGACTACACGAGCTTACCTGCTCGTCGGCGAGCCGGGAACCGCGCGTGTAGTTCTTCCGGGCATCACGCCCGAATCCAATATGGCGCCGACCACGTGGTCGCGTCTATGGATAGCCCCGCCCCCGAGAATTATACTAACGTGTGCGTGACATCACGACATCAACGCACACGCACGTTCTGGGGTCAGAGGTCGCCCTCTGACCAATCATAGCTTAGAGAGGGGTATTTAAACCCCTAATTCACCCTAGTACTTTGCCATGTCGTGGTTTCAGTTTCCTGGTTTCCTGAAAGTGCTAGTTTCGTGTTTCTGATTTCCTGGTATCCTGATCCTTGGCGTTTCTCTGGTTATTCTGATCTCTGGTTTCCCTGACTTGGCTTGTCTTATCGGTATTGAGTATTCTCTGGCTTCCTTGACCTCGGCTTTCCCTTTGACCATTCTCTGTCTCTAGCGTATTAGTCCGGCCATTCTAAGGTCCGGTTTACGCTCTGTCCTGTTATTTTTCCTTTTCTGACTTATGTATATGTTTACATAGATTCTGCGTGCTGGACCACATTACTAGTCGTGACAGCATCCTACGATTGTAGGATCGATTTTAATTTCAGTAGGCACTTAATTCACACTCTTTTGATCCCCCCCAGAGCTGTCTTTAAGCTTGCGGCAATACATATATCCACGAAGGATTTGTTTACTCGTTGCTTAGCAACGACGCACAGTACACGCGTCATCACGCCCAATCACGTGGTTGCACGGGCGCACTTCCGGGTTTCGGATGGTCGGGCGGGAGTTTGTTGCTACACACCTGTTAGGTAAGTTTATCCTATTTACCTTCCTATATATGCATGTTTATTTTACTGTTAGTTTGATCTTGAAAAAGACCCTTTAGGGGTCGAAACGTTGATTGAGGATTTGACCACAAATGTAAGACACAACCAAGAATAAAAAGTACCTTTTGGATGAAGTCCTGTGAGTGCACCTTTCTTCTATTTTATATATATATATATATATATATATATATATATATATATATATATATATATATATATATATATATATATATATATATATATATATAAAATAATCTCAAAAATAAAGGCTTGCACTCACGGTCTGTTGTTAGAATTAAAACACTTCTTCTTTATTCCATATTATTAAAATATAGTTGCTGTCATCTTTGTCAACGTTTCAGCCACATCAGTGGCTTTCATCAGGACCAACTCAGCTCACAAAAACAATTACATATACAAAAAGCCACTTATATATAGCTAAACAGACTTATAAGACAAATTAAAAACACTTACCACCTGTGTATTCAGGCGCCCGGCGTCTCTCACTTCCGTGTGCGCATGTGCGAACATGCCGAAACCGGAAGTAGCGTGTACGCGTCATTGTGCCGTTGCCGGGGTAACCTGCAATGTAAACAAGCCACCCGGCAACGAAACACTCCTACACACTGCCCGGGTGCCTGTTAGGTGAATTCAACAGATAAAAATAATTTGCACATATCTTACTAATCCCCCTGCAGCACGAACTTTATGTGGCTAACTGATATCATGTCATCTCGGACATCTTTTAATATGTCAGCTGCTCATTCTCACTTTCAAAATTCAGAGGATTTAAGTTTCTCTCCATGCTATACTATAATGGTATCTTAATAGGAGTAAGTATTAGTGAGGTTCCAACATGTTCTAAAAATAGGATTGGACCGCCTTCAAAGACATTTTTAAAGATATATCACACATCTTAACTATATTAGTCATCTCTCTCTCATTTCTTAAAGGGGACAATGCCTTTCCTATTGTATATTAAAGCACTTATTCACAATTTTACAACTATAAACTTTAAAGGTGCTAAACATTATGTTTAAAGTGATACTCAGTGCCTACGTGTGCAAGTGCTCACTTTAGACAGTGTGGTGATACTTGTCAATTATATATAAATTTTTAAAGTGATACTATGTTGCATTTATGTACAATAAAGTGCTGTCGTTAAAAATTAAAGTGGTACTCTGTGCTGTTTATGTACATTTTAAAGTGATACTACTTGCGTTTATGTACATTAAAGTGCTCACAATTACATATTAAAATGATGTCCTGTGCTATTTATTCGTGATTCATTAAAGTGATACTGATTGCATTTTATGTACAATAAAGTGCTCACCTAGATTATTAAAGTGATACTTTGTGCTGCTTACGTACATTTTTAAAGTGATACTTCTTGCATTTATATACATTAAAGTGCTTATGTTTAAAAATTAAAGTGATACAATGTGCTATCTATTTACAGATACTAAGATGATACGGCTCTCCCTTTTGCTAAAGTATATTGGGTTAAGTCGGATCTCCTTACTCTCTCATTTAATACCTAGTAGGTCATATATATAAAGACCTATGTTGTGCTGCTATGGGGGATAATTCTACTTTTAAAACATAACTTTGCTCAAGAGGATTAACATATAGTCTAAATCAAATGAAAGGGGCATATGACAACTGCTCATTTAAACCCCTGGGTGCAACTGTGTCCAGTTCATAAATCCAGAACGCCTCCCTGCGTAGTAATATGTTGCCTCTATTCCCACCTCTTCTTGGGAGTGGAACATGGTCGATTGCCACAAATTTTAGAGTGGCCAAAGAGTGTTTGTATTCCAAGAAATGCTTCGCAACCGGTTTGTCTGTGATTCCATCCCTGAATGCCGTTCTGATGTTGGACCTGTGTCCCCTGATCCGTTCGCACATTTGTGTTTCCGTCTTACCGACATAACATAAGCCACAAGGACATGATAGTTTATATATGATATACGTAGACTTGCATGTAATTGTATATCTTATCCTGTAGACCTTGTTTCTATGTGGATGAGAGAATGTGCGTGCTGGCACCATATGGCCGCACGTCACACATCCTAAGCATCGTACCACTTTAATTTTTAACGACAGCACTTTATTGTACATAAATGCAACATAGTATCACTTTAAAAATTTATATATAATTGACAAGTATCACCACACTGTCTAAAGTGAGCACTTGCACATGTAGGCACTGAGTATCACTTTAAACATAATGTTTAGCACCTTTAAAGTTTATAGTTGTAAAATTGTGAATAAGTGCTTTAATATACAATAGGAAAGGCATTGTCCCCTTTAAGAAATGAGAGAGAGATGACTAATATAGTTAAGATGTGTGATATATCTTTAAAAATGTCTTTGAAGGCGGTCCAATCCTATTTTTAGAACATGTTGGAACCTCACTAATACTTACTCCTATTAAGATACCATTATAGTATAGCATGGAGAGAAACTTAAATCCTCTGAATTTTGAAAGTGAGAATGAGCAGCTGACATATTAAAAGATGTCCGAGATGACATGATATCAGTTAGCCACATAAAGTTCGTGCTGCAGGGGGATTAGTAAGATATGTGCAAATGATTTTTATCTGTTGAATTCACCTAACAGGCGCCCGGGCAGTGTGTAGGAGTGTTTCGTTGCCGGGTGGCTTGTTTACATTGCAGGTTACCCCGGCAACGGCACAATGACGCGTACACGCTACTTCCGGTTTCGGCATGTTCGCACATGCGCACACGGAAGTGAGAGACGCCGGGCGCCTGAATACACAGGTGGTAAGTGTTTTTAATTTGTCTTATAAGTCTGTTTAGCTATATATAAGTGGCTTTTTGTATATGTAATAGTTTTGTGAGCTGAGTTGGTCCTGATGAAAGCCACTGATGTGGCTGAAACGTCGACAAAGATGACAGCAACTATATTTTAATAATATGGAATAAAGAAGAAGTGTTTTAATTCTAACAACAGACCGTGAGTGCAAGCCTTTATTTTTGAGATTATTTTATATGTTTTTGGCTATGGCTAAAATGCACCCGGCATTTTTTGACAATTTATGAGTGTGTGTGCTGGGTACAACTGGATACTATATATATATATATATATATATATATATATAAAAAGGGAGCACACTAGGTCTTGATTATAGTGCAAAAATTATTTACTGCATTCACAACGAATACATAACTGTGGTTTAAGCAAAAATCAACGTTTCGACCCTCCTGGGTCTTTATCTGACATTATATATGTATAATATATTTATTATACATATATAGGAAATAAGTGTGTGTGTGTGTATGTGTGTGTATGTGTGTATATATATATATATATATATATATATATACACGTATTATGTGTGTGTGTGTATATACATATACATATATATAATATATATACACGTGCACGTGTATTTATATATTTTCATATATATATATATATATGTGTGTATATCAAAAATGTAAAAACCAAAACATTTATACAAAAAACAATAAAACCGCAATAAAAACTTTGGCCAGCGTTTGTGACTAAGTGGCTACAACAAAAGACTGGAAATACCCCATTTGGAATACCCTGGGTTGTCTACATTTGCAAATGGTATGCCATGATGGAGTTATTTCACATTCCTGGGCTACCATATGGTCTCAAAAGGCAACTAAGGTCCAGCAAACCAATCTGGCAAACTAGATCGGGCAAGTCCAATACTGACCCTGTAAATTTTCAAAAAACCATAAAACCTGTACATGGGGGGTATTGTTATACTCGGGAGACTTTGTTGAACACAAATAGGAGTGTTCTAAATCAGTAAAACAAAGCAGCAGACAAGCTGAACTACGAATCCAGGCTGGAGAGGATACTCCAAGACTTTTGGCGAAAACTAGAGGCAAAAATAACCCCTCCAGCCCAGTCCCACCGGGATGCTGAACCCTCACGCCACCGACTGCCTGACCCATGGCTTGTCAACACGCAACATGGCACTAGTGGACCTCCGGCATGGCGGGGCTATAACAATCGCCAGTTTACAGCAGAGAGCAAAGGGGACCAGCCGAGACCCCACAAGAAGAAGACGCATGAAACGCAAACAAAAAATCACCAATTATTATAATTTTTTTATTATTTGGTATAGATTGGTGTTAAAATGGCTGCATGAAAAGATTCAAAATACTCCAGGTTTAATACCTTAGGTTGTCTTCTTTTAAAAAAATATATACATGTGAAGGGTTATTCGGGGATTCCTGACAGATATCAGTGTTACAATGTCACTTGCGTTAATTTTGAAATAAATTGGTTTGGAAATAGCAAAGTGCTACTTGTGCTTATAGCCCTATAACGTTCCAAAAAAAGCTAAGAACATGCTAACATTGGGCATTTCTAAACTCAGGACAAAATTTAGAAACTATTTATCACAGGTGTTTTTTGGCAGATGTAGATGCGTAATAGATTTTGGGGATCAAAGTTCGAAAAAGTGTGTTTTTTTTTAAAAAAAATGTCATCATATTTTATCATTTTTTTTTATAGTAAAGAAAAACAGTATATACTATGTGTGGGTACAGAAAGATGAGAAATTGGACTAAAAAAGTCCGTAAATTGGAGAGTAATACAAAAGAAAAATAGGGGAGTCCCTACCTTTAATAATCCTAAGGGGAAACAAAGGGGGATAGGACAGGTAAAAAGAGGAGTGGTAGTGTACCAACCAGAAATAAACACAAAAAATCAGATGCTTACTAAAATGAAGGAGTTATCTGACAAGTATCCTGACTGGAGGTAAAAAATCCCCACATCCAAATCTCATAGAGAGGGATTCTAGGTAGTAGAGATAACTTGTAAAAAGTAAAGCTAATATACAGAGGTAAAAAAGCCTCTATGGAGAGACACTAAAGAGTCCCAGAACTTATGCCTTGACAGGAACCCCTGTAGAGAGTAAACTGTCCCTAAGTATCTTGGCACTGTGGAAAAGCCACTAGTGCCTACCATAACCAAGGTCCCTACCTGTCCTAATAACTTAAATAAATAAATAGGACTAGCTCAACGCGCTTTTCGGCGTTTCAGCACGCCGTCGTCAGGAGCAATGAACTATTGCAGTTCCCTGTATCGATATAAATACCTTTAGGTGTAATCAGTAGTAACTGTGGCCGGCTGTATAACCCACGTGGTCTGCCGTGTATGCTCATCATTCGTTGGTCTAGCACCTCTCCAGCTCCGCCTCTTGCCAGCCGCGTCATCTGACGCGGTCCCAAACATCAGTATCTCCTCCCTCTGCATGCAGACACTGAACTTTCCTCATAGAGATTCATTGAATCAATTCATGAGGAGATGCTGATTGGCCAGGGCTGTGTTTGAATCATGCTGGCTCTGCCCCTGATCTGCCTCTTTGTCAGTCTCAGCCAGTCCTATGGGGAAGCACTGTGATTGGATCAGGCCACCACTTCTGATGATGTAAGCAGACAGCTTGTTTTTCTGAGGCAAACAGCATGCAGATTTATGGCTTCAGGCTTTAATACAGTAAGATTTTGCTATATTTATGGAGGACCAGGGGGGCTAGATGGTGGTTTTAACCCTATAGGGTCAGGAATACATGTTTGTGTTCCTGACCCTATAGTGATCCTTTAAAGCAGCTGTGGGGGGGGGGGGAGGGGGGGAGGGACACTGTTTAGTAGATATATCTCACTGAATACAGGCATGAATTTTTCATGCCTTTATTCATTGGAGATATATCATAAGCGAGCATTGGAAGCCCTCCCCTGTTTTCCCGGAAGAAACTTCCAGTCTCTTCACAGGGAAATAACATCAGCGGCTTCTCAATGGTGGCATGTGCGCGCACCGGCTCGTGCGCATGAGTTCATGTCTGGTCTGAGGTCTGTGCAGCTTTGGAGCTGATCTAATGTCTGTATAGAATTAGGAGGCAGGCCCACTTAATTAGCGCATTCCTGCCACTTCCGTTAGCTCATAGAAGCTGACAGAAGGAGGCAGCAAACCTCCCTGACTGTTTGATTAACAGCCAGAGGGGTGTTCCTTAGTTCTTATAGAAATCTACAATTTTAAAAACTGGGGTTAAACTAGGATACTCCTCACCAATAAAGCAAGCCATGCATGTTATTCATGTTTGCAGATTTGGGTATTTTGGCATAAAATTTGCAAGTCAGTTGTGTGTTTACCAGAAGTCACTGTTTAACCCCTTCAGGACCGGCCTGTTTTTGCGATGTTTGTACGTTAAGGACCAGAGCAGTTTTAACACTTTTGTGGTGTTTGTGTTTAGCTGTAATTTTCCGCTCTCTCATTTACGGTTCCCATACAAGTTATATACTGTTTTTTTCACGACAAGAAGGGCTTTCTTTACATACCAGTATATATATTATGTCATATATTGTATTTAAAAAAAATAATAAAATATGGTGAAAAATAAAAAAAAAAACATGTTTTTGGACTTTTACTTGAAAAATCTTTTACTTATCTACAAAAGCTAATGAAAAAAACTGCTAAATAGATTCAAAATTTTGTCCCGAGTTTAAAAACACCCAGTGTTTACATGCTTTATTGCTTTTTTTTGCAAGTTATAGGCCTATAAATACAAGTAGGAAATTGCTGTTTCAATATATATATATTTTAAATGTATCAATAGTGACATTGTAACACCGTTATCTGTCATAAATCCCCGAAACACACCTAACATGTACATATTTTTTAAAGTAGACAACCCAGGGTATTCAAAATGGGGTATGTCCAGTTTTTTTTAGTAGCCACCTAGTCACAAACACTGGCCAAAGTTAGCATTTATATTTGTTTGTGTGTTAAAAATGCAAAAAACGCTAACTTTGGCCGGTGTTTGTGACTAAGTGGCTACTAAAAAAAGCTGAACATACCCCATTTGCAATACCTTGGGTTGTCTTCTTTCGCAAATGGTATGCCATCATGGGGCTAATTCTCATTCCTTGGCTACCATACGCTCTCAAAGGCAACCTAACCAATCTGACAAATTTCAATAAAAAAAAAAAAGTAAAATCAAGCCTTATATTTGACCCTGTAACTTTCACAAACACTATAAAACCTCTACATGTGGGGTACTGTTATACTCAGGAGACTTCGCTGAACACAAATATTAGTGTATCAGAACAGTAAAATATATCACAGCAATAATATCCTCAGTGAAAGAGCTGTTTGTGTGTGAAAAATGCAAAAAACTTCACTTTCACTGACAATATCATCGCTGTGATATGTTTTACTGTTTTGAAACACTAATATTTGTGTTCAGCGAAGTCTCCCGAGTAAAACAGTACCCCCATGTACAGGATTTAGGGTGTCATAGAAAGTTACAGGGTTAAACACAGTGCTAGCAAATTAAATTATCTGGACTTTTGGCCTGGGTTGGCAGGCAGGTCCCTCAAATTGCAATCATTAAAATTACTTAATTAGGTAAAAATATTACATAAATATGCACGTAGAATTTTAATATATATACATATTTATATATTTGACGTCTACGTGTATATTTATGAAATTATTTATGTAATTATGTATGTGGACATATGTATATTTCGTATTATTTTTATTTATTTATTTATACATAGATATATATATCATTACATTCTAAGTATATTTTGATATAAATATATATATATCAATATCAAAATACTGTTAGAATAAAACTGAATATATATATATAATTTTTTTTTAATTATTAAAAATTATTTTTATTTTTTGTTATTTATTTTTATTAACATATTATTTGTATTTTATAATAATATATATATACCATATATATAGTTATTATATATATTGTATATATTCGTGTGTAATTTAAATATAAGTGTATTTTTATAATTATATACGTATATATAAATATAAAAATACACTTAGTGTGACATTATATATATGATATATATATATACATATATTATATATAGGTATATATAGATATAATACATGTATATATAGCATATATATACACATATTATTTTTTTTTTTTTACACAGATTTTTTTTTTACACTTTATTTTGGATTTTTCACTTGCAGGGAGACTGCCTGTCAGCATAGACAGTCCCCCTGCAGGCAGACACATGGACACCTATTGCGGTCATGTGATCGAGTGATCACATGGCCGTGGGGTCCTGATCTGCCGAAGGGGGACTGCCTGGGCAGACAGGCAACCCCCCTGGACCGGGTGGAGCACTGATCGCCGCCGTGGGACCGACGGCGATCAGGTAAGTAGCCCAAAACCGTTATGACGGTTCAGGACCGTCAGCGGTCCAAACGCACGTTTTACCGCTGACGGTCCTGAACCGTCAGCGGTCGTTAAGGGGTTAATGAATATATCACATAAACACATTATTACAGAAACAAGATGAATATTGCTGTTTCCAACAGGGTACTCTCCACTTATAAAAGATAAATGTATTGAGACAATTTGTGAAACATTAAAAGCCACCCAGTCTCGTCTACTTATCACTCAAACCGAAACGTGTTGGCTGAGACAATTTGTCTCAAATGTAGTTACATCACATTTAATCCATTATACAGTGCACAGGGTTATTATATTATAAAAAACAATTACAGACACAGTAACCCTAGCTGCCTCCTCTGGGACTTGTTAGCGTTACTGACTTCCTCGTTTGCCACCTTTCTGACAATATACTTGACCTCCTAATGTTTTGGAAGACAGACTGTTCTGCTGTCTCCCTCATAAAACACAAAAATATTGTTCCAATGGAAAAAAGACTAATTTTCCTCATAAAAATACTGATATTTCAAATTATTTTTTAATATCATTTTTTATTGTTAAAAATCTGTTCCAGAGATCTTCTTCCTATACAATTTTAGCAAAGTTAAAGTACAAATATGGTACACAAAGAATTTCTAAGAGCTCAGCCACAGCCCTAACTTGACATGTATTGCTAAAGTGTATATATTATTGACAGTGACTATTAGTTATCTAATAATGCTACAAGATAATTGTCTTACACATTACCCGTCAGGTATTCTCCTGGAAGTAGTATATTTTAGTGTGTTATGGGTCCATAATCTGTTAGTTATGATTTTTTTCAATATTTAAATCAATGCAGAGCATTAATGTTTACTACAAAGTTAAAGTTAATCCAAGTATGTTCTACTCTGTCCGTAAAGCAATATTGCTCTTCACTCTCGCACCCGCCATTTTACAGACACAAGTAAAAACGTTCAGATTTGTCCTGTGGAAAAAGGACAGATTAGAGGTACAGAGAGATATCAAAGGTATCAGATCAGAAACTGTGCCCGTTCTGCTGAACCCAGGAGACATGGAAGGGATGATTCTCAAATGTTTTCAAGCAGTCTTTGACAACTCTTTGTAAACCATACTATGTTATTTTGTGTTTTCTTCTTAATTACCAGAAAAATCCTGAAATTGTTTATATTTTGTTTTGTCAACCAAGATTTTTTTTCCAAATCAGCTATTTTGCTTTTAGTTTGCTACATCTGTTAAATCCAGTAATAAATGACCAAATTACGTTTGGGTCTAAAAATGTAAAATTAGTATCAAGTATAGAAACAATATCTGCATAGCTGTGGCCTATTCCATTGGCTAGTAACTCCCTACACAGGCCTTCCATTGCAATAAATGTATTAATGGTTTTATTGGATGGCATCCTGCATATTGTATCTGATTTTACTGGAGGTATATACTTTGTGTACCCTTTTTGGAATATACAAGATCTCTGAGCAGAATACACTCATTGCATTGCGTATATACAAGGCTCTATTTTGCTTACTGTTCATGAATGCAATATTTATCTCACAACCAACTATACTTTTCTACCCTATTGCACTGTTATGTATTATTTTGTGTTCCTCTGGGATTGGCTATATCTCTGTTTTTTTTCTTTTCTTTATATCTACAGTGTATATGGAACTGTGGGGAAAGTTATAGGAGAAGCAATCCACTTTATTATGAGTATATTTATTATATTTTTGGTTGCATACGGTGTGGGAGTAGGGCAGGGCTGGGCAACCTTTGGCACTCCAGATGTTGTGGACTATATCTCCCTTGATGCTTTGCCAGCATTGTGACTGCAAGAGCATTATGGGAGATGCAGTCCACAACATCTGGTGTATTGAAGGTTGCCACCCAGGTGTAGGTTATACTAACTTTATACATACATTGTAAGGCACTTTTTGTATATATGCATATAATATGCTTTCCTCACCATAATTAGTATTGCCAATAGGGTTCATATGGCTAATAATAAAGGATTTCTAAATAGTGTGCAAAGAGAGATATACCGTCTATTCTTTTTTTTTTTTTTTTTACTCAGTGTAGGGGCACGTAAAAGTAACTAAAGGTGACCATACATATCTTGTTTTTCAGGATTCAGACAGAGAAGGGGGAGCTACTTCCTGCTGTGAGACAAGGACATTTTTCCACAAGCACTGCCTATATTTGGAAACAGAGAGATAGAAAAAATATAACAACCATAAAATCCAGATGTGACTATGTTCAAGCAATTCCCACTGTGCATCTGAAACAGAGCCATTCTCTGCTTTGTGCTCAATTACTTCCTTTCATGAACAACCTGCAAAGAATCACTTAACAATTCCCCCCCCCCCCCCCCCCAAAAAAAATAAATGTTAGTTCTGGTAAAAATGGCAATTTAACTTGTTGCATATGCATTATATCTGCCATAGATATCTTAACTTAATGTATATTAATTTATTCTATTAGTAGTTTTTAATTTTATACTATATTAACTTTAACAGACGTGAGGATTTGTTTTCTAACGTGAAATGGCCAATCGTATTAACCTCTCAACCATGGTCTTTCCTCTCTGCACCACTGCTGTCTTTATCCTGTATTATTATTATTGGCCTAGATTTTGAAATTACTTTGCAAAGTCGCCACAATTAACTTATTACAGGGTTATTCACTAAAATAAGAATTGTCGGGAATTCAAAATTAATTTCAAATTTAAAGCCAAAAAACTTAAACTGGACAAGAGAGACAGGGCTGTGAGACAGTGTTGTGTGCTCTGTATGTGGTGTTGCATATGTGGAGCTAGACTGCCATGTGCTGAGTGTAAGAATGTTGCTTGTAGCATTGTGTGAAGGGATACTGATTGTAGTGATGTATGTCTGTCAGGACATGTGAGTGGGAATGCCATTTCTCATATTGTGCGGAGAGAGGCTGCATGTGGGGTTGTTGGTCTTTGTATCGCATGGGTTTGTAAGGACTCGATTTGTGGAGTTGTGTGGGTGGGGCCAGACTACTTGTAGTATTGCGTGTGGGGTGTTGTGTGTGTTGAGGCTGCTTGTAGTATTGTGTGTGTTTGTGGTGTTACATGTCTGTGGGGATGCTGCTAGTGGTATATGTGGTGGAAGGTGGGTTGTGGTATTGCCTGCATGCTGCTTGTGGAACATATTTATAGGGAAGCTGCTTGTGGGTTTGCCTCTGTAAAGGGACCCTTTTTGTGGAGTTAAGCTGTGGGGAGAGAATGCTTGTGGGGTTGAGTGTGTGTGGATGGGGCTGTTTGTACTGTAGTGTGTGTAGTGATAAGGGCTGTAGTCTGTGTGTGTGGGGGATAGGGGTTGTAGTGTGCGTGGGTTATGTGTGTTTGTGGAGGGTTGATGGTGTAGTATGTTAGTTTGTGAGGACAGTGGTAGTAGTGTGTGAGGACAGTGGTCTGCAGTGCGGGGAGTAGGGGCGGTAGTGTGGAATGATAAATAGTTAGTATAGAGGGCATATGGGTTGTAGTGTGTGTGTGTTTGTAAGGACTGTTATAAGGGGTAGGAATTGTAGTGAGGGGATACAGGCTTTTGTGTAGGGGAGGGGCTGTAGTGGTGGGCAGGAGATATAGTGTGTGTTTATGGGAGATAGGGGTTGTAGTGTCTGTGAGGGGGATAAGTGCTTTAGTGTGGTGGGATCGGTTTGTAGTGTGGGAGAAAGGGTCTGTGGTGTACATGGGGTTAGAAGCTATATAATATAGAGGAGTACAGGGGCTTTAGTGTGGTTGTTTGTTGTGTAGGGGCTATAGTATGTGTGAGGGTGAAATGTGGGAAAAAACATTTGTACTGTAGGGTTGAATAGGGACTGTAGTGTAGAGAGAGATAGGAGCAGTAGTTTTGAGGTATAGGGGCTGTAGCATAAATGGAATTGGGGTGTAATGTAGAGGACAATACATGCTGTAGTGTAACGAGTATTGACTGTAAATGTATGTGGGCTACATGTTAATATTTGTTAACATTTTTTAAAAAGTATATTTCCCTCACTTTCTTGCTTAATTTGAGCCAGGGAGGCAGAAGAGTTGATCCTTGGTGCGGCAGTGGGCTCTCTAAAGTGTAGTACCATGATAACCTGCAGCAACGCTCTGATCCACTACAGGGTGCGATACATGCGGTCTGCACCTGCTGGAGGTACAGACTGAAAGCTCCCTGGCCTCCCCTTAGCAGCCACACAGAGCGTTTGCCCGATGGCCAGTACTCCACCAACAGACAGAGTCTCTGATGCAGGTGGGGTGCTCCATTATTCCGGAGCCCAGTGACGGTTGCCTCCCCCTGACCCCTTGCTACACTTCTTTCCTAAATGGGAAGTATATAAACAAAGCATCTTGCAACAATACCTTTAAAATGCCTGGAAGACTTATATATTACTATTTTCGGCTTAAGCATACACCAAGCTTCCAAAATTCGCAACATCAATGCAATAAATCTTTTTATTACAGACAAAGATAGGCATATAACAAAGATAGGCATATGACATTTAGGGGGAGATTTATTAAGGCAAAACAACAGCTATTTTGGGTGCAAATGGCTAAATTCTGAGAGGCATTCGATTGGTTTCCATGGTGATTATTCATTATTTAGTACCTACTTTTTGATCTCCCCCAAAACAATTCAACTTCAGAGAAGGCAGTTAGGCATTAGAAAAGCAGAACTGTGTACTGATAAGGCTCGCAAGGTAAATAAAAAAGGAATTGGATTCTGACCTCTAATTAGGGCTGCAGATACTGAGATATAAACCTGAAAGATACATGTAAAGAATTTCAAAAGTGGCATAAAAAAAAAAAAAAAAAAACAGTTTGGAAAAAACTACCATTACAGATCTATATTTATTTAGCAGTATCTCGACCCAGTCATTGTGAAAAATAGCCCATATTGAAGAGTGTTATGAGGAAAAGTAAGGGAATATGGACTATATCCTTTTATGATTCAAAGCCTTTTAACAGGTTTCTGATAATGTATATAGTAATGCTCTTTTGCGTCTTCGAAATTTATTTTGTACCTCTAGCTTTAAATTACGGAAGATAATTGGATGTGTAGAAAGAAGGTCAAATTTAAGACCTAAAATCTTGTCTCTAAACCTATGAAGTTTATGCAACAAAAAGGCAATATTTAAGCAGCAGCTAAAATTAGCACAGTAAGTTTGCCTCTACCTGGCTACAATTAAGGCATGAGTTATTGGAAGCAAAAGCCATAATGTAGAGACATATAGCATTTTGTTTTACTCTATGTATTCCAACCTCTTCTATCCTACTATTCTAGTACTTGGGTATTCATTATTGGATTAAAGTTGAATGAACGAAGACAAATTTCCAATGAAACTTGGAACGAATTGCTTGTTGGCCAAAATTTCATCCTGCAATTGTTTTTTTCGCTCTATATTATAAGGAGGGAGCTACCTGCGCGTGGCTCCCTCCTTGTATTATTTAAATATAGAAGCTTTGTAAGAGCTGTGCTCTCCGCTGCTTCCTAATTTACAGCATGCCCCCCCCCCACACCCTATGTCAGTCAATATGAAGCCATATTAGGATAGAAGAGGTTAAATTCCCCCCTCCTGCCCTTAACACGGTCCCGTGATTAGGTGCATGTATACTAAACAACAATCAGCCAGTGGCCCATTCGTAAATTCAATAAAGGGGGACCTGTCACAGGTCCCCCTTTCCCCCCCATGGTGGGGCACCTGCTAAAATAATAAACTGGTGGGAGACATTGACGATGGGTAGGGGCCCTTAATAATAGGGTGGGTGGACCCTTTTGTCTTTTCTTTAACCTTAAAAAAGTGCAAACAAAAATCTATAAAGTTGCGTTGCAACTATTCAAAAAAAAAAAAAAAAAAGAATTCAATCGCAAACCTATCAGAGCGCTCTGAGTCAAATTATATGGCCTGGGAAAGCCTTTATAAGCTCTTGCAGGGGGAAGATGGATTATTTTTTCATCTTGTTTTTTTGTTTTTTTTTTTACAAAACTTTTTTGCAATTGGGTCCTTTTTTATTTGAATAGTTGCAACAAGACTTTGAATGTTTATATTTGACCTTTTTTTGGAGCTGAATATAAGAAAAGTAAAGACATCTAATGGTAAGTATTAATACTTATAGTTATTTAGTTTATTTCCCCCCTCACTATTATCAGGGTAAGGCGGTAGGTATGATATTTTATATGGGGTGTGTGACTGGGGGCTTTGGGACCTCTATTAACCAGGGGGGAGATACACTTTATGGGAGGGGGTTTAGGGCCCCCACCCACTTCCAAAGACTCAGCGCTGTCTTAGCAGTAACATTGTCCCAGCAGCACCTTCCCTACCTTACCAACAGTCTCTTCCTCATTTCCCTGCAGTCCACATGGTCAATGAGGACCCTTTTGCTGGCAGTAAAAAAAGGGAGTCATCAGGCTGGATTGGGGGGGCATGGAGTGCTGCAGTTGCAGAGAATTCTTCTTCAGGACACTGTGGGCACCCTGGAACAGGTAAGTACTGCAGGTAACCATGACAAAGGGGTTCTCCCTACTTTGATGTTGCCTTCTTCATTGTCAGTAATACGTGAAATTATGCAATTATGCAAAGAGACCTGTGCCATATGGTTTATGCCATGGAACACCTAAGAGCACATTTTCCCTGGTGATTGGGTTGAGGTCCCTGGGTGTCAGTGGTTGCACCTATGCAATATGTTGGCATTGACTGTCGTTTAACTGTTTTCCTGACCTCATTAATTTACCAATTAATCAATCATTAAAATTATTTAATGGTTTATTAACACTTTATAACGTTATGCATCATAACTTATATTAAACAAACATCGATTGATGAAAAATAGAATACGAAAGTTATTTTAAAAAAGGATACACCTTACAAGTGAAAACGTTTTTTAAATTTTATGTAAATCTAAGCTAACACAGAGCTCTTCATTTTTAATCAATATCTTTGAAACACTTCAACATTTGCTGAATGATTCATTCCTTTTGTTCCATTGTAATGGGAATTGTGCCCTCCGATGATATACTTTGATGTAACATAATAATGTCTGACTAGACCAGTCTTTTGAGAATTGACAACTATTTTTCCGTTGTGCCCTTCTTGGTTAAATTGATTTTTGCAATTGTTTGAGAAAATAAATATGGAGCATGTCTGAGGAATTTCACACGCCTTGAACTTGACTATAATTTTTAGTAGAATGTTTTTTATTTTTTTGGTCTCATTTCTTATAACAGTCACAGATAAATTATAATTCTGATAATTTTCTTGTCACACATTTTTTTTTCCAGTGAACGCTCCACTTCCAATGACTTCATATAACAAAATCCTCATAGTACTGTAGACAAGTTCATTCAAATGAAATAATCCTGGCTTTTGTTCCTTGAGGCTTTTGGAAAATAAAAGCTAATTTTGGTACTGTAGAGATGCTGTCAGTTTTGCCAGATGGTGCGATACATGCTGTGGAACCACCCACAGTAATTATCAAGTGTCATATGAAAAATTGAGGATTGTGGGAGTTGGCACCCATAGCAGCTGCAGTGGTAGAGGTTGTATTTTACAGACAGGAGGTCAAACCTTACACCTAGAGTCATGAGTGGAAACGTACGGAAATAATAAAACACAATGTACAGAATAAATCATCAAAAAAGCAAAATGTGCATCAGGTAATGTGTAACAAGAACAATAAGTACAATGTGATTTTTGTTTTTTGAGAATCTTTACTATAACATATTTATTAAGCCACAGTAATCAAAACCAATCAGGATTATTCACTAAGATCCAAATACCCTCAGTCCTGGATACTAAAAATGATCCAGAATCAGACATTGTTTATATTATTTATCAATGTCCAAATTTTGCAATCCAACTTACTAAGGACATTAATGTCCTTCAGATTTCAGTCTTTGAGGATACTATAAAATCCGTGCTATAGCAATCAACCAATTTACACATAAATATTAATAGAACTATTAATGCGTTCCTTGTTACATTTTGATATTTCTGGTATTGACTTTGGCTTTGTTCATTATCCTGAGTTTCTCTGTAACCATTTCCTATCTTGCTTACCTCTTTCTTATGGAGTAGTCCTAATATAAGAACAGCGTTCGCCGCGCAAGAGCATTAGGTCCCCAATGTTGGCTGACGTCGGGGACATTGGCACTTGATTCAGGTAAGTGACAAAAAGGGTTTTGAACCCTTTCTGTGCTGCGCATTGGACGGGAGGGGCACTATAGAGTACTATAGTGCTAGCAATAAAATTTTGTATTCCTAGCACTATAGTTTCCTTTTAAGTCCTTTCACTGCATCTAAAGGCATGAGAAACTCTGGTACCTGGCTAAATTCCTTATGGTGTAGGAGATTAAGTATTTTTTTGTATTGTCAGACCCGTGCCTTGATTTGACAAAACCTGACTGATAGTATAATAAAACTAGCACTAAATATAAAGTGCAAGAATGTCATGCAATCTAATATTGTGCAGCTTGTTGCCACCGTGAAACCAATCACACCAGTTTCACAACTAAAACGTAAAAGCACACTCAAAGGATTTCTTCATGACAGTGTACTACAAATAGTGATATACCATATAGACCCTATGCATCCCTCACACACTGCACCCCTCACACCTTATCCCCCCCCCCACACACACGCTGCATCCCTCTCTCACACACATTATACCCAGGGCCGATAATATCCATATTTTATCCATTTGCTTATCCATTAGGATAATTAAAAAATAAAACACACACATTGCAGCTAAATATAAATAGAAAATCCGACACTGAAATAACCTTGTAAATCAGAACTTGCAATAACCTTATAAATTAGAACTTGCAAATTCCTTTATCTTGTCACAATGTAATATACTTGCAAATTCTTCATTCGTCATAATCAATTTTGCCATAAATCCCTTTAAGCTAATGTATTTGCTATTTTTTTTTTAACCAAGATTGTTTAGGAGGCCTTAAACACAGGCAAAGCTCAATTTTCATTATCTTTTAATGCTTTTTTTCTGATATATCCCAAGCATCCCTACGCTGCAGGTACAAAGGGTAAGAAAGAACATCATAATAGCATACTTCCCAATTTAGAAGGGACAATCTCTATTTTGGGTCCAAATACTTCTCTCCCCCTTTTCTATCATAATGTCCTTTTTTTTTGTTGGTGTGCCTGAGTGTATAACAGAGCTCCTCAACAATAATACTAAGGAATGCATCTTTAAACTACAATAAATGTGTTTAGAAATCAGTCTGTGTAAATAAGATATATTGTTCTTTTTCAACAAAAAATGTATTTAGTATAAATTTTTTAGTATATAATGTAAGACAGCCCTGACCTTGGTCACACACCCTCTCATACCCCTAAAATTAAAGTGTATCTCTTGGTCTATTTTCAATGTTGGGAGCAGAGGTATGCAATAGTCATCAGAAAACTTTGAATCTACTAGATCTGACCAGGGTTCTATCTCCCACTGAATATGCACCACGACCCTGCTGCAATCTGAAAATAAACTGACTAATATGAATTGCAATAAACTAATTTATTGAGAGTATTAACATGTAAAACTAACAGCATAAAAAATGTAGGGGGAAAAAATCTTCAGTATTAGTATCATATAAAAATAATAGCCACATTAAATGCAAGAAAATGGTAAAAAAAAAGTGTAAAATTGCAAACTGCAGAGCAGGACAGAAACACAAAAATAAATGTTAAATAAAAATGTATAGTGTGCGATAGAGCATAACAAAGCTTAGCACATAACACAATGAAGTGATATAAGTATATATTTATATATATATATATATATATATATATATATATATATATATATACACACACACAACATACAGAATCCAACGCACTCGCTTATTCACTAAACAATGATTTCAAATCTTACAGATTGTAATAGTTTTATTTAAAAACACCTCACTTAGGCAAAAAATAATGGGGGTTTAGTTACAGTATATGATGATATATTGCATAAGCCTGCCACAACGTCAATGTACCCCATTATTGGCAGGTCCTACTCTAGCAGCCTAATGTCTGCCCTTCATTATTATTTATTATTATCCCCCATTATTTTTTGCCTAGTTGAGGTGTTTTTTAAATAAACTGTTACAATCTCTAAGATTTGAAATCATTGTTTAGGGAATAAGTAAAGTGCGCTGGATTGTGTATTTTGTATATTTTGCCCCAGCAGCACCCTATAATGTATGCATGTTCAGGTGAGTGCAGCCCTCTTGGTTTCATTTATATATTTGGGAGTCCAGGCCAACTCCCTGGTTTTGCACCCCTCCCTGTCACAGGTGCCTCATTCCAGGACCCTATTGAGCCATGACCTACAGAGAGTCCCAGCAAGGAAGTATTTCCCAAGTGAGTGGATTAATCTCATAAGAGCAAGCATTAGGCTGCTAGAGTAGGACCTGCCAAGAATGGGGTACATTGACGTTGTGGCAGGCTTATGCAATATATGATTGTTTATATTGTAATATATGTATGTAAGTAAACCCCCATTATTTTTTGCCCGGGTGAGGTGTTTTTAAATAAAACTATTACATTCTGTAAGATTTGAAATCATTGTTTAGTGAATAAGCGAGTGCGCTGGATTGTGTATGTTGTATATTTCTTGGATAATCTTAATTTATAGTTCTTAAAGCAACAGTCACAAGCAGAAAAGCAAATCTAAACGCCAACAATTAATGTCCTCGTCCAAGACAATGTGATATCAATCTTCAAGCACATTAATCTTCCTCCTTGATCAATACATTTTTTTGAATTAGGCTGAATACTGAACCAGAGCAGCTCAGTAATTCATGTGCAATCAATACTACATCACACGCAACTACTCTTTATTATTGAACATTTAGAATTCATTGCAGTTGCACTATACTACCGATTGTTGCAGGTATTCTAGATTTCCTAAGTCGAAATGGTGCATTCACTAAACAGTTAACTGGTTAATTGAACAAATAGTTGAAATATTTAAATATTACAACTCAACTATTCTTAGTTTTGTAATATTGACATGGACAGGGACTAATTAAAGTATTTAAAAAAAATTGGGCCGAATGGTTACATAGTTACATAGCTGAAAAGAGACTTGTGTCCATCAAGTTCAGCCTTCCGCACATCTGTTTTTGCTGTTGATCCAAAAGAAGGCAAAAACCCCCAGTCTGAAGCGCTTCCAATTTTGCAACAAACTAGGAAAAAATTCCTTCTTGACCGTCACATTCTATGTTTCTATGACATTTTAAAGGCTACATATTTCACAGTTTAGTAAATAACTCAAAAATGGAAGACCTCTTTGGACAGATGTATCAAGGCTATTTTCTTCAAAGTGCCAAATAAGGAGCAATCGCCATGAAAAGCAACAGAATGTCTTTTTAGCATTTAATACTTTGTATGCACAATATCGCTAAGTAATAGATAATAATTCCCCCCCACAATATCTCTATTGGCTACCAATAATAATCCCCCCCCCCCCCACCCCCATCTTTTAATTACAGGCATCTTTATACACATGAAGGAGAGGTGAATCAAGAAAGATGGATTTTAAATAAAGGTTGTACTTAAATAACAGTGAGTATTGTGCAGGTGAGGGACGGAATTCTGAGGGGTTAGATAAGTAACAACATCAATTACCAACACAATGAGTGTGAATGGCAAATGTCAAAAGCAGATGGAATTGCAGCTAGTGCAGATATCTGAACACAACCTTGTATCTCAATTGTCTGTGAATCTGTACAGTTAACTAGCTTACAGGGTTATTATTATTGGCATTTATATTCCACTGCACGTTATACAGGGCAGGATTCCCCATTATGCCGAGTAGCCAGCTGGGCTACTCCCATTTACAGCACTTTTGATATGCCTTTTTGGAGTTTAGGTGCACTTGTGAGGGGAAATACGTACCAGGATCCTTGGCCAGTGCCCTCTACAGTCCAGTCAGTCTCCTACTGATAGCAGTTTGTAAAAAGTATATTGGCGGGTAGAGCATTGTGCCTAGTGCCTCCATTGACAAACTTTGAGAATATATCTGGTCTGTCGCAACACACCTTCAGAAGATACCTGGCCTATAATGGGAAGCCTCCAGAATATATCAAACTAACCCTAATAAACATGTTGAATATAATGTCTACTATTTATCACTGTATATGTATTAGGGTATTTGTCTGCATTTGACCCTGATGTTTCACAAAATCTAGCATCGATTTAATACTGTTGTGCAGCAATTTGATTGATTTGGTGTTTGACCTCAGCATGTCATGTCATGCGCAAGCAGTATAATGCAACATTTTATTGATCCTGATAACTCAAAGAAGACAGTATCTGGCCTTTAACCGTGATGTTCTGTGGCAGAAGGTAGCTGTGTGACTGTGATATGCCATAATAGTGTATGTATGTGAGCTATGTTGCTGATATATGAATCAATGGTTTAACACTGATTTTTAAATTATATACCCGGTAAGTAACAAGGTATTGTTTGAAGGGATCCTACCTATGGTATTAGTAGCTCCATCATGATATGGCACTGAGTAAGTAATATATGGTTTGACACAGCTGTAGGTCATAATTCAGTATCCAACATTTATCCCTGCTGTGTCAAAGGCTATAGTAACAGTCTTTTGACCATGATGTTCCAGAAAATATGAAATCTAATGACTTGCTTTGGTATATTATGGAATAAATGCCTATACAACATTTGAAGGGCTATATGTACATTTCTTGAGCTATTTTTATAAATGGGGAGCCACTGATTTGCTGAGAGCATCAGCTGACCACTCTAAAATCATAGTCACCCTTGCCCATGGCAGTCCTAGGCTTCTGGTTTTTGGCTATACATCAAGTGGATGTTGGAGGGGGCAGATGAATCTGGCACTGGAGAGGATAATTTAGGGGTTAACCCATCGTGATAGATTTAAGACCTAAAGGTAAACTAGCGCCAGGAGCCTCCAGGCACCATAACAACTTAATTGTGATTAAGTTGTTATGGTGTCAAGAGTGTTCCTTTAACCCCTTAACGCCGTTACGGCGTGCTATGCCGTCACGGGTTAAGTGGGCTTTAAAGCCGTTATGACGGCATAGCACGCCGTAACGGCTTGCAGCCCCAGGAGGTAAGTTATACTTACCTCCGCCGCGATCGGCTTCGGGAGGACTGCCTCACAGCCCAGGCAGCCCTCCCACGGCAAATCAGGCCCCCGGGGGCCATGTGATCGCTCTCAAAGAGCGATCACATGGCCCCCTATAGCTGGCTGTGGATCTGCCAGCAGGGGGACTGTTTGAAATATCAGACAGTCCCCCTGCTGGTGGGAAGTATAAAAAATAAATAAAAGACAAGTGTAAAAATAAATTAAATATATTTTTATATATATATAATATGTATATATATTATATATATATATAATATATATACATATTATATATATGTAACGTCATACAAAGTGTATTTTAATATTAATATAAGTATATATATTAATATTAAAATACACTTAGAATGACGTTACATATATATAATATGTATATATATTATATATATAATAGATGTACATATATATATTATATATAAATACGTATAATTAAAATAATAAATAAATTAAATAATAAAATAAATAAATTAAATATTGAAACAAAATGTAATATAAATTATATATGCATATGTAATTTCATTCTAACTGTATTTTGTTATTAATATATATATATCGGTAACAAAATACACTTAGAATGACATTCTATATATATCTATATATATATAAAATACAAATAACCGCAAATATATATATATATATAGATAAATACATATAATTACATAAAAGATTACATTAGTATACACGTAGCATTTAAATACCTATAAATGCATATATATTAAAATTCTACATGTATATTTAAATAATCTTTTAACGTAATTATGTGATTTGATTAATTAAAATTTGATTGACATGCATGACAACACAGGGAGAAAGTGCAGATAATTTAATTCGCAAGCACTATATTTGACCCTGTAACTCTCCAAGACACCATAAAACCTGTACATAGGGGGTACTGTTTTACTCGGGAGACTTCGCTGAACTCAAATATTCGTGTTTCAAACTGGTAAATTGTATTACAACGATGATATTTTAAGTAAAAGTGACGTTTTTTGCATTTTTTACAAGCGAACTGCACTTTTATGGTCTATATTATTGTTGTAATATGTTTTACTGTTTTAAAACACTAATATTTGTGTTTAGTGAAGTCTCCCGAGAATAACAGTACCCCCCATGTACAGGTTTTATGGTGTTTTGGAAAGTTAGAGAGTCACATATAAGGCTTGCATTTCATTTTTTTCACATTGAAATTTGCCAGATTGGTTATGTTGCCTTTGAGAGCGTATGGTAGCCCTGGAATGAGAATTACCCCCATGATGGCATACCATTTGCAAAAGTAGACAACCCGAGGTATTGCAAGTGGGGTATGTCCAGTCTTTCTTAGTAGCCACTTAGTCACAAACACTGGCCAAATATTCGTTTTTTGCTTTTTTCACACAAAAACAAATATGAACGCTAACTTTGGCCAGTGTTTGTGACTAAGTGGCTACTAAAAAAGACTAAACATACCCCACTTTCAATACCTTGGCTTGTCTACTTTTTCAAATGGTATGCCATTATGGGGGTAATTCTCATTGCTGGGCTACCACACCGTCTCAAAGGTAACATTACCAATCTGTCAAATTTCAATTTGAAAATGTAATGTTCTATATTTGACCCTGTAACTTTCCAAAACAACATAAAACCTGTTAATGGGGGGTACTGTTGTACTCGTGAGACATCGCTGATTACAAATATGTGCATTTTTTTTTGCAGTAAAACCTAACAGTATTATGACATTCACAGTTAAAATGTCAGACGGAAATGCAAATTTAAAAAAAAATCTTATTTTCTCACATTTTTTTTACTTTTATTCATAATAAATGATGTTCCATATATGAATAGTTAATGATAGATTAAAGCCCTGTTTCTCCTGAACAAAATGATATATAATAAGTGTGGGTGCATATAATTTGAAAGAGGGGAACTACGGGTGAACAGACATATAGCGCAAATTCCAGTTTTTGTTTACGTTTTGTTTTGATCAGAACGTGCACTATTGACTCCGTCCTGAAGGGGTTAATATTCTTTGAAATAGTGTATCCAACATTTGATCTTGGTGTGCTGTGGAATATGGTATCTAGCATTTGTAGTGTCACCGACCCTGATATGCCGCTGCATTTTGAGAACCCTGTATCAATATCTGCTATCATTTTAGCTTCAGATCTCTATAATGATGCACATTGGGTTTGTTATGTAAGCCTTTCCCAGTCAGGTTAAGTGCAGATAAGTGAGTAGTTGGTATGGCAACCATGGAAATGTAAAAATCTTCTACAGATATCTTGGCCCAGTGGGTAAATAATTAATGCATTAAGCAACATTTCTGCATCACTAGTTAAAAAAAACAGCGCTTTTTATCTTCCTTGAAACTTGAGTTACTACAGCTGCAATACCATAAGTCCAATATTATTCAATGCTCCTAGCACCTTTTTAGATGGCTCTGAATCGTGTATCTGTGCTCTCTGTGAATTTGTGAAATGGTTAATGAAACACTGAAGCGATGGATAAATAGAGCCCTAGGTAATGTAATTCAGAATAACTGCATTAAAATACAGTTATTATATTTAATATATACATGTAGTTTTATGCAGTTGAAAAAAGTTAAAGGACCACTCCTCCAGCATGATTTAAAATAAATAAATAAATCCCTGTTTAGTAGATATACACCCAATGTATACATGCATTTATTTTTCATGTGTATTCATTAGGGGTATATCTTAAAAGAGCTTGTAAAAGCAGCAGTGTGGTGGAATCTCGGTAAAAATAAATTTAGTAGGCCGAGATTACCACGTGGCATGTGTATGTGCATATGCTGACGTATCGATCAGTTGGTTGCACGAGGCAAGATACGATCAGTAGTGTACGGAGCATGTGCAAGAATACAGGATGTAGTATTCCCCTCCTCCATTGTGCTGGACAAGCCATGCGGTCAAACAGGAAGTTAAATCTTATTTGTGTTGATTGGTTAAGAGAATGTGCGGGTGGAGCTTAATATGGGAGGAGTTATATGCCTATATAAGGAGCCTGCACTATTGTCCGGGGCTCAGAACTTGTGGTATTTTGGTGACGCTAGTCCCTCTGAGTCCCGATCGGTGATCCAATAAAGAATCTCTTCCTTCCTGAAGAAACCTGTGTCCATCTCTCTGTGCTTGGCTTCCGTCAGTTTCTCCGGTATCATTTGGTGCATTGGCCGGGAAGCTCATCGTTCAACGGTAGCTGAGAGGCAGAGGCGTGAGACGGTCTATCTTTGCCCACGTTCTCTACGGCTGCACCCCTGAACTTCTGCGTGGACCTCCCTTCGTCTCGGCGCCACTGGGCCGTTGTCCAGGAGATCATCGGCCTCTACGTGAGAAGTGCTGGGGTGTCCCCGTCGATGAGTGTGAACTCAGGTTCAGGAACGAGGAGGTAAGACAACTGCTGTTTTAGACGGCAGGACCCACTAGGGGTATACCGATTGTGCGGTAGGCCCAAAGGGGTTTTGAATCTGTGTATCTGCCCCCTCTGTCGGAGGGAAGGAGCGAAGGCGCACCGCTCGATCGAACGCTCTTTAGTCAGACCGTTTGATTCTGTTAGTCAGGCGGGGCTCTGGTGTAAATAGCCCTAGCCGGACACCGGTGTCTTGTCTAGACTAGCGTTCTAGGGTGTACATTTTGTTCGCTAGGTCGGAGGGACCGGGAGACTAAGCGGCGTCTGTGTAAATTCGGTTCGCTAGTTCTCATCCTATCTGGGCTAAGTGGGAAGGCGTGTAAATTTGGAACCCACTAGACTTTTGATAGTGCGACTAAGAGGCGTCTGTGTAAATTCGGTCCTCTAGCTCGCTATATATGTGGTGATTGGGCAGTGTGGCTAACCAAAACGTATGTAGATTGTTTTTAGGTAGTCCATTCAAGGTACTGGCCAATAGTTTAGTTGGGAATTGTAAATGTGTTAACGATTGTTTAGTAAAGTGTATATCTTGTTAGATAGCGCGAGCTCAGCCGTCTAGCGAGAGTGTTAATAGTGTGTTGCTGTATTATAGTGCACGGTACCATAACCCTGTATATTTACTGACACTGTATATAAGTACTAATCACTGTCGTCCATTGCATGTTTTAACACCATAACCACTAATAATTGTATTGTGACCTTAACTTGTGCTTTGACCTATGCTAACCGTACTGTAACCGCTATTTGTAAAAGACGATGTTACTGGGGTGTGTTATAGACGGGTAATTCGTATATAGAGAATTATAGCGTGGGTGACTGTATAGTTACGCCAAAGGGCATAATATTGATTATATAGTGACTGGTGTAACAGCTGTGTGTGTACGGGAATTCCCTGAGTGTTTATTGTTATTGTGTACGTTTCACTTGGTAACCGTACCACGTGGTGCTGTTGCCAGAGGAAACGGGTGTGACTGTTGAATAGTACGCGTGTATAGTATTCGTTGTCGACGACGTTCCATTGTTAAGTATGGGTGCGTCGCAGTCAACGATTCCGGATCCCTTAGGTTGTATGGTGAAGAATTTTAAAAAGGGATTCAAAACTTGTGATTTTGGGGTTAAGATGTCTCCTGTACGTTTAGTTACTTTGTGCACTAGGGAGTGGCCTACTTTGGTTGCGGCATGGCCGCCACGTGGCAGTTTGGATCCAACTCTGGTACAGCGCTTACACGTGGCTGTATCGGGTAGGCCTGAACTTTACGGCCAGTTTCCTTATATTGACTGTTGGAGACAGGCCGTAAATGACTCGCCAAAATGGCTCCAGACATGCCACGAGGAGCAGTGTCGCCTCATGGTAGCTAGGACTTGTTCGTCCACTAGGACCGGTGTTAGGCCCATTTTGGACACGCCCCCTGAGTCCGAGATCCCTTTGCCGCCCCCTTACTTTCCGTTAAGAGGAAGTGACGCAAACGCAGGAAGTCCTGCACCCCTCCCCTCATTACCCTCATCCACTTCCGCTTCCTCCTCCAGTACAGGATCCACCCCCCCTCGTACTAAATCTCCCCTTCCGGAACCAGAACCCACCCCCATTAGAAACGAATATCCTGATTTGGCGCCACTTCAGACTTCCGGTCAAGCTTCATCTAGCTCGGCTCGAAGTGTTTTATTTACAACCTTTTCCCAAAGCCAACCTCCCACATCCCCATACCCTATCTCTCCCCGACCGGAACCCATGACTGACGCCTCTCTACGTAGCCCCATCCAAACCCGACAGTTGACTGGTGCCCAACAATTAAAGCACTATCAGATGCCTCTTCGTCTGAATCCCGGGTCAGCTTATATCGATGCCGCAGGTCAAATGGCACACGCTGACCCAGTCTTCGTATATGTCCCATTTACTACAACCGATCTTTTAAACTGGAAGACCCATAATTCCTCGTATACTGAGAAACCACAAGCTATGACTGATCTGTTCACCTCAATAGTACAGACGCATAATCCGACATGGGCTGATTGCCAGCAGTTACTAATGACTTTATTTAACAATGAGGAAAGGACAAGAATAAATCAAGCAGCCATAAAAGCACTAGAGGATAGAGCCCGTGCTTTGAACCAAGCTAATCCAGCAGCATGAGCCGCAACACATTATCCCAACACTGATCCCGATTGGAACGTAAATGGTGCTGATATGGTTCAACTCAGAGCCTATAGAGACGCTATAATTGCTGGCATGAAAGCAGGAGGAAAGAAAGCCATTAACATGTCGAAGACAGTTGAGGTGATCCAGAAAAGCGATGAAGCGCCCAGTGTCTTTTATGACCGATTATTGGAGGCATACCGCTTGTATACCCCCTTTAATCCGGAAGACGCAGATAATTCCCGAATGGTTAACTCCGCCTTTGTCAGCCAAGCATACGGAGATATTAAGCGCAAGCTACAAAAGTTAGAAGGGTTTGCAGGTATGTCCATCACCCAACTAATGGAGGTAGCAAATAAGGTCTATATGAACAGGGATACAGAAAGTAAGAAAGAGGAAGAGCGCAAGATGCGTAAAAAGGCTGATATGCTAGCGGTAGCGATCGCAGGCGTAGATAGACGGGGCCCAGATAGAGGCGATAGTAAGTGGAATGAGGAACCTCTAAGTAGAAATCAGTGCGCTTACTGTAAGGAAGAAGGGCATTGGAGAAATGAGTGTCCGCGAAGAGAACAGTCTGAGAGAGACAGACCTAGGTCAGGTTACGGAAACTTTAGAGGCAGAGCGAGAGGTAGAGGAGGCCCCGGAGGGAGTAATGGTTATAGAGGGAGTAATGGGAACAGAGGAAGTGTTAGGGAAGACAGGTATATTCCAGCAGCGCAAAGGTCCCGCGATAGAGAAGGTAGGGACTTTGTAGGATTGGCTGACACGGTCATGGAGGACTATTGATACCGACCGGGCTCCATCCCCCTTGGTCAAGCGGAGCCTATGGTCGATGTATCAATAGGGGGAAAAAGGAGTGCGTTCATGATCGACACTGGTGCTGAACATTCAGTGGTGACTAATCTAGTTGCTCCTCCATCTGGAAGGACTATTACTGTGATAGGAGCAACTGGAAGAAGTGCTGAAAAACCGGTTCTTAAAAGTCGACTCTGTACATTGGGAGGCCACGTAGTAAAACATCAATTCCTTTATATGCCTGAATGTCCAGTCCAATTGCTGGGACGTGATATGCTATCAAAATTACAAGCGCAGATTACGTTCCTACCAAATGGAACAACATCCTTAAAGTTTAATGGACCTTCAGGTATTATGACTGTATCCCTACCAAAGGAAGAAGAGTGGCGACTTTATACAGTGTTGACTAGCCAAAACCCTAGGAGTGATGAGACATTATTCAACATACCAGGAGTTTGGGCAGAGAACAACCCACCAGGACTGGCCCGCAATATTCCACCTATAAAAATTGAACTGAAACTTGGGGTTTATCCAGTGAGCCTAAGACAATACCACATCCCGCAGAAGGCTAAGAAGAACATTCAATCCTATCTGGATAAGTTCATACGGTATGGTATCCTAAAATTCTGTACTTCCCCCTGGAACACCCCATTGCTGCCTGTTCAAAAGCCCGGTACAGATGAGTATCGACCTGTGCAGGACTTGAGAGCAGTCAATGATGCGGTTGTTAGTATACATCCAGTTGTACCCAATCCATATAACCTGCTTGCTTTAATTCCGGGCGGGGCTACTTACTTCACAGTCTTAGACCTCAAAGATGCCTTCTTTTGCCTCCGAATTGCCGTAGAAAGTCAATGTATTTTCGCTTTCCAATGGGAGAACGCTGTAACGGGCTCAAAACGCCAAATGACTTGGACAAGACTACCCCAAGGGTTTAAAAATTCACCTACCCTATTTGGTTCAGCTCTAAGTCAAGATCTACTGGATTTCGAGTCCATCCCAGGAGAGTGTGTATTGTTACAGTATGTAGATGACTTGTTGATAGCAGCAGTTACAAAAGAAAAATGTCAGCAAGCAACGCACGATCTACTACACATTCTCTGGAAGGCAGGATACAAGGTGTCCAGAAAGAAGGCTCAGTTGTGTTTGCCAACTGTCAAGTATCTGGGATTCCATATCTCTGAAGGTCAAAGGATTATGGGGCCAGAGAGAAAAGAAGCTGTCTGCCAAATACCAATACCCAAGAATAGAAGACAAGTGCGAGAATTCTTGGGGGCAGCAGGCTTCTGTAGGATATGGATTCCCAGCTATGCGATACTGGCAAAACCTCTGTACGCAGCCATCAAAGGTACAGAGCACGACCCCTTCTTATGGACTCAAGAACAGCAAACGGCATTTGAAGATGTGAAGAAGGCTTTGATGAGTGCCCCAGCATTAGGTCTACCTGATCACACACGACCATTCTACCTGTACGTACATGAGCAAAGAAGAATGGCTGTGGGAGTATTGACACAGTACTTGGGATCATGGCAAAGACCTGTTGCCTACATGTCTAAGCAACTGGATGCAGTGGCCAGCGGACTTCCACCTTGTCTAAGAGCCGTAGCTGCAGCCGCCCTGCTAGTAGCTGAAGCCGATAAACTCACTCTGGGTCAAGAACTTTATGTACGAGTCCCACATGCAGTACAGACGTTGTTGGATTACAAAGGAAATCATTGGTTTAGTAACAGCCGTATGACCAAGTATCAAGCAATGTTGTGTGAAAACCCAAGAGTGCATTTAGAGACTGTAAACACCTTAAATCCAGCTACCCTTTTGCCACAACCTACTGAAAGTCAACATGATTGTTTGGAAGTAATGGATGAAGTATTTTCAAGTAGACCAGATCTTCGTGATTTTCCCATCCAGAACCCCGATGTTCAATATTACACCGACGGCAGTAGTTATGTGAAAGAAGGGATCCGCTATGCAGGATATGCAGTAACAACAATAGACAAGGTGATAGAAGCTCGGCCACTGGCAAAAGGAACATCAGCACAAAAGGCAGAATTGATAGCACTAACACGAGCGTTACAATTGGCTGAAGGTTTAAGAGTAAATATCTATACGGACTCTAAGTATGCGTTTTTAACCACTCATGCCCACGGAGCTTTGTATAAAGAAAGAGGACTACTGAATTCAGAAGGCAAAGAAATCAAGTACGCAGCTGAAATCCTACAACTATTGGAAGCAGTGTGGGAGCCGAAAGAAGTCGGTATTATACATTGTCGAGCGCATCTGAGAGGAGATGGTGATGTAACCAAAGGAAATCGGATGGCAGATAGTGCAGCTAAGCGTGCTGCTGAATCAGGAAGACAGGAGTATGTGGGGCATATAGCTGCTCTAGTACCAACCCCACTGTCTCAATGGACTCCAGTTTATACAACTCAAGAAGAGGAGTGGTTAAAGACTGAACCGGGAAAGTATTTGGAGAACAAGTGGTATCAGCTAGAAGATGGAAGAATAGTTATACCAGCATCACTAGCAGTAGAAATTGTCCAGAACTATCATAACGGGACACATTCTGGGAGAGACAGTACAGAAGAATCTCTCAGGAAACATTTCTACATACCAAGATTGTCCAACTTGACTCAGGCCATTGTACGTAGATGTGTAACGTGTGCTAAAAATAATGCAAGACAAGGACCAGTAAAGCCACCAGGAGTCCAGTTTATGGGGGGACTCCCCATGTCCGATCTACAAATAGACTTTACAGTGATGCCTAAATCGGGTGGACATCGTTACCTGTTGGTAATTGTGTGCACCTATTCAGGCTGGGTAGAAGCATGTCCTACTCGTACAGAGAAAGCAGGAGAAGTTGTGAGATTCCTGCTACGAGAAATAATACCCCGATATGGACTACCCTGTTCTATAGGATCGGACAATGGTCCAGCTTTTGTTCACCAGTGCCTACAACAACTGACTCATATGCTTGGTATAAAGTGGAGGCTTCATACTGCATATAGACCCCAGAGTTCTGGTAAGGTAGAGAGAATGAATAGAACTATTAAGAATCAGTTGGCTAAAATGTGTCAGGAAACCCAACTTAAGTGGAACGTTCTCTTACCCATAGCTCTATTGCGAATCCGCAGTACCCCTACCAGAAGGATGGGCCTCTCTCCTTTTGAAATCATGTATGGGCGACCACCTCCCGTACTTGGTAACTTAAGGGGGGATTTGAGTCAGTTGGGAGAAGGAATTACCCGGCAGCAGGTTGTAGAGTTGGGTAAGACTATGGAGGAGGTACAGAAATGGGTACAAGATAGATTACCTGTGAATATTTATCCCCCTGTTCATAGCTATCATCCAGGAGATCAAGTGTGGATTAAAGAGTGGAATAATGTACCGTTAGGGCCCAAGTGGAGAGGTCCTTATGTTGTTCTTTTGTCTACCCCTACAGCGATTAAAGTGGCCGAAGTGACTCCGTGGATACATCACTCCAGGGTTAAACCAGCAGCAGTTGATTCTTGGCAAGTTACAGCAGACCCAGAGAATCCCTGCAAGATCCGGTTGAAACGCACTACTCAGTCGGAGTAACGAGGAATTATTGTGGATTACAAATTTTATTGTTACAGGTGTGAGTGAGAAGGCCATAATAAAGCCTGTCCGCTTACCAACACATAGTGTATAAGCCAGGAAAGTCTCGAAGGGACACCTGTGAAGACGAGCAGAACTCCATTCCCTGCAGCCCTCACATCCTGGAAGCTGAGGCTCCATCGCACGGACGAAGACTGAGGATGACGGCGAAAGATGTGCTTTTGATTGTGTTTATTTATATGTGTTTTTATATTCAGGAAGGTAGAGGTACCGACACTCCTAGCTGTGAGGTATGCATTAAGACTACGAGAACAGGTAACCATATTTCCCAAACCCTAATTTGGCATTCACAATACGAATGTAAAGGAGATGTATCAAGATGTAGATACCTAAATATAGACTATAGTGTGTGCCATTTAGGAGTAGGAGAACCTAAGTGCTTCAGTCCAGAGTATCAACCTCGTACAATTTGGTTGACTCTCAGGAATGGAGATCCTCAGGGGACCCTAATTAATAAGACGGTGTTAGAATCCGTATATTCTTCGGGTGTTCTGCTATTTGATGCATGTAAGGCGATATCAAGTGGTAGAAAGCCGTGGAATGTATGTGGGGATCTTAGATGGGAGAGGACGTATGGATCTAACGATAAATATATTTGTCCCAGTAGTAAAAATAAATATGTAAGTCCTAGATGCCCAAATAAAGACTAACTTTTGCCCATATTGGTCTTGTGTGGGGTGGGCGACTTGGGGACAGACAGTAGATAAAGACATGATAGTGACTAAGTTGCCGACTAGCCCTTATTGTAAGTCTATGGAATGCAACCCAGTCCATATACTTATTAATAACCCCGACAAGTTCTTAGATAAGTATGGCAATTTATTTGGGTTTCAAATATACGGGACGGGTTTAGATCCTGGGACATTATTGTTTATAGGAATAGAGACTGATACGGTATCCTCCCAGACTCATCAAGTATACCATTCCTTTTATGAAGAGATGAGTATAGATAATAAGATCCCCCATAACGCTAAATACCTGTTCATAGATTTAGCCGAGAGTATTGCCGGTAGTCTTAATGTTACCAACTGCTATGTGTGTGGAGGTACTAACATGGGAGACCAATGGCCTTGGGAAGCAAAGGAGGTAATGTCCGGTTCTGAGGCAGTTGACCAACTAATATCTACACAAGCCGATTATCATTTGAGTGTTAGAGGTAAATCTGAGTGGAGATTAAAGACCTCCATCATAGGTTATGTTTGCATAGCAAGGAAAGGAATAATGTATAATACTTCTGTAGGAGAATTAACTTGTCTAGGGCAAAAAGCTTATGATGATGATACTAAAAATACAACTTGGTGGTCGCCTTCAAATGTCTCAGAACCATCTAACCCGTTTGCTAGATACGCCAATTTAAAGGATGTGTGGTTTGATTTATCCATCACATCTACCTGGAGAGCCCCAGCAAATTTGTACTGGATCTGTGGTAAGAAAGCCTATTCGGAGCTGCCCCAGGACTGGGAAGGGGCATGTGTGTTGGGTATGCTCAAACCATCCTTCTTCTTGTTACCTATTGAAACAGGTGAGACTTTAGGTGTTAAAGTGTATGATGTGAATCATAGGAAGAAAAGGGGACCCTTAGAGATAGGCACCTGGGAAGATAATGAATGGCCTCCCCAGCGTATCATAGATTATTATGGGCCAGCCACGTGGGCAGAAGATGGTACCTTTGGTTATAGAACCCCTATTTATATGCTCAACCGCATTATAAGATTACAGGCGGTGGTTGAGATTATCACTAACGAAACATCACAAGCGCTCAATCTCCTAGTGAAACATAATACCAGGATGAGGACAGCAGTATACCAGAATAGATTAGCCTTGGATTACCTTTTGGCAGTAGAGGGAGGTGTATGTGGGAAGTTTAACCTAAGCAATTGCTGTCTTCAAATAGATGACGAAGGGCAAGCAATAGCTGAGCTTACTAGCCATATGGTTAAACTAGCGCATGTGCCTACTCAGGTATGGAAAGGGTACAATCCAAGTAGTTGGTTTGGTAGCTGGTATGAGTGGTTTGGAGGGCTTAAGGCAGTGGTAGGTGGAGTCCTACTGATTTTACTGTTGTGTCTACTCCTACCGTGTCTTATACCCTTAGTAGTTAGGTCTGTGCAAAGCCTGATAGGAAGTATAGCAGAGAGGAAGGCTGCTGCACAGATAATGGCGATATATAAGTATAAGGCTCTAGATCAAGGAGAACCAATGCAGGAAGATGAATGTTGAAGATTCACATCATAAGATAAGTCTGGTCTGGTTCAAGGTAACTTGCGGTGTAAGCAAAACTAAGGTTAAGTGATGCCTCAAGTAATTGTAAAATATCAAGAGGCATCAAAGGGGGGAATGTGGTGGAATCTCGGTAAAAATAAATTTAGTAGGCCGAGATTACCACGTGGCATGTGTACGTGCATATGCTGACGTATCGATCAGTTGGTTGCACGAGGCAAGATACGATCAGTAGTGTACGGAGCATGTGCAAGAATACAGGATGTAGTATTCCCCTCCTCCATTGTGCTGGACAAGCCATGCGGTCAAACAGGAAGTTAAATCTTATTTGTGTTGATTGGTTAAGAGAATGTGCGGGTGGAGCTTAATATGGGAGGAGTTATATGCCTATATAAGGAGCCTGCACTATTGTCCGGGGCTCAGAACTTGTGGTATTTTGGTGACGCTAGTCCCTCTGAGTCCCGATCGGTGATCCAATAAAGAATCTCTTCCTTCCTGAAGAAACCTGTGTCCATCTCTCTGTGCTTGGCTTCCGTCAGTTTCTCCGGTATCAGCAGCTCTTAAAAACCGCAGCCTTTGCAAGCCCTCTCCTTTTTCTTTGGAGCAGACTAGTATTCTCTTCACTGGGAATGAACCTCATTGAGAAGTCTCTGAATCTGTACACGCGTGCGCTCATGTCTGATCTGAAGTCTGTGGAGAATCTGGAGTTGTTGAAGACATTACTCTGAGGTCTGTGGGGGAGGAGGTAGGCAATTAGAGCGCGCCTCAGGAGAGCTGAAGGAAGGAAGAAGCAAACATCTCAGACTGCCTGAGTGACAGCCAGGGGGTTGTTCCATAATTTAATTCTAAAAGTGCAGGTTTCTCATTAACATTGGCACTTTTATAAACTGGGGTTAAAACAGGATACTCTTCACCCATAAAGCAAGCTGAAGGTGCTTTGTGGATGTGATCCATCCAAGGTTTAAGGGGAAATGTACTTCCCTGGAATTTACACCATTAAATAAAACCTTCCACCAAAAAAACTTCCACCAAAAAATAAAACCTGTGGGTATTTTTTTTCCTGAACTGCAACATTTTCTTAAACGATTTTTGCAAATAACATTAAAATTCAGTTTAGACAAATCCTCTTGCAGGATTCTATATTTGTATGGTGCCGGTGGTTGTCTCTTACCCACTTCTATTGGCATCCGGCAGTTTTTTTCAGATATACTGTATAAAGCAGCATGTTTTATATTATATTCTAAGGTATTTTTAAAGTATGCACTCCATGCACTTTCATCAATAGTTTATACACTTTATTTATTTTATCTAGCACTTTATATTCAACGTAATCTTTATATATTTGTGACTTTGAAGTACTAGCTTACACTTTTTTTGGTTTATAACCATGGTATTTGTACTGTCACTTTTAAAAGCCAATTTTATAGTCACTTTTGTAGTATATGTATGATCACTTCCAAATGCATTGTTATTGTTATTATTGTTGTCCTCTTTTCTTTTTACACTTTTGCCCCATTGATTTACGATGATTTATTTATTATCTTTACATGCTGCTATTAGCAAAATATATGCTGCATACGATGAGATAGGATATTTACATTTCTTTATTATTTGCTCTTTTTTTTTATTGATTATTATTATTTTTAAATATTTAAGGTGGATTCTTTATTTAGCACTGTGATTTCTCTCTCTAAACCAATGCAGGAACTCCCAGAGTCCCAGATATTACCAACATGTTATGGATTTTTGAATGTTTTTTTTTTTTTTTTTTTTTTTTTTATTCTTTATTTTATTCGTGCAGATAAGTAACAGGAGGATGCACACTACCACAACAGCTTGTACAACCAGGTTTATATTAACATATGATCACATGGCATTAATAAAACATTGCACTTTTTTGTAGGTATACAAGTGAACAGGATTAGTTCTTAAGCTTCATTACAACAACAAAAAAACAACAAACAAGAACAGTAGCTTGGCTTATGATATGACAGAGTAGGAACGTGACTGGTCTCCTCCTCTAACTAGCTAATATGCAGTGTACAGGCTGTGTGTTTACTAAGATTAGTGAGCTGCATAGCCAAGAGACAGACCAGGCCAAGTAAGTTACAGAGAGATACATTGAACTGTATCCCTGCTAAGTACATCTAGCTACATTGGCATAAGCATTACTATTTGAGATAACACAGGCTTATACGAGCAGCTGGTGTAGAAGGTAGCCATTGCAAAAGAGTGCAGTAGGTGTATATAGATCTATCACAAGAACTGTGTGCTAAGAAGTGAGATTTTCACTTTAGGAAAACATGCTTGGTCACAATGTCAGTAAAGTAGCAGTCAGGAGTATTAGGAAGAGTAGAGTGTCTAAACTGACAGAGTGTATTGGTATGCCTTAGTATAGTAATTAGATTAACATATCTCAAGGGAATCTTGACAGGTGAGGAGAATGAAAAACGTGAAAAATGAATGAAAAATAAAAATAATAACATGAGCACGATAGGGAAATGCCAATGGGGAGTTAAGGGAAAGCAGGGAGTATATCACTTTATATTAACTGACATTTCAATTAGTAATATTGCCACTGATAACTTGGCGTCTGGGTAAATCCTTCTGGAACTAAAGTTAACCTGAGACAGATGAGGTAGGTTGGGAGGCAGTGGACATGCTAGGTGAAGCACAACTGTGTATAGTATAGTAAGAGTAAACATGTTAAGTTTGGCAAATGGCTTTTGAACTCAAAGGGGATTTAGAGTGTATGCTAGCACACAGTACAAAATGCACGCTCAGCCTACTCCGCTGATCGGCAAGTTTAAGGTGCACACCGAGAGTTCATAGAGGCTAATTGTCCCATTCACAGGTACGTGCTGTATGGAGTGTAGAGCTGTCAAGCGGCCAAGGAGGCTCGGACACAAGGCAGCAGTTCCACGCCTGGGTATGGTTCCCATCTGGCTCCACGCCTGTGAGAGAGCTTGTACTGGTCAAGGGGTTGAACTCTGCAAGCGAGGTCGACCCTGGTCGGATTGAGGCTTAGGTAAGGCTTAGGTAAGTTGTGGCTGCCAGCAGTGCTGAGCCTCCGGGATTACGGTGCCCGCCGCTTCTTCTTTCTTCTTGCTTTCAGAGCAATGTCATGGCCATGTAGAGCAGGCTGTGGGTTGAGGACTTCCTTCTCTGCTCTTTGGCTTATTGTAGCCCAGAATTGAGACCAAAAGCATTCGAAGGCCTGCTCTAGAAGGGGGGAACAGGAAACCGAGACAAACAGGAGCTGTGTGAGGTGGAGGACAGGCCGTCCCCAGCACCCCAATGCAGTAGGCCTCGGACACTAGCAGTGCTGGTATCACACAGCCTGTCTTCTCAGTTGCGTTCACCCTGCTTATCTTCCATGGGTAAGTAGCTAGGGCAGGATTGCTGTTGGGGATTGGGTTCAATACTCCTGAATTGTGGTCAGATTCATGACAGGTGTATAGTCGCCATTTGGTCAGTCGGAATCCAGGACAAACCAAACCCATATCCTAACCCAATAACACGCAGACACTAAGGAATATGGGGAAATTTGTCCACAGCTTTATTAACCAATAATAATAATAATAATAATAATAATAACGATAATAATAAATTAACAGGTAAACATGGGTCATTGCCCCCCATACTCCGCCCTCGCATCCTGTTCCTTCTGCTACCATACAAAAGGCAATGACCCCCATATAAATAACACATATACATACTTATAACATACACCAACATTATTCCAATCCACCAATTGTAAAAGTGCCAACCATCCATTAACCACGGCAGGGGTATACCCGGATACCCCTGCCCCACCAGGTTCTGAGCCACCTCCAGGACTCGAAACCTCTCAACCACCGATGACCACAACTTGTTTGTTCCACCTCACGTTCATCCTGGGGAGCCTATTTCCTCTCCTTCAGCTCCCCGTCCCGCCGCTGTGAAAGAAACGGGTAAATTGACACATAACAAACAGAGGGAGGGTGGGTGGGACAAACTCAACCAGGTAGAAAGTTAGAATGACTCACCTAAAATGGCTGCCCATTTAAATAGCCAATCCTACTTACCCATAACTCCAATCCTTGCTTACTTCCTCCTAAGCACGCCTCCTAACCCCTGTCAAGGCCTTTTTCCGCTTAGCTGCGCTCTAGCTACATGGGGCTACATGACAGGTGTATAGTCGCCATTTGGGCAGTCGGAATCCAGGACAAACCAAACCCATATCCTAACCCAATAACACGCAGACACTAAGGAATATGGGGAAATTTGTCCACAGCTTTATTAACCAATAATAATAATAATAATAATAATAATAATAATAATAATAACGATAATAATAAATTAACAGGTAAACATGGGTCATTGCCCCCCATATTCCGCCCTCGCATCCTGTTCCTTCTGCTACCATACAAAAGGCAATGACCCCCATATAAATAACACATATACATACTTATAACATACACCAACATTATTCCAATCCACCAATTGTAAAAGTGCCAACCATCCATTAACCACGGCAGGGGTATACCCGGATACCCCTGCCCCACCAGGTTCTGAGCCACCTCCAGGACTCGAAACCTCTCAACCACCGATGACCACAACTTGTTTGTTTTACCTCACGTTCATCCTGGGGAGCCTATTTCCTCTCCTTCAGCTCCCCGTCCCGCCACAAGCTCAGACCTTGACCCCTTAAGCCGTCTGAGCTCCGCCACCCCGAAGAAACAGTGCCATCTGCATACCATCCTGCCAACCCAAGTTGAGCAGGTCCAGACCCACATCCGAGAGATGAACACCATCCGAGCGGTAGTATCCTGGCAACCCTTCCTCCAACTCATGGTGCCTCACTACCACACCCCCCACTTTTCTGACAAAGCTTGCCATCAAGCTGTTCACCTTCTTCCTGCACTTATCCACAGCCACCGGATCCCGTGCGTGCCGCCATCGGCGCCGCGGGACAATTTTTGACCAAACTAACATAATACCCGGAAGCAGCTCCCTCAACTTGTTGATATCCTGCTTCATCCACTTCACCAGCCGGCGTTGCGGCGTAAGACCCAGGTCATTACCCCCCACATGTAGGACCAGCAAGTCCGGCGTTTGCCTAACCGCCAGCATCCTAAACAGAGCCCCACAAACATGCCCCCAGCAAAACCCCCGATACCCAAACCATCGAACTGCCAACTGGCCTCTCGGAAAACCCAGCTGCTGGCCTTGTGCTCGAGCTGCGGCCCTCCTCTCGGCCCAGAAGACAAAGGAATGGCCCACGATCCATGCAACACGCCCTGGGGAGGAGAAAACAAACGGTGAGGGAAGTCCGACAGAGACCCCCACCCCAGCCCAAAACATTAAAGCGTTCCTCTTTTTTGTTGTTGTTTATTAATATTCCCCCAACTCCATCACTCCAATAACCCCAACCGGACATATGAACGGAATCTTACCGACTCCCATCTCCCTATCCGCTTCACCACCTCATCCCCCAGTCCCAGCCGCGCAGCCTCCGTGGCCGCCCCAATACGGATTGAGTGCGTTCCAAAACGTTCAGCCCGAAGCCCCAACTTACCTAGACCCAACCGAAAAACCTTTGAGAACTGTGTCAGGATCGGGACAGGGATCCAACACGCAGAGTACAAACAGTAGCCAGATACGTATACCGGACCTTAGAATGGCCGGACTAACGTAAGTAGTACCGTATAGAATGGTCAAAGACAAGCCGAGGTCGAGGGTAACAGAAGACAGGTAAGCGAGAGACAAGCCGAATCAAGGGTAACAGAGATAAGCAGAGTAAGGTAAACAAGCCGGGTCAAAACCAAAAGGGATAATAGAATACACAAGCACTGAGTGACTAGAACAAGCTAGAACCACGACAGGGCAATGAGCTAATGAAGGAAGCTCTGTTAAATACCCTGTTCAGAGCAGTAACCACACCTCCGAGACGTCCTGATTGGTCCTGCAGCAATTGACTGACAGGTCGATCCGGGGGAGTGTTCTGATGATGACTTCCTGCCTAGATGGTGTAAAAGGCAGTCACTCCCTCGCGGCCGGTCTTGCATGACCGGATAGACCGCGGGGAAGGGAGTCATCAGACCGTCTGAATGGTGGAACAGCTAAGTCTCTACCTCTTTTGGAGGTAGAGACCACAGGTACCCTGACAAACTGGAACCGAGAAAGGGATGATCCGTCAGCATGCACCAACAGGGAACCCCCTACCGCCGGCCTCCGCGCCAGGTACTCCGCCGTAGTGGCCAATGGGCACAAAGCCGAGCCCGGCAAGGCCCAAAGTGTCACGTCCCGGCCTATGCCGCGGACGTCCGTTTTGGATCTGCCAAGGTGCACTACCACCTTCCCATCCAAAATACGAACCCCCGAAAATTGCAAACCCCCTTGCACCACCTTATTAGCACTCACCAATTCCCCTATGCGGAACGCCCCAAAAAACGCCAAGATAAACGCCACCTTGAACAGAGAAACTTCGAACCCATCGAAACAGACCTCGGGCAACAGACCCACCAAATCCCCCAATACCTTAACCGACACCGGGCGCCTGGTATCCGGCGACCTGCGTCCCTTGCGATAACCCTTCAAGGCTTGCCTGATGACGAAGGTCTTGGTAAAGTCCTCCTTCCCACGCCACCTAAACCAAAATGCCATCGCCGCCATGGACCTGTCCACCACAGCAGGGGACGCCCCTTTTGCCAGCAACTGACAGGTGTACCACAGGAAAGCATCCCGCAGGGCATCCCCGTTGTCTACGGCCAACCCGTCCAGCGACTGCTCCCAAGAGACCCAAACCTTACTGTATGAGGCCCAAGTGGCCGGCGCCAGAGAAGCCCTCACAAGTCCTCCAAGCAGGATGCTCCCAGCTGCCATATCTCGTCCGGGCAAGCCTGCCCTTCCTTCGATGCCCCCGGCGCTGCCAGCCAAAATCGGGACCACTGAAAATGAGTCAGAGCATCAGCCACCTCGTTCAAATACCCTGGAACATGGCGCGCGCGAAAAACAACATTCCGAGACATACACAGCAATACAAAACGCCTAAGCAGCCTAACCACCGGCTTCGAGGCCGCAGACTGACGATTTACTGCGTGTACCACTGCCATGTTGTCCGAGAAAAAGACCACCTTCCGATTGCGCAGCCCGTCGCCCAACAGTGCCATTGCGACGACCAATGGGAACAACTCAAGGAAAGCCAGGTTGCGCATAAGTGGGCTCGACCCCCAAGACTCCGGCCACCTCTCCGCGCACCAGCATCCGCCGAAATATGCCCCAAAGCCCACACTGCCCGATGCATCTGTGAAAAGCTCCAGCTCGGCCGCCGACTGGCCCTCCTGCCGGAAAAACACCGTCCCATTAAAATCCTGCAAGAAGGCATCCCAGATGCCCAAGTCCGCCCTCATGGCCGCCGACACCCGGATGAAATGGTGTGGGGACCGAACCCCCGCGGTAGCAGCCGACAAGCTGCGACTGAAGACCCTCCCCATTGGTATTACCCGGCATGCAAAATTTAGCATCCCAATCAAAGACTGCAGCTGCCGCAGGGTAACCTTGTGCGCCCCAGCCACAGCAGCCACCGCCCCTCTGAGCCTGTCCAGCTTATCCCGGGGCAGCCGGCATTCGCCCAGCCCCGAGTCAACCTCCAGTCCCAGGAAACTCAGACACGTGGTCGGGCCTTCAGTTTTATCCGCCGCCAGCGGAACCCCGAAGTGGCCCGCCACCCACTCAATCGTCCGCAGCAGGCGCAGGCATTCCAAGGAATCAGCCGGCCCCACACACAGAAAATCATCCAAGTAATGAACGACAGAATGGTTCCCCGCCTCCTCCCGCACTACCCATTCGAGAAAAGTGCTACATTTCTCAAAATAGGAGCACGAAATGGAACAGCCCATAAGCAGGCACAAGTCCACGAAGTAGGCCCCTTCGAAAAAACACCCCAGTAGGTGATGACAGTTCGGGTGGACAGGCAGCAGCCGAAACGCTGCCTCAATGTCCACTTTAGCCATCAGAGCCCCACGCCCGGCCCGTTTGACCAGCTCGACCGCCCGGTCGAAAGATGCATACGAAACCGAGCATAAGTCCCTACTAATACCATCATTCACCGACTCCCCTTTCGGGTACGAGAGATGGTGAATGAGTCTGAACTTCCCCGGCTCCTTCTTGGGAACCACCCCGAGGGGGGAAATCCGCAGGCCCTCCATTGGAGGTACTGCGAACGGGCCCGCCATGCGGCCCAGCCCGACCTCTTTGCCCAGCTTTTCCCTCACCACATCCGGGAAGTCAGCAACAGACTTCAGGTTGCGCAGCTTCCCCGAACCCCCCCCCCCCCCCGCTCCTGGAACGGAATAAAAAACCCATTTGCAAAACCTGCCCGGAGCACAGCAGCATCAGCCCTGTTAACGTAGCGGCTTAGCCACGGTTCCATCGCGCCTAGCCTCACCGGGGTTAGGCCCCGGGGAAGCGGACGCACCCCCTCCCCCAGTTGCGACAACTGCACCGGCGCTTCCGGACTTACCCTTCTTGAAGCAGCGGTTGAGCCCATGAGCACCCCCGCAGCCGGAGCACTCGTGCTTGAAACGACAGGTGGCGACAGGTGGCCCCCCATTGACCCTCATTATAGAGCCAGCATAAGCCCTTTTTTGAAGGCGGCCGACGAGGCGGACTGCCCCCTTTTTCCGCTTAGCTGCGCTCTAGCTACATGGGGCTACAAGCTTTTTGTCAAGGAGCTCTAGCTTCATACGTCTGCCTCGGTCGGCAGTCAGGCCCCGCACCATTGATTATTTTTATTATGATTTTATACTTTTTCATTTTCTAATTTTTATTTTATATATTTTTTTATATATTATACTTTTTTTTTATTTTTTTTAATATTCTTTATTTTTGTTGTGCATGTTATAACAGAAGAGCTTGCACAGCCACGACAGCATAGGCAAGTACAATAATGACAGTATAAAAAGACATCATCATGGCACATGTAAAACCGCACACATATTTTAGTTAATGAGATCTATATTGTAACAGTTTGTGTTCTCGTTTAGTTAAGTGGTTAGTATGATGCACATGTCAGGGAAGAGTTTTCAGAAGAATGACAAAGAAGGAAAAACCTGTGCTATACAATCCCAGTATAAACAATGCTAATATTGAACTGAGTTTAACAATTGAACCTGGAATAAACTGTAGCTTTAAGCGGTAACTAGAGCTGTTAATATCTGCGATGAGTGATCCAAGGCATATATTGTTATTGCACACGTTTTTAATTGAGTAGCTGGGTCTCAAGCTAATTACACATGTCCGATTAAATAGCACTATAGATTCTGTATTCTATGTGGGTTAGCTGGGCATATTAGTGATTAGGTAAAGATAAGGTTACAGACATGCTGATAAGGTGCGACTTGGCTTTTCGGTAGTTTCAACCGAGTATAACTACATGACATAAAATAAAATAAGAATATGAAAGGCTGAACATTGTTAGGACAGTTGTGCTAGTGTGAGTAGAACATGATGACACGTTTCATAATGTGGCAGTAGCTTGGTACTATAAAGGTATATATACGCATCATGGTCTGAGTATAAGCTTAAAGGCATTTCACATTGCAAAACCGATAAAACCTATGTATATTATACAGGAACATCACTGTTTTCTCTAAGCATAGTGAACTTATGGTTCCGCTAATAAGTATCATATCACTGGCTACAAGTTCTATCATGAATGTCCGTATCAACCTAGGGTAATGCTGGCTTGGGGTACATCTGTGAGGCATCTGTGTCTGGGTGGCCCGCTATGAGGATTCTGGACAGTCCATGCTCAGAGTGCTCGTGTAATGTGAGCTAGCGGTCATTTCAGCCGATGCCTAGCGTTGGTAAGCCCTGGGTGTTGTCCATGTTTAATTCTCCGTCGATGAACCTGGTTTTGCTTTCTCTGCTTCGTGGGTCGGCTCTAGCGGTGCTCTGTAACGCGAGCAGCCGCTCAGTCGCTGGAGTTGTAGTAGACGTCGTGCGAGGTCTGTACCTGCTTCGTTGGGTGCCGGGCTTTTGATCGGGTGAGTTCCTTGCTTGCGTCGGTTGTTTTGTCTTGCCAGGTGTTTTATATTGCGGGTAGGAGAATGTGCCCGTTAGACTTGGCACAGTTTTTCTGCTTAGGGCCAGCAGGTGTCTGTGCTGCCTGACGGCCATTTTGGAGGTTCGTGGTGTCTGCCTATAATAGCTGCGTCGCGCAGCAGGCCGTATCCACGATAGCACAGTGATCTCCGCTTGCCGGTGGGATTCTCCTCTGCTGCGCAAAATGTCCATAAAGCTTATGCAGAGTCGATCAAATAGCTCCAGGGGGGAGATGGGTGGCTGGGTTTGGGAGTTCCACTTGTTATGTTTATGCTGGGCGGCCATCTTGGTTATGCCCTGTGTGCCAGCAGCCCCAGCGTGTCTTGTGGCTGGGTCGCCTGTTTGCTTGCTTGGTCGTTGTGTCCAGTGGGGACCGGGATATCGCCCACCGGTCCAGAGGCGGGGGGGGGGGGGGGTTGCGTGGAAGCCAAGACGCTTGAGAGCTCTCTTGCCGAGGAGAGCGGCCGCCTCTCCCCGGCTTCAGCTCCAGTAGGCCGCATTTGTATCTCTGAGTTCCCTGCCCTACCAACAGCTTTGCAACATCTCCAACAGAGCGAGGTGGTGGTCGGGTAAATTTTGTGGAGTTTGTGTGGGGTTAGATACCACCTATATAGAAGCTTTTTGTGTGCTTCTATGTGCGAGTAACATTTTGTCCATTTAGACAGATCATTCAGTGTTTGTATCCATTCCTCATCTGTGAGAGCAATGGCACAATCTTTTTCCCAAAGTGTCTTACAGTGTGGTGTGTTATTGGGTGTCGTGTGCCCCCATGCTGTATAGCACAAGGAAATAGCTTTTGGTTTTGTTGGGTGTTTCCAACATCGGTCAAGTATTGCCTTTGCTGGTAGTGTAATGCTGTTGGGGTTTGTGTGTTTGTTATGCACATGTGCTGAGATGATCCCTTTGAGTTGTAAGTATGTGAAGATAGCGTTGCTGGGTAGACTCCACTTCTGTTGTAGTTCCGGAAAGGGTATCACCCCTTGGGGTTGGAGTAACTGGTATATGTGCGTTATTCCTACCCGCTCCCAGCTCTTGAGACGTATGTCAGGTGAGATGGATCTAAGGGCTAGTAGAGGGGCCCTATCCTGGAATGATTGTTTTTCCCTATAGTCTCCAAGTATGCTGTCCAGAACTGGATAGTGAGTTTTGTGGTGGGTAGTAGGTGCGGCTGCGCTGTCCTAAAGGTGTTTGGTGTCCAGAGGTATGCTAGTGCCTGATTATCCTTGAATTGGGCTTTTTCCATGTCCACCCACTGTGTGGTGCCCTCCTTGGTGTGCATTAGTATCCCTGTGGCCAACGCGGAGGCTTTGTAATAGAGGCCTATATTGGGCAACCCTACGCCCCCCTGTTTCGTATGTATATACAGAGTCGATCTGGCTATGCGTGGGTTTTTGTTACCCCAGATGAAGGCATTACATATAGCCTGGAGCGTTTTTAGAAGTGTTTGAGGGATACAAATGGGGAGCATTCTGAAAATGTAAAGTAATTTGGGTAGTATCATCATTTTGAATGCATTTACTTTGCCCAGCCAAGAGATATGTGTCTGCGACCACTTGTGTGTGTCCTTTTTACACTGTTGTGGCAGGGTGAGGTAATTTAGTTTCTGCATTTCGGCTATGGAAGGTGCAATCTTTACACCAAGGTAAGTTAGTGCAGATGGACAATCGAACACATATCGCTCCTTCAGGGAGGTCATAATGTGAGGAGGGAGTTTTATGGGCAATGCCTGAGTTTTGTCTTGGTTTAGGCGGTAGTGTGATACCTCTCCAAACTCCTGTAGGGCCTCCATCAGGTGTGGTAGTGAGGATTGCGGGTCCCCTAGAGTCAATAGGATGTCGTCTGCGAACAATGCTAATTTATATTCGCGTCCTAAGATAGTCATGCCTTGTATGTTGTGATCATTCCTTATTTTTTGTGCAAGGGGTTCGAGAGAAAGGATGTAGAGTAAGGGCGATAAGGGACAACCCTGTCTCGTACCGTTGGAAATTTGGAAGGGGTCAGAGATGTAGCCTCCGTGGGCCACTTTAGCCGCTGGGGTCGTGTATAATGCCATAATGCCTTTGGTGAGGTCGTCAGGGAAGCCAATTTTTTTCAGCACCCGTAGCATGTATGCCCAATTGAGTCTGTCAAAGGCCTTCTCTGCATCTAGTGCCATGAGGAGGCCCCCGCCCGATCCTTTCTCTAATGTCACCAAGATGTTGAGGACCTTACGGGTATTGTCCGAGCCTTGACGACCCTTGATGAATCCCGTTTGGTCATTGTGGATTAAGTTACCTATCACGGGTGTGAGTCTGTTACTTAATATTTTAGCGTAGAGCTTGGCATCCCCGTTTAAGAGGGAAATAGGTCTGAAGTTTTTGCAGGCGGTAGGAGGTTTGCCTAGCTTGGGCAGTGTGAAAATGTGTGCTAGTAGTAGTTCCGAGGGGAGCGTACCCGTCTGAACACTGTGTTGGTATAAATTTAGTAGGTGAGGGGTCAATACTTGTGAGAAGACTTTGTAATACTTATTGGGGAGACCATCTGGCCCTGGGGATTTGTGCAATGGCAAGTCAGCTATGGCTTTAGATATTTCCTCTCCGGATAGTGGTTGGGATAGTTGGTGTATGTCATCGGGCGATAGAGTCGGAAGGTGTATATGATCTAAGAAATTGTCAATATCTGAGAGTGTGGGGACCTTTGTCTCGTTGTCGTCTTTGAGATTATACAGGTTGTGGTAATAGTCCGAGAATGCATTTACAATTTGCTTCGGATCAATGATTTTCTGACCGTTCGGTTTGTTTAGGAAGGCAATCCTGGAGGCGGGTGATCTTTGTTTGAGCTGGGAAGCCAATTTAGCTCCTGCTCTGTTTCCAGAGGCAAAGTAATTATGTTTGTGTTTTTGTAGTAGATATGTGGTTTTAGCTCATTCAAAATTTTGTAATTTGGTGTGGGCTTTCAGTAGAGCGGTCTGCGTGGTCGGTGACGGTGATCTTTTGTTTCTATGAGTTAGGGAAGTAATTTCTGAAATTAGTTCTGTGTACGTGGCTTGGCGTGCCTTTTTGGCGTGACTGGCGTGCTTTATGAAGCTGCCCCTTATTACTGCTTTATGTGCAAGCCATAGGTAGTCTGGGGACGTATCCGGGTGTAAATTGTCAGTAAAGTAATTTTGGAGGTCCGTTGTGGGATACTACGATAGGGTCGTTAAGTAAAGATTTGTTTAATCGCCAAAGAATTCTATCTTCCTTGGAGAACCGCTCAGAAATAGACATCGTGATAGGAGCGTGGTCTGACCAGGAAATGACGCCTATCTCTGTGTCAATTACTTTCTCTAGGGACGTACTTTTAAGTAGGAATCTGTCAATTCTAGAATAACTGTTATGTGCAGCGGTATAGCATGTGTAATCTATTTCCGCTGGGTGGTTTATTCTCCAGGGGTCTACAAAGTTATGTGTCTGCAGTGTGCGACAGATGTTGGCTGTTTGTGTGTGTCTTTGTTTCGTTGTCGTCGTGGTTACCGTTTTTGTGGCGGAGGAGTCCATGTTGATATCGAGAAGGAAGTTTGTGTCGCCTCCAAGAATTACCTCCCCAAAGCTATGCAACGATAGAAGAGAGAACACATTAGCTATAAACACTGGTTGATTTGCATTAGGACCATAAACATTCATTAGGGTAAACGGTTGATTATTGATGCGACATTGTAATAGCAGATATCTCCCTTTTCTATCACCTATCTTACGTAGTAATTCAAAGACAACATTTTTACTAATCAGTATCGAGACACCTCTTTTTTTTTTGTGGAAGCACGCATGATAGGATATTGGGAACCAGGGAGAGTCAAATCTGGGTTTCGCACCCCATTTGAAGTGGGTTTCCTGGAAGAAAGCTACATGGGCACCCTGTCTCTTGGCCTCCTGAAGTGCCAACCTGCGCTTGTTAGGTGAATTTAAACCTTTCGTATTGAGTGATAGGAATTTGACGGCCATGTCGGATGAAAAAACTGCGATATAGTATATGGCAACCACTCAAATTTAGGCTCGGGTGGGGGAGTCCCAGTGGGTGTGGGTATTTTCGGTGTTATGGTAGGTCGTTCCCGGTTGGGCAGGTCAGTCAGGGATGGGGGAGGAAGAAAACTATGTACAGAAATCCGTTAGCCTGTAGGGCCTGTTGCAAGGTTATGCAGACGGATATATGTTGGCCTACTCTATAAGCCTAGTGTGGGGGTGGGTGGTAGAGAAGTGTTGGATACAATAACCAATGCGTACCTTATTCGTCTATGCTAACGCAAGTAAAGTCAAATTGTAGGTAAGCTGTGTAGGTACACTTTTAAATGTGAGTCGCAGCACAGCAGTGAGCGGTGACTCTGCGCCGGCCATGTGCCTTTAACTATTGGCCGCCATTTTATACTGAAGCACGTTAAAACATGATACACAGGAATAAAACATTCAACCATAAACAACTGCAGTTTTTGCAATACAATAATGAATACGTTGTGTGAGTTACGTGTCTGGGCGCACAGTCTGTGAGGATTTAAATAGCAGGGACTCTGCGGTCCGGTGGTGGCGTTCTGTTCCATGGAACCTGTTGCCAGTCTCTCGCCATTTTGCGTGGCGGTGGTAGGTCTTGCCTGCGATTATCTAGCACCGGAGTTGAGATATTCCAGTCCCCTAGGAGCTTTGGGCCTTCTTCCAGCGACATGATGGTCCGGTCCACTCCGTTTCTTCTTACAACGAGCTTGGTAGGAAAACCCCATTTATACAGGATATTGGCGTTGCGTAGTGCTGCTGTTATGGGAGCAAATGACCGTCGTTTGGACATGGTGGTCGCTGAGAGGTCGATGAAGAGCTTGATGCATGCATAGTCGCCGGGCAGTTCTGCGTTGATTCTGGATGATTGCATTATCTGGTCCTTTACTGTAAAGTAATGAACTCTGGTGATGACATCTCGTGGTGTAGTTGCAGGTAAGTACTTTGGTTTAGGGAGCCTGTGCGTCCTGTCATGGCGAAGGTCCTCCTTCGTTAGTGTAGGGATTATAGTTTGGAATAGCGTTTGCACATACTGCGCAAGTTCTTGCGGTTTGATGTTTTCTGGTTTGATATTATTTCTTCTATCCCGGTCTTCATTGTCAGCTATTTTCCCTTCTAAATAGGATACCTTATTCTCTAGTGCAGTATGGGCTTCTGCAAGGGCATTGTGGGCTTCTTGCAGTCCTTCTGTCTGCTCCTCCAAATGTGCAGTCCTGTCCCCCAGCACTTATATATCAGCTCTTATGTCTGCTGCCAGTTTGTGAAAGTCTGAGTATCTAGCATGGAGCTGATGGAAGCATCTGTGGCTGGGGCTGGGACCTGTGTGGATGGGGCAGTGACAGTGGAGGGAAAGCTGCTTTGACTCTCACCAGCATCTGAGTCCCATGCAGGCGATCGCGTTCCGCCGCCGCCATCTTGGATCTGTTAAGGAGTAGCAGGCTGCACTTGTAAGTGGGATTCCAGCGTTTTCTGCTTCATTTTCTTTGCGGATTTTGAAGCCATGGTGTGCAGGGCAGGTTGATCTTCGTGGGTGGTTGTGAAGGGCGGCCCGTTCGCTGTGGTTTCACGCTGTGGGACCCACAGCTCGGCGGAGCTCACGGCTTATGCGACCGTTTCCATGGGGCCCCGTGGCCACGCCCCCCTATATTATACTTTTTTACATTTATTTTCATTCTTATTTTTGCTCTCCTCTTTTATTCTGCTTTATTTAACTTCTATCAGGTTTTTCTGTTCTGTTATAAACAGTATGTATATTATGTTATTAGTGAGTCTCCCTCTTCATCTCCGTCGCTCACTTCATTATGTGCTATTAGAACCGGTGACTTTTTGCCTTTTATTTCTGAGGCTTGCTTATTATGTTTGTGGCTTCATTGATGTATGCAATCTAGCTAGTGGGTGGTGGTGTGCTCCGCCGTTGACATTTCGGTCCATGAGGAATAAACATTTTGTTCTTCTGGGCCACCATAGGCTTGGAATTTAACTCCGTCTACGTTGGACAGGATGGATGTTTCTTATATTTGCTCTTTATCTTATCTATTCTTATCTTTATTATTAGTTTACTTACGATGGATTTGAAATATGTAATTTTAGTAATATGTTAATACATGGTAATGGGTTATTTGCTTGTTGATTTGCTATTCACAATTAAGTTGTTAACTGATTGATAGTGTGGTTTACACCTGTAAAGCAGCTCCCTCTACCCAGGTGGACCTTGTTGGGCACAGGGACACAAAGTGAATAAACCAATAAAAACAGAGTCATGCAGTGAGACACTCCCATACACAAACATTAGAATCCCTCCTCTGTGCTTGGGAGATAATTGAATCAGGAACCAATTTAACCCAATTATCTCCTAGCACAGAAAAACATAAAATTTTATGAAACCCTTTAAAAAGTACCTTAAAATTCATAAAACCCCATAAAACATCCCCTGATAGCCCTGATCTGGGTGAACAACATATCCAAAAATCACCCAAATCGGTTCAGGGGCTCAGACTAGTGCCCCATAGTAATTTTACTGGCCTCATTTCCATGGGAAGGGGCCCCTTAAGCAACTGGGCACCAATGGCTGCCATTCGCTAGTTCCTCTGTTCAGTACATATGCTCCATGCGGCAGGAGACATAGGGAGATCTAAAACATCCATAGCCTTTAACTTTAATGTGATGGCTAGTAAGCAATTGCAGCCATCTGCCGCCAAAGACCTACGTATATCGTCTGTCCATACTCCTACCTCTTATGCTTGCCTCCAAGATTTCTCCAGGGCTGCTCCTCTTCTGTGGAACTCCGTTCCCTTCTCTGTAAGACTTTCACCCAGTCTCCATTCATTCAAAACATCATTGAAAACTCACTTCTTCAAGAAAGCATATCAATTAAACTGTTAGCAGTTTTTTTATCCCCCACCCCCATGACTCCTCTCTTGCAACTGTCAAAAATTACCTACTAAACCCTCAGTGAATACTTTTCTAACAACCTACTTCGTACCCCCACTTTTACACTTTGTGTCTCTGTACCCAACTCACTCTAGAATGTAAGCTCTTTGGGCAGGGCCTTCAACCTCTCTGTTCCTGTACGTCCAGTTGTCTGGTTAGAATTACATGTCTGTTAGTCCACCCATTGTACAGCGCTATGGAATCTGATGCCGCTATATAAATAATAATAATATGGCTAACTCTGCTACTAATGCAACTGAAGGTTGTGCCTTTCCAGTGTGGCTAATCTCCGTTGATCCTTACAGTAACACTAAATTGACACTGTTGGTTAACACTGATTTATTTAAGTCCTGCAATTTGTTAAAACCCAGAAGACAGAACCAATTATTGGATAGTAGTACAGCAATGCTTATTATCGTAGGACAAATATTTAAAAGTGCTCTTCCTCATTCTGACATTCCAAGTAAAGGGATGGGTTAGGGTGCCAGGGAAATCACTTTCTTTTGTAGATCAACCTTCTTGCACCTTGATCAAGACAATAAGCTGTAGTGGTTATGGTACTGGGAGTGTGCCTTTCATTAATTAATTTAAAATGGTTAGAGTTAGTTATATCATGCTCATAAAAACTGATATACTGAAGAAAGGTATTGGAATATAAGAAAAATGATTGGTGGAAGTATAAAGTGAGTGATGTAATTACAATAATACTATTGAATGCCAAATCAAACTACTTGAATGTGTATCATTTTTTAAAAAATGATCAAATTCACAAATATCAATAGAAATGTAGTGCAAAAGTAATTCTTCATGTAAAAAAATGCATTGTTTAATCAAACTCAATGCCATACTACCTTTCCTTGTCAAGGGGTGGGGGGAAACTCCCTGGGGACATATCTTGCATAGTTACAAAACTCATGTTATGTATTTTCCATCTTAGTTTATCTCAGTATATCCCTGTAAAAACAGTCAGGAGCCAAGCTTGATATAACCCTTAAAGGACCACTATAGGCACCCAGACCACTTCAGCTTAATGAAGTGGTCTGGGTGTCAGGTCCAGCTAGGTTTAACCCTTTTTGCTGTAAACATAGCAGTTTCAGAGAAACTGCTATGTTTACCTATGGGTTAATCCAGCCTCTAGTGGCTGTCTCATTGACAGCCGCTAGAGGCGCTTCCACGCTTCTCACTGTGCTTCTCATTTTCACAGTGAGAAGACGCCAGCGTCCATAGGAAAGCATTGAGAATGCTTTCCTATGGACTGGCTGAATGCGCGCGCGGCTCTTGCCGCGCATGCGCATTCAGCCAGGGACGTCAGAAGAGGGAGGAGAGTCCCAGCGCCGGAAAAAAGGTATGTGATTAACCCCTTACTCTCCCCTCAGCGCCACGGGAGTGGGACCCTGAGGGTGGGGACACCCTCAGGGCACTATAGTGCCAGGAAAATGAGTTTGTTTTCCTGGCACTATAGTGGTCCTTTAAGTTCCTGTCCTGACTCACTTTTCTCTTGTTTATTCTACATAGTATTACAAAATGTGCAATGTTATCCTATACCTAGCAAATGTTTCTATGTGTCTGTTTAAATGCTAGCATTAGCTGTTGTGGCATTGTAAGCATATTTGTACTATTTATGCACAACAAAATAAAGAATTCAAATAAATAAATAAAATGTTGTCAATGATTCCATGCTTTCACATTTAGTGCATCAATATAATATCTTGCTTCTTATAGGATAGATAGAACCCCTTGAAGATAGATCCTTTTTTTTTTTACAGTGCATAAAAATGCAAAGAAAAATATTAGGAAGACGCAACAAGAAATTATTATATAATAACAATATATTATAAGTGCAAAACATAACCAATAGTGGATCGCTGTGCAAGAGGGTGAGATATTTCTTCTTGCACAGCGTTCCACTATTAGCAATACGTTTTTCACTTATAATATATATTGTCATTCTGTAAATTTGTGAGGGAAGTTTTGAGCTGCCATTTATATAAAAAAAATGGTTTTTACACTCTAATATTTATTATATTGCCACAAGAAAATATACAATATAAACTAAGAGAAATGAAAGGACCCCTAAAGCCACCCAGATTGCTTCATCTGAGTTGCTTTCATACAGTGGTCATTTCGTTTTAACCCTGCAATGTAAAACCTTAATTAAATGTAATTTAAGCCTTTGGGGTAAATCAGGGATAGTCCACCTTTTAATAACTATTGCCCACTTTTGTACCTTTGACGGTAAAGTTTCCTTACTGCCCACCAGTGCCACAGTAATTTTATAGCGCAAGTGCAGGTTTTTTTTTTGTTTTAAAGAAGGGTTTTTAAAAAAAACAACAAAAACAAAAAAAGTATGTATCTATTTTTCACATGTATCTATTTGTCCAAGCGCCAGCCCTGCAATGTGCCTTCACAGACTGGAGGCGAGATCAGAGATCCCCCCAGGTCCTCAGGCACATTGCTAGCAGCCGGCAGGGGAGGGAGAGAGAGAGGACCCGGGAGCTCTGCCTGCAGCTCCTCCGGGTCCTTCTCTCGCGGGCACGGAGCGTTGCCGTGGTTACCATGGCAACGCTCCAAATCTCCCGAGAGTGAACTCTAGCACTGGAGCTATGGGCTAGAGTTCACTCTAACCACTGGGACCACCAGGGCTTCCCCACTGGACCTCCAGGGAACGAGAAATGTACCCCCTCCTCCCAGTAAAGGTAAGAAGGGAGGGGGGACATAAATATATTTACTTTATTAAAAAAAAATATATATATATATTAAAAAGCCTCCCTACCCTCCTCCCTCCATACATTCACTGCCCCACACACGTACAGTGCCCCCCATACACACACACATACAGTGCCCCCATGCACACACTGCCCCACACACACATACAGTGCCCCCATACACACACTGCCCCACACACACATACAGTGCCCCCCATACACACACTGCCCCAAACACACATACACTGCAAGCCTCACACACACTGCAACTCTCACACACACTGCCCCCTCACATACACACTGCAGCTCTCTCACACACACACTGCCCCACACATACACTGCCACACACACACTGCCGCCCTCATGCACTCGTGCACACACACTTCACCGCACACACACACACACACTTTACCCCTAACACATACCACTGCTCCTATGCCCTATATCCCAGCAGACCCCAGGTAAGTTGTCAAACTGTTCTTAAACGGTTTGACTACTAACTCTGGGATGGGATCCTGGCACTACTGGCACCATAACTACTACACTGAGCTGTAGTGGTTATTGTGCCTGGATTATTTCTTTACATAATCTACAAGTGCCCCGATGAGGGAGATCTTTGATTTCCTCACCAGCAAGGCTGTCTCTGCATGGGCCAGCAGGGAAATGAAAAGATATCTCCTGCCGGCCTTGGTTCATGGCCATCGAGGCCCACCAGACGTTTTCTGTAGAACCCACCACTAGTGGGCAGTAGGTACCAGGTTGACTACCCATGGGGTAAATAATACTTATGTGTCGGTTTCATAATTTTATTAGTAGGCATTGAAAAGTATTAATGGCTTTTACGGTTCCTGGTGATCACAATTGCAAGGTGTTATAGTCTGCAACGACTTGAGAACACAATAACCTGCATAAATGATAAAAAATACTTACTTTATAATATATTGCATGGACTGAGCCCATAAACAATAGAGAATCCATAACAGAAATAACTATATATAACTATGCTATATATTATAAATCAATCAAGTGGTAAAAGTGTATTTTAGCGTATTTTATTATTTTCCATTTTGTTCACGTGTATTAGTTTTTTTTTTTTTTGCATTGCTATTATGGTGCACCCGTTCAAATATAGCATGAAGTAGTAAAAGTTCGTCCTGCTATGCTGTAAAATAACCTTTTTGTTATCTCTTAGCTTATTTGTAGAGTTGAGCGAACCGTACCGAACATTAGTTTTTTTTGGACCTTGGACCCGAACAGGGACATATCACTGTATGTTCGGGTTGAGTTCGGTGTTCGGCGATTTAATGGCATGTTTTCAAAGGCTGCAGGGCAGCCAATCAACAAGCATTTGACTTGTGTGCCCTTAGAAGCCATCACAGCCATGCCTACTAATGGCATGGCTGTGATTGGCCAGTGCCGCATGTGACCCAGACTCTATATATAAGCTGGAGTCGCGTAGAGCCGCACGCACATGCGGTCTTATTAGTGTAGGAAGAGGATGATGCCGCTGATAGGGACAGCTTAGGAAAGAATTCTGCCATATAGTACATTAGTGGGGTGGGGTGCACTTCATATCTGAGAGTCAAATAGAAGCTTCAAATACCGCGGTTACATCAGAGTTTTAAAAAGTAATTTTTATTTTGGTGCTAAAAAGTACATTAGTGGGGTGCACTTCATATCTGAGAGTCAAATAGAAGGGTCTAATAGTGCGCTTACTGCGCTGTGCTAAACATTCTAATTGTTTTGCTGCTAAACTGCTAAATAGTACATTTTGGGGCCTGTTCTTCATATCTGAGAGTCAAATTGAAGCGTCTAATAGTGTGCTTTTGATTTAAAAGCCAGCCAGTTAACTTATTTTGTAGCCTTTCCAGTACAGGCAAGGGAACAACGTTACAATATATTGATACATTGATACCTGCTAGACTTTCCTGTTATTCATGGAGTAGCATTCTAGGTTTACTTTAGCTAGCTTTTTAATTTAAAATCAGCCGGTTTTCTGACCTTCTAGCTTTTCCAGCATAGGCAGTTTTTCTACAGTGCAGTATATTGTCACCTGTAATACACTCTACCTAGAATAATTCTACCCACGGAATACTTAGCGTCATAGCTAAGTATTCCGTGGGTAGAATTGGTCCCATCTATTGGTCCTATCTTCTATGCAAACTATAAGTCTTCTCATTCTTTTCCTACTGTATAATAATTTAGAGTGATTCTTATATTTCTAGTTTTGCCGGCTGGACTTATTTACTCATTAAGTCTCTCTCTAAATAGAAAGGGGTGTTTTTCATGACTGTGGAGTCCCCTGATTATGTACAATACAGATACTTACTGGGGTTACCCTCTTTAGAGTAAAGGGACACTATAGTCACCTGAACAACTTTAGCTTAATGAAGCAGTTTTGGTGTATAGAACATGCCCCTGCAGCCTCATTACTCAATCCTCTGCCATTTAGGAGTTAAATCCCTTTGTTTATGAACCCTAGTCACACCTCCCTGCATGTGACTTGCACAGCCTTCCATAAACACTTCCTGTAAAGAGAGCCCTATTTAGACTTTCTTTATTGCAAGTTCTGTTTAATTAAGATTGTCTTATCCCCTGCTATGTTAATAGCTTATTAGACCCTGCAAGAGCCTCCTGTATGTGATTAAGGTTTGATTTAGAGATTGAGATACAATTATTTAAGGTAAATTACATCTGTTTGAAAGTGAAACCAGTTTTTTTTTTCATGCAGGCTCTGTCAATCATAGCCAGGGGAGGTGTGGCTAGAGCTGCATAAACAGAAACAAAGTGATTTAACTCCTAAATGACAGTGAATTGAGCAGTGAAATTGCATGGGAATGATCTATACACTAAAACAGCTTTATTTAGCTAAAGTAATTTAGGTGACTATAGTGTTCCTTTAACTATATACGTGTATCTATATACACAAAAATTCGAAGCAAGCTACCTTGTACTCTTTTATTTTTCGTGTTTCGTTCTACTTATATCTCACTGTCTATACTGCTGGTCTATAGAATTTCTACAATATAGAAGCTATTAACATTTAGTTATCTCTAGTGACCGCTAGACAGTGAGTGCCACTTTGGCATATATTTTAGATTAGCAGATGTACCTATGTTAGCTTATTCTCTTTTATCTATTTTCTTACTTCTTCATTTATTTATTTATTATTTTCACTATGAGCTACTTATTTTTTGTTACACTTTATTGTTCCCTAAGTGGGGTTATTAAACATTTATTATTTTTCTAGTTCTGTTCTTGCTCTATGATTAAGCATATTTACTGCTTTACATTGGTAGAGCTTATTTCAGCAAGGGTATAGAGACTGTCCTTTGGGGGCACTTTGTTTAGTTAACCCTTTTACAGTCTCCTCTCTTTCTATTAGTAAGCAGGAGTACAGGTGTCACAAATAAAGTGATCTTCTGGGGGCCATGTTCGGAGAGTCCTATCAGCTAAATATATCCAGCCTGACTCATTAATCATAAGTGATTTATCGTAATATATATATAGTCAGTATTCATGCTTTACATAAGCCCCCTGCCCACCCAAGCATAAGTGAAGCTATAATCACACTCTTCTAAGAAATGAGAAGGTTCCATAAAGTACTTTCCAGGTCTACATTAGACTTCTATCTGATGCCATGGTACTTTAGTAGGCAACAAGTGTTTACTCACATAATAAAAACAAACAAACAGCCAATTAAAAAGGGGTGCTCAAGTTCATGATGGGACATGAGATGAGGAATGTAAGTGTGCTATTTAAATATCTGGAAAATATAAAAAAAAAATACTGAACTACTTCAAAGATATTAAAACCACATCCAGACACATCCTGTTTTATTCTATGCTCTATTGATTAATGTAACATTTTGTTCAGGTGAAGCAGGTACACTTTGCACAAAGCGGTTTTACTTGTCTCTAGATACATAATTATTTTACAGAACATTATGACAGAGCACAGTAAAACTGTTTTATAATGAGGGTAGCAGGTGAATGTGTGGGAGAGCGAGAGATATAATCAGGAGAATGTATTGGAGAAAAAGTATGAAGAATAGAATAGTGAGTGTCACAAATGCACCCTACTTCAAGAGTGTACGTAACGTAGTTGTGATGGTGAAAGGGTTAACGTTCACTATTTGTCTGCACTAGACTGGAAATAATGACAAAATCCCCCTTAACACCACCCACAATTAAATATAATATACCTATTATTATTTTAAGGCTGCCAACACCAAGGCATTCATAAATGGGGTGCTTTGGTCCCCCAGGTAAACTTAATAATAAAAAAACCACCAAATACAAATTAGCCCAATATTTAAGGAATTGCAAAAATATTAATGAGTGTCTTCAGGTAACGTGATCCTTTACCAGACAAAGGCAGAACATAATAAAGGAATATTTATTATGAGCAAAAAATAGTTACAGTGAATACAAAAATATAGATGATAAACAAATTATTTACACCAACAACAGATAACAACAAAAGGGATAAAATAACAAAGTCCTAATCACTTACTCAGCTCTTCAATGTAAATACTTCTGCACCAGGGGATCTCTGATGGGAAGGATGGTGACCCACTTAGAATTATATTCCGGCCCCAAGCAAGTACTAAGACATTTCAGTATCATTGGATATATACCCGGTGGAATACCATGCCTGGTCTAGAGGTGGAGTTAAGGCGTATCTATAGAGATAATGAGTGACCACCCCCCTGTGTTCTAGACCACCTTCAATCGAAATTAAAACATGTAGTTCTATCTTCTCTTATGTACCTGCCACAGAAATAATAATTGCATCTTTAATTTTTTTATTTTCCCATTCTATAGATAAGTGTACACCATACTTGCGACCCAGTATGGCTTACATCACAATTCCTTCCCCTATGGTTGTTATGCCAATCATGTTTGGACTTGTTTAGAACAGGGCGCTTGTCACATTCCAAATATAACAAAAATGAGGCTTAATTATTATTCTGCGGGTAAATATTAATGTTTTTTCCTTTGGATATGATACTGGAACAAGGCTAATGGCTATTAACATATCAAAGAAATCCACTCATCAATTCCACTCATCAAATCCACTCATCAATTAAAAGGTACAAGCCAGACCTTCAGGCTTTTCAGCTGTAGAATATCACACATTGCAGCTTTCACATGTTCTATTCAATTTACATTACCCCTTCTGTCATCTGACCTCTGTGGGGGTCCCAGCTTCAAAAATAATTAAGGCTATAAACATTCCATGCAATCAAATTAACCCCTATTGACAATATTCCATCTCTACCAGGCAAGCAGTTTATCTGTGCACTACACAAATTACATTAAAGGACAATATTCCATAGTGCAATAATGAGTCATGCACCCTTGCCATGACAGCAGGGCAGGCGCCACCTGTAAGGTGACCTAGGGCAGCCGCCTAGGGCGCAACTTAGCAGGGGGCGCCGGATCCCTGTGCCCGGTGTGGCTCCTCATGCTGCACCGCCTGAACGCTTTTACAAGCCTCAGGCGGCGCAGCACTGCTGCATGGAGGGCGGCCGGGTTTCAGTGACCGGCAGGAGGGAAGCGCAGAGCGCTCCCTCCTGCCGGTCTCTCCATGTTGCATGGCTGGGTGGCGCGGAAGGCGGGACAGGAACCTCTGTTTCCTGTACCCGGCCGCGGCGGAATGACAGGAAGTGCTCACTCAGTGAGCGCTTCCTGTCATTCCGCCGGCGGCCGGGTACAGGAAACAGAGGTTCCTGTCCCGCGTTCCGCGCCGCCCGGCCACGCTACATGGGCAGGAGGGGAGGGTAAGGACCACTATGGGAGGGAGCGGGGATAAGGACCACTATGGGAGGGGGGAGGGAAGGACCACTAGGGGAGGGAGGGGGGAGGGAAGGACCACTAGGGGAGGGAGGGGGGATAGGGACCACTAGGGGAGGGGGGATAAGGACCACTGGGGGTGGGTAAGGACCAGGGGGGTAAGAACCACTGGGGGGGGTAAGGACCACGAGGGGGGGTAAGGACCACTAGGGGAGGGGAGGGTAAGGACCACTAGGGGAGGGGAGGGTAAGGACCACTAGGGGAGGGGGAGGAAGGACCACTAGGGGAGGTGAGGATAAGGACTACTAGGGGAGGGGAGGGGGGGAGTAAGGACCACTAGGGGAGGGGGAAGGTAAGGACCAGTAGGGGAGGGGAGGGGGGAGCAAGGACCACTAGGGGAGGGGGAAGGTAAGGACGGGGAGGGGAGGGGGGAGCAAGGACCACTAGGGGAGGGGAGGGTAAGGACCACTAGGGGAGGGGTGAGTCAGGACCACTGGGGGAGGGGGGTGAAGGAACACAGGGGGAACGGGGGTGGGGAGGTAAGGACCACTGAGGGAGGAGGAGGGGAGGTCCACTAGGGGTTTGGGAGAGGGAGGACCACTAAGGGGGGGAAGGACCACCAAAGGGGGGTAAGGAGGGAGGACTACGAAGGAGAGGGGAGGAGGGTATGGACCACTAAGGGGGGGGAGATTACCACTAAGGGGGTGGTGGGAGTAGGGGAAGGTCTACTAAGGGGTTTGGGAGAGGGAGGACCACTAAGGGGTTTGGGAGAGGGAGGACCACTAAGGGGGTGAGGGGCAAGTGAGAAGACCACCAAGGGGGGACTGCAGAGGGACAGGGGGCCAAGGGAGAGCACTAGGTGACACACATACACACACACACACACACACACACACACACAGAAACATACAATGCATTCCTACTCACACACAGACACATCCGAAACACACAATACATCCCTTACGTTCTCTTACATAATTAATGCACCCCTTACAGACACACACTGTATTGAATTACATACACAGAAACAAACCTTGCACCCCTTACACACACACACACACACCCAGATAGAGCATATGGGCACATGACAGAGCATATGGGCGGGGCATTGTGATGTCACATGGTGGTCAGGACATATGGGGGGGCGGCAAAATTTTTTTTTGCCTATGGCGGCACAAATCATTGCACTGGCCCTGCATGACAGAGTGTGTATATGAGAGGGAAAGTGATAGTGAGAAATAAGATCTGAGTGTAAAATAAGTTTTTAAAAAGAGTGAAGAGTATATCTGTCTGAATGATGAGTATATTTGTGTCTGAGCAGAGGAGTATTAACCATAAAGCAATCCTAGGTGACATCCTGTGGCCCATGTTTAGATAGGGGACCCCAGGACTATGGTTTGTTTGACCCCAATAAATATCCCTATGTGAAGTACAAAGGGGGGTGAGGCAAGCTGGTAACCTGTCTAGGGTCCCATGAGAGAGATTTTAATGCTTGTAGGTGTCTTCAGTATGTGTGTGAAATAGGAGTGTGTGGCTGTGAGAGAAAAACATTAATTGTAGAATGTGAGTGAGATAGAGAAAATAAAATCATACATTTGTGTGTCTGTGTTTGTATGCATGTCTGCCATGTGGAGTTGTATAGCCCATGCAATGTAAAAGGGGAATGGACAACCAGCAGGGCCCATTGCTGTAGATAAGCCAACAGGTTCCCTTAATTATCACTGCAGCCCTACGTGCTGATTCAGCACATTAAAGTAACACAACATTTTTATTTCACTATTTAGTAAATATGTACAATATTTAGATTGCAGGGTTAGCTTCTCCACTAATGGTCATCATACTAACAGCCACTAGAGGCAGGGACGTATTAGCCGCAAGGCAAACAAGGCATTTGCATTGGGCGGCATTTTCCAGGGGGCGGCAAAAAAAGCCGTCCCCAAATGCCCAGGGCAAATGTCTTGTTAGCCTTGCGGCTAATCGACATGCTGGGCTGGCGGGCGGCGCTGCTGGTCGGCTGGCGAGGGAGCACTTCCCCTGAGCTCTCTGCTCAGCTCCCTCGCGCGCCGCCTGCAGAGTGAGGCTGGGAGCCGGAATATGACGTCATATTCCGGCTCCGCCTCCCAACCTCACTCTGCAGGCGGCGCGCGAGGGAGCTGAGCAGAGAGCTCAGGGGAAGTGCTCCCTCGCCAGCCGCCCGCCCGCCAGTGCCGCCCTGCAGCCACTGGACCACCAGGGAATGGGAGAACCACCCCTCCCCCAGCATTCCCAAAGGTAAGGAGGCTGTGGGGGGGGGGTTAAATTGGAAAAAAAAGAGAAGTGCGTATTAATGTGAGTGAGTGTGTGCGTGTGTGTCTGTTAGTGTGTGTCTATTAGTGTGTGTCTGACTGTGTGTCTGTTAGTGTGTGTGTGTCTGTTAGTGTGTGTGTCTGTTTGTGTGCGTCTGTTACTGTGTGCGTCTGTTACTGTGTGTGTCTGACTGTGTGTCTGACTGTGTGTGTCTGACTGTGTGTGTCTGTTAGTGTGTCCGACTGTGTGTGTGTGTCTGACTGTGTGTCTGACTGTGTGTCCGACTGTGTGTCTGACTGTGTGTGTCTGTTAGTGTGTGTGTGTCTGTTAGTGTGTGTGTCTGACTGTGTGTCCGACTGTGTGTGTCTGTTAGTGTGTGTGTGTGTCTGACTGTGTGTCCGACTGCGTGTGTCTGTTAGTGTGTGTGTCTGACTGTGTGTCCAACTAACGTGTGTGTGTGTCCAACTAACGTGTGTGTGTGTCCAACTAACGTGTGTGTGTGTCCAACTAACGTGTGTGTGTGTCCGACTATGTGTGTGTGTCCGACTATGTGTGTGTGTCCGACTATGTGTGTGTGTCCGACTATGTGTGTGTGTCCGACTATGTGTGTGTGTCCGACTATGTGTGTGTGTCCGACTATGTGTGTGTGTCCGACTGTGTGTGTGTCCGACTGTGTGTGTCTGTTAGTGTGTGTGTGTCTGTTAGTGTGTGTGTGTCTGTTAGTGTGTGTGTGTCCGTTAGTGTGTGTGTGTCCGACTGTGTGTGTCTGACTGTGTGTGTGTGTGTGTCTGTTAGCTAGTGTATGCATATCTGTCAGTGAATGTGTGTGTATTTAGAAGGCGAGGCAGGGGGGAAGTGTTGGGTGGGGGTGTCTGAGTTTTGTCCTGCCTAGGGCAGCACAAAACCAAGATACACCACTGGATGTGAATGAAGGTGAATGTATGTGTATCAGTCTGTGCATGAGTGAATGTTCATTTGATTTGTTCATTTTTGTGTATGTCTGCAAGAATATGTCTTTGTGATTGTTCATAGGTCTCAGTATGACTATGTATGTATACACACACACCTTTGTACGAGGGTCTCTGCATTATTTATTTTAGGGATTAAAGGAACACTCCAATCACTGCAGCACGCCAGAAGTGCCCTGACGTTCCCTCCCCCACTCGAAGTAGTCAAACCATTTTGTAATCGATTGATTTTCTTATGTGGGATCTGCTGGACACTGCTCCCCGGCTCCAATACAGATAATGAAGCAGGAGCTTCTGTTAGCTCTCCTGATTGAAGTTCTGCAGCAGTGTGTGTATACATACAGATGTAAAAAACAGATAAAATTCCCACAGTCCTGCCGCCCCTCCACCACACCTGAGCAGGAGCAAGGAAAACCACCGACCGCCAAATAAACGTCAGCTGTAGAGTCTAGCATCCCACACCAAGTTACACCCCACACCCCAAGCACTAAAGCCAAGACAGAGACAGAAAGCCGAGGGGAACCATGACAGAAGGCAAACCGCAGACCCAAATCTCATTACGATACATACCAAGCACCGACAACCCAACAAGTAACACCGGCTTCTGCGCAAGTCCCATATATGCAACAATTTGACGAACTACTGTCTATCTGCTGTCCCCCACCCTTTTCTTTCTGTACCCCATTCACATTGATGACTACCAAAAATAAATAATGTTTAAAGAAAAAAAAAAACAGAAACAATTTGTATCTTGTAATACCTTTTTTATTGGACTAACGGAATTTTTTAATGACAAGCTTTCAGGAGAACCTCCCTTTCTCAAGTCTGAAGCATTTCTGGGCAAAATTAAAGTGTACCATTTTCTGCAGTCTGCTTGTTTTTTGTTTTTTTTCCTTCCTCTCCTCCCTCACTCTGATCTTCAGAAAGATATTTATGACCCTTTGCAAGAATGTTGTCTATTTTCTATAAAACCTGTGTCTTACTCAACTTTGAATTCTATGTGTCATCTTGCTCATAAATGCTCCAGACTTGAGAAAGGCAGGTTCTCCCGAAAGCTTGTTAAATTCTGTTAGTCCAATACAAAAGATATTACAAGACACGAATTGTATCAGTTTTTTACATCTACATCACTGGACTAATATGGCTACAATCTCTACTTACATACATATAATTATACACACGCTATACAGCTCTTCAGAATACGCTAACATGACAAATAATAAAATAGCATACTATAAATACTTACTGGTGCCAGGTCACAGAATCTATTATTTTACCTCCCGTTCTTAAAAAGCTGCAAAGAAATAAACAAAGAGGGATGTAAATGACAGAAATGTGAGCACCATATTGTCCTACTTTTAATAATGAGGGATTGTCACACAGCTAATGTTTTGGGAATAATACAATATGTGTCCGTGGGGGAAAGTTATGTTAAACATACAAAGTGATCACATTTAAGCTGTAAAGAGCAATCAAATATGCAATCTTTTACAAGTATAGTAGGTTCACATAATGATTCAGTAAAGGAGCACTATAGACACCTCAATATTAATTAGAAAAAAAAAGGTTGTTGAAATAGCAGGGTTGGGCGTTTTAGATTACAGGTCTGGGCCCCCTTTACATTTCATTAAATAACTCTTTACACACGTGAAATCCAGCACCAAGACAGCCTCTTCTGAGCAACCCAATCCGCCTCTCTGATGTCATAAGACTTTTTGACATTTGTCCATTAAATGCTTCTCAGAGACAAGTATTCCGAATAACAGCAACCCCCGTAATGCATCAATTAAAAGCTTTTTACAGAGAATTGAATCTATTGCTTCTCTGTGAAATGCATGATTGAATGTTCAAAGTCCTCATGCAATGTGTGGGGACGTCAAGAACTGAGCCCAACTTGTTTCTTACAAGGGAAGCAGCACCTAATGGCTGTCAGTGTAACAGCCACTATAGGTGTGTTGAGCCCCTCAATGTAAACATTGCTGTATCTCCTAAACTTCGTCTCACCTTATAATGGTTCTTATTTAGAATAGTATTTTTTTAGAATGTCACAACAGACTTTAATACAACTTTGAGAAACTGACACTTGTAATTCTGATACAACTGTAAAACTATTTAAAGGGACACTCCACTACTCTAAAGCACTTCAGTTTGGTGAATAACTTTTGAGGTTAATTTCATGTCCCTCAAGGCTTATTTTATAAAAAAAAAAAAAAAATCACTTTTAAATCTTCTTAGTAACATCACCTGACTGTCAAGTAGATAACCTTGGTGGGTTTCCTCCCTCCCTCCCTCCCTTTGAATTGTAGTAAAGTGATGTAATTGACGGCTTCTCATAGAGAGGCATCTGACTAGCCACAAATCACTAGTAATGTTACACATACCTACAATCAGGAAGGTGGAAATAGTCATGAAAACAAAGGGATGACATCCTGGTTGGCCGATCTCTTAATGACAGGACCATGGGGAAAGAGCTGCTGAAGACCATTCTGCATGACCCTAGTGTCTCCTTCACAGTGCAAGTCCATCTGATGATGTGTTTATGCTGTCATGCCCCTGTCTCTGGACAGTTCCCTGGCGTCCCTGGTTGTGGGACACCAGGAAACTACATTGTTGGCTGTGGGGTGCAGTAATCTAAAATAAACCCTTAAATAACATCATATACTTATTTTAAATAGAGTGTCCCTTTAATCAAAGTGAACATTTCCACCCCATCTCCATCTATTTATTTTGATGGAAAGGACTAGACACAGGGCCGGATTAACATAGGGGCTGATGGAGCTCCAGGCCCAGGCCCATGGAATAGGCCCATTGATTTTTTTCCCCCAAAAAATTATTATTATTATTTTTAACACACTACTGTTAAAGGACCACTCTAGTGCCAGGAAAACATACTCGTTTTCCTGGCACAATAGTGCCCTGAGGGTGCCCCCACCCTCAGGGTCCCCCTCCTGCCCGGCTCTGGAAAGGGGAAAGGGGGAAAACGTACCTTTTTCCAGCGCTGGGCGGGGAGATCTCTGCCTCCGATCCTCCTCCGTTCCGTTCCGCCCCGTCGGCTGAATTCGCACGCGCGGCAAGAGCTGCGCGCGCACTCAGCCGGTCGCATAGGAAAGCATTTACAATGCTTTCCTATGGACGCTTGCGTGCTCTCACTGTGATTTTCACAGTGAGAATCACGCAAGCGCCTCTAGCGGCTGTCAATGAGACAGCCACTAGAGGATTTGGGGGAAGGCTTAACCCATTTATAAACATAGCAGTTTCTCTGAAACTGCTATGTTTATAAAATAGAATGGGTTAACCCTAGCTGGACCTGGCACCCAGACCACTTCATTAAGCTGAAGTGGTCTGGGTGCCTAGAGTGGTCCTTTAAGGTTGCCACCTGGGTGGTATTTGAGACTGCCTGGCCATGCCGAATATGATGTCATATTCCAGCTCCTGGCATCACTCTGGGCGGTTCGCGAGGGAGCTGAGCAGAGCGCTCAGGGGAAAGTGCTCCCCCGCCAGCGCCGCCCACCCTGCAGCCCCAGGGAGAGGGAGAAACCCCCCCCCAGCATTTCTAAAGGTAAGGAGGCTGGGGGGTTAAATATATATATATATATATATTTTTTTTTTTAAAGTGAGTGTTAATGTGAGTATGTGTCTGTTAGTGTGTGTCTGTTAGTGTGTGCGTCTGTTAGTGTGTGCGTCTGTTAGTGTGTGCGTCTGTTAGTGTGTGCGTCTGTTAGTGAGTGGGTGTGCGTCTGTTAGTGAGTGGGTGTGCGTCAGTGAGTGGGTGTGCGTCTGTTAGTTAGTGGGTGTGTGTCTGTTAGTGAGTTGGTGTGTGTCTGTTAGTGAGTGAGCGTCAGTGAGTATGTGTTTCTGTCAGTGAATGTGTATGTATTTAGAATGCAGGGCAGGGGGATGGGGGTGGCAGGGGGGG